>NW_028155119.1:0-477214 GCF_905171665.1 Trachurus trachurus | reverse complement strand
AGCACAGTTTCCGTAGTGTAGTGGTTATCACGTTCGCCTAACACGCGAAAGGTCCCCAGTTCGAAACTGGGCGGAAACAAGCTTCTCCATCTGTGGATTTGCAAAACAAGTTGAAGTCAGGTCCCTACTGCGCACAGCGAGCTTGATAGTGTCATCTTGACGTGTCGGCTAACAGTTAGCATTGTTGGAAGGCTGGATGAAGTCCAGTCGAAGTCTGCCACAGTCAGTGTGGATTTGCAGATGCGAAAACTCAGACATTTGTAGCACTGTAACCATTAAATCCTTTAGTCAGCCGTCCTTTACAAAATTCAGGTTACTTGAGTACAGAGCCCAAGCGCCCAATGACTAGTACTTGTACTTGCCCTTCAAAGTAGAGACCGCAAAGCGGTACATTTGAAACCTGCACCAGTGGTCCATGGACATGGCTGACGTGGCTCGGAGGACGGACCAGCAGAGAGACCGCCTATCCCAACCGCTAGTTTCCACAGGGATTGCCCAGTATGTCCGGTCTCCGCCCATAGCATCCCAGCAGCACAGTTTCCGTAGCGTAGTGGTTATCACGTTCGCCTAACACGCGAAAGGTCCCCAGTTCGAAACTGGGCGGAAACAAGCTTCTCCTTCTGTGGATTTGCAAAACAAGGTGAAGTCAGGTCCCTACTGCGCACAGCGAGCTTGATGGTGTCATCTTGACGTGTCGGCTTACAGTTAGCATTGTTGGAAGGCTGGATGAAGTCCAGTCGAAGTCTGCCACAGTCAGTGTGGATTTGCAGATGCGAAAACTCAGACATTTGTAGCACTGTAACCATTAAATCCTTTAGTCAGCCGTCCTTTACAAAATTCAGGTTACTTGAGTACAGAGCCCAAGCGCCCAATGACTAGTACTTGTACTTGCCCTTCAAAGTAGAGACCGCAAAGCGGTACATTTGAAACCTGCACCAGTGGTCCATGGACATGGCTGACGTGGCTCGGAGGACGGACCAGCAGAGAGACCGCCTATCCCAACCGCTAGTTTCCACAGGGATTGCCCAGTATGTCCGGTCTCCGCCCATAGCATCCCAGCAGCACAGTTTCCGTAGTGTAGTGGTTATCACGTTCGCCTAACACGCGAAAGGTCCCCAGTTCGAAACTGGGCGGAAACAAGCTTCTCCTTCTGTGGATTTGCAAAACAAGGTGAAGTCAGGTCCCTACTGCGCACAGCGAACTTGATGGTGTCGGCTTACAGTTAGCATTGTTGGAAGGCTGGATGAAGTCCAGTCGAAGTCTGCCACAGTCAGTGTGGATTTGCAGATGCGAAAACTCAGACATTTGAAGCACTGTAACCATTAAATCCTTTAGTCAGCCGTCCTTTACAAAATTCAGGTTACTTGAGTACAGAGCCCAAGCGCCCAATGACTAGTACTTGTACTTGCCCTTCAAAGTAGAGACCGCAAAGCGGTACATTTGAAACCTGCACCAGTGGTCCATGGACATGGCTGACGTGGCTCGGAGGACGGACCAGCAGAGAGACCGCCTATCCCAACCGCTAGTTTCCACAGGGATTGCCCAGTATGTCCGGTCTCCGCCCATAGCATCCCAGCAGCACAGTTTCCGTAGTGTAGTGGTTATCACGTTCGCCTAACACGCGAAAGGTCCCCAGTTCAAAACTGGGCGGAAACAAGCTTCTCCTTCTGTGGATTTGCAAAACAAGGTGAAGTCAGGTCCCTACTGCGCACAGCGAGCTTGATGGTGTCATCTTGACGTGTCGGCTTACAGTTAGCGTTGTTGGAAGGCTGGATGAAGTCCAGTCGAAGTCTGCCACAGTCAGTGTGGATTTGCAGATGCGAAAACTCAGACATTTGTAGCACTGTAACCATTAAATCCTTTAGTCAGCCGTCCTTTACAAAATTCAGGTTACTTGAGTACAGAGCCCAAGCGCCCAATGACTAGTACTTGTACTTGCCCTTCAAAGTAGAGACCGCAAAGCGGTACATTTGAAACCTGCACCAGTGGTCCATGGACATGGCTGACGTGGCTCGGAGGACGGACCAGCAGAGAGACCGCCTATCCCAACCGCTAGTTTCCACAGGGATTGCCCAGTATGTCCGGTCTCCGCCCATAGCATCCCAGCAGCACAGTTTCCGTAGTGTAGTGGTTATCACGTTCGCCTAACACGCGAAAGGTCCCCAGTTCGAAACTGGGCGGAAACAAGCTTCTCCTTCTGTGGATTTCCAAAACAAGGTGAAGTCAGGTCCCTACTGCGCACAGCGAACTTGATGGTGTCGGCTTACAGTTAGCATTGTTGGAAGGCTGGATGAAGTCCAGTCGAAGTCTGCCACAGTCAGTGTGGATTTGCAGATGCGAAAACTCAGACATTTGAAGCACTGTAACCATTAAATCCTTTAGTCAGCCGTCCTTTACAAAATTCAGGTTACTTGAGTACAGAGCCCAAGCGCCCAATGACTAGTACTTGTACTTGCCCTTCAAAGTAGAGACCGCAAAGCGGTACATTTGAAACCTGCACCAGTGGTCCATGGACATGGCTGACGTGGCTCGGAGGACGGACCAGCAGAGAGACCGCCTATCCCAACCGGTAGTTTCCACAGGGATTGCCCAGTATGTCCGGTCTCCGCCCATAGCTTTAGTTGAGCCTCGTCAGTCCTCGTTAGTATAGTGGACAGTATCTCCGCCTGTCACGCGGAAGACCGGGGTTCGATTCCCCGACGGGGAGTGTCTCTTTGTTTTGTGCTACTGAAAATCTATCAGGCTCACTGCGCGCTGGTGGATTTCCCCACGTCCGGAGCAGGCTTTCCGTCCGAAGGCAGTTTCCGTAGTGTAGTGGTTATCACGTTCGCCTCACACGCGAAAGGTCCCCGGTTCGAAACCGGGCGGAAACAAGGCTCCATCTCCATGGTTTTAGAAGGGAGTCATCGGGCAGTTACTGGGAATCCTCCAGTTGACAGCCCACAAAGAGATGACTCAAAATTGCTCCATGTCGGCGACAGTCAGCGTGCCAAGGTAAAAAAGCTGTTACGCTTGGCCAAATAAATGCCTGATTCAGTCTGACGATTCCGGAGAAAATCATTGTTTACTGCTAACAGAGCACGGCCATGGTTTGTCAGGCTCAGTCTACGCTGGTGGGTTTCCCCGCGTCAAACGCAGGAGCATCCCAGCAGCACAGTTTCCGTAGTGTAGTGGTTATCACGTTCGCCTAACACGCGAAAGGTCCCCAGTTCGAAACTGGGCGGAAACAAGCTTCTCCTTCTGTGGATTTGCAAAACAAGGTGAAGTCAGGTCCCTACTGCGCACAGCGAGCTTGATGGTGTCATCTTGACGTGTCGGCTTACAGTTAGCATTGTTGGAAGGCTGGATGAAGTCCAGTCGAAGTCTGCCACAGTCAGTGTGGATTTGCAGATGCGAAAACTCAGACATTTGTAGCACTGTAACCATTAAATCCTTTAGTCAGCCGTCCTTTACAAAATTCAGGTTATTTGAGTACAGAGCCCAAGCGCCCAATGACTAGTACTTGTACTTGCCCTTCAAAGTAGAGACCGCAAAGCGGTACATTTGAAACCTGCACCAGTGGTCCATGGACATGGCTGACGTGGCTCGGAGGACGGACCAGCAGAGAGACCGCCTATCCCAACCGCTAGTTTCCACAGGGATTGCCCAGTATGTCCGGTCTCCGCCCATAGCATCCCAGCAGCACAGTTTCCGTAGTGTAGTGGTTATCACGTTAGCCTAACACGCGAAAGGTCCCCAGTTCGAAACTGGGCGGAAACAAGCTTCTCCTTCTGTGGATTTGCAAAACAAGGTGAAGTCAGGTCCCTACTGCGCACAGCGAACTTGATGGTGTCGGCTTACAGTTAGCATTGTTGGAAGGCTGGATGAAGTCCAGTCGAAGTCTGCCACAGTCAGTGTGGATTTGCAGATGCGAAAACTCAGACATTTGTAGCACTGTAACCATTAAATCCTTTAGTCAGCCGTCCTTTACAAAATTCAGGTTACTTGAGTACAGAGCCCAAGCGCCCAATGACTAGTACTTGTACTTGCCCTTCAAAGTAGAGACCGCAAAGCGGTACATTTGAAACCTGCACCAGTGGTCCATGGACATGGCTGACGTGGCTCGGAGGACGGACCAGCAGAGAGACCGCCTATCCCAACCGCTAGTTTCCACAGGGATTGCCCAGTATGTCCGGTCTCCGCCCATAGCATCCCAGCAGCACAGTTTCCGTAGTGTAGTGGTTATCACGTTCGCCTAACACGCGAAAGGTCCCCAGTTCGAAACTGGGCGGAAACAAGCTTCTCCTTCTGTGGATTTGCAAAACAAGGTGAAGTCAGGTCCCTACTGTGCACAGCGAGCTTGATGGTGTCATCTTGACGTGTCGGCTTACAGTTAGCATTGTTGGAAAGCTGGATGAAGTCCAGTCGAAGTCTGCCACAGTCAGTGTGGATTTGCAGATGCGAAAACTCAGACATTTGTAGCACTGTAACCATTAAATCCTTTAGTCAGCCGTCCTTTACAAAATTCAGGTTATTTGAGTACAGAGCCCAAGCGCCCAATGACTAGTACTTGTACTTGCCCTTCAAAGTAGAGACCGCAAAGCGGTACATTTGAAACCTGCACCAGTGGTCCATGGACATGGCTGACGTGGCTCGGAGGACGGACCAGCAGAGAGACCGCCTATCCCAATCGCTAGTTTCCACAGGGATTGCCCAGTATGTCCGGTCTCCGCCCATAGCATCCCAGCAGCACAGTTTCCGTAGTGTAGTGGTTATCACGTTCGCCTAACACGCGAAAGGTCCCCAGTTCGAAACTGGGCGGAAACAAGCTTCTCCTTCTGTGGATTTGCAAAACAAGGTGAAGTCAGGTCCCTACTGCGCACAGCGAACTTGATGGTGTCGGCTTACAGTTAGCATTGTTGGAAGGCTGGATGAAGTCCAGTCGAAGTCTGCCACAGTCAGTGTGGATTTGCAGATGCGAAAACTCAGACATTTGAAGCACTGTAACCATTAAATCCTTTAGTCAGCCGTCCTTTACAAAATTCAGGTTACTTGAGTACAGAGCCCAAGCGCCCAATGACTAGTACTTGTACTTGCCCTTCAAAGTAGAGACCGCAAAGCGGTACATTTGAAACCTGCACCAGTGGTCCATGGACATGGCTGACGTGGCTCGGAGGACGGACCAGCAGAGAGACCGCCTATCCCAACCGCTAGTTTCCACAGGGATTGCCCAGTATGTCCGGTCTCCGCCCATAGCATCCCAGCAGCACAGTTTCCGTAGTGTAGTGGTTATCACGTTAGCCTAACACGCGAAAGGTCCCCAGTTCGAAACTGGGCGGAAACAAGCTTCTCCTTCTGTGGATTTGCAAAACAAGGTGAAGTCAGGTCCCTACTGCGCACAGCGAGCTTGATGGTGTCATCTTGACGTGTCGGCTTACAGTTAGCATTGTTGGAAGGCTGGATGAAGTCCAGTCGAAGTCTGCCACAGTCAGTGTGGATTTGCAGATGCGAAAACTCAGACATTTGTAGCACTGTAACCATTAAATCCTTTAGTCAGCCGTCCTTTACAAAATTCAGGTTACTTGAGTACAGAGCCCAAGCGCCCAATGACTAGTACTTGTACTTGCCCTTCAAAGTAGAGACCGCAAAGCGGTACATTTGAAACCTGCACCAGTGGTCCATGGACATGGCTGACGTGGCTCGGAGGACGGACCAGCAGAGAGACCGCCTATCCCAACCGCTAGTTTCCACAGGGATTGCCCAGTATGTCCGGTCTCCGCCCATAGCATCCCAGCAGCACAGTTTCCGTAGTGTAGTGGTTATCACGTTCGCCTAACACGCGAAAGGTCCCCAGTTCGAAACTGGGCGAAAACAAGCTTCTCCTTCTGTGGATTTGCAAAACAAGGTGAAGTCAGGTCCCTACTGCGCACAGCGAACTTGATGGTGTCGGCTTACAGTTAGCATTGTTGGAAGGCTGGATGAAGTCCAGTCGAAGTCTGCCACAGTCAGTGTGGATTTGCAGATGCGAAAACTCAGACATTTGAAGCACTGTAACCATTAAATCCTTTAGTCAGCCGTCCTTTACAAAATTCAGGTTACTTGAGTACAGAGCCCAAGCGCCCAATGACTAGTACTTGTACTTGCCCTTCAAAGTAGAGACCGCAAAGCGGTACATTTGAAACCTGCACCAGTGGTCCATGGACATGGCTGACGTGGCTCGGAGGACGGACCAGCAGAGAGACCGCCTATCCCAACCGCTAGTTTCCACAGGGATTGCCCAGTATGTCCGGTCTCCGCCCATAGCATCCCAGCAGCACAGTTTCCGTAGTGTAGTGGTTATCACGTTCGCCTAACACGCGAAAGGTCCCCAGTTCAAAACTGGGCGGAAACAAGCTTCTCCTTCTGTGGATTTGCAAAACAAGGTGAAGTCAGGTCCCTACTGCGCACAGCGTGCTTGATGGTGTCATCTTGACGTGTCGGCTTACAGTTAGCATTGTTGGAAGGCTGGATGAAGTCCAGTCGAAGTCTGCCACAGTCAGTGTGGATTTGCAGATGCGAAAACTCAGACATTTGTAGCACTGTAACCATTAAATCCTTTAGTCAGCCGTCCTTTACAAAATTCAGGTTACTTGAGTACAGAGCCCAAGCGCCCAATGACTAGTACTTGTACTTGCCCTTCAAAGTAGAGACCGCAAAGCGGTACATTTGAAACCTGCACCAGTGGTCCATGGACATGGCTGACGTGGCTCGGAGGACGGACCAGCAGAGAGACCGCCTATCCCAACCGCTAGTTTCCACAGGGATTGCCCAGTATGTCCGGTCTCCGCCCATAGCATCCCAGCAGCACAGTTTCCGTAGTGTAGTGGTTATCACGTTCGCCTAACACGCGAAAGGTCCCCAGTTCGAAACTGGGCGGAAACAAGCTTCTCCTTCTGTGGATTTCCAAAACAAGGTGAAGTCAGGTCCCTACTGCGCACAGCGAACTTGATGGTGTCGGCTTACAGTTAGCATTGTTGGAAGGCTGGATGAAGTCCAGTCGAAGTCTGCCACAGTCAGTGTGGATTTGCAGATGCGAAAACTCAGACATTTGAAGCACTGTAACCATTAAATCCTTTAGTCAGCCGTCCTTTACAAAATTCAGGTTACTTGAGTACAGAGCCCAAGCGCCCAATGACTAGTACTTGTACTTGCCCTTCAAAGTAGAGACCGCAAAGCGGTACATTTGAAACCTGCACCAGTGGTCCATGGACATGGCTGACGTGGCTCGGAGGACGGACCAGCAGAGAGACCGCCTATCCCAACCGCTAGTTTCCACAGGGATTGCCCAGTATGTCCGGTCTCCGCCCATAGCATCCCAGCAGCACAGTTTCCGTAGTGTAGTGGTTATCACGTTCGCCTAACACGCGAAAGGTCCCCAGTTCAAAACTGGGCGGAAACAAGCTTCTCCTTCTGTGGATTTGCAAAACAAGGTGAAGTCAGGTCCCTACTGCGCACAGCGAGCTTGATGGTGTCATCTTGACGTGTCGGCTTACAGTTAGCATTGTTGGAAGGCTGGATGAAGTCCAGTCGAAGTCTGCCACAGTCAGTGTGGATTTGCAGATGCGAAAACTCAGACATTTGTAGCACTGTAACCATTAAATCCTTTAGTCAGCCGTCCTTTACAAAATTCAGGTTACTTGAGTACAGAGCCCAAGCGCCCAATGACTAGTACTTGTACTTGCCCTTCAAAGTAGAGACCGCAAAGCGGTACATTTGAAACCTGCACCAGTGGTCCATGGACATGGCTGACGTGGCTCGGAGGACGGACCAGCAGAGAGACCGCCTATCCCAACCGCTAGTTTCCACAGGGATTGCCCAGTATGTCCGGTCTCCGCCCATAGCATCCCAGCAGCACAGTTTCCGTAGTGTAGTGGTTATCACGTTCGCCTAACACGCGAAAGGTCCCCAGTTCGAAACTGGGCGGAAACAAGCTTCTCCTTCTGTGGATTTGCAAAACAAGGTGAAGTCAGGTCCCTACTGCGCACAGCGAACTTGATGGTGTCGGCTTACAGTTAGCATTGTTGGAAGGCTGGATGAAGTCCAGTCGAAGTCTGCCACAGTCAGTGTGGATTTGCAGATGCGAAAACTCAGACATTTGAAGCACTGTAACCATTAAATCCTTTAGTCAGCCGTCCTTTACAAAATTCAGGTTACTTGAGTACAGAGCCCAAGCGCCCAATGACTAGTACTTGTACTTGCCCTTCAAAGTAGAGACCGCAAAGCGGTACATTTGAAACCTGCACCAGTGGTCCATGGACATGGCTGACGTGGCTCGGAGGACGGACCAGCAGAGAGACCGCCTATCCCAACCGCTAGTTTCCACAGGGATTGCCCAGTATGTCCGGTCTCCGCCCATAGCATCCCAGCAGCACAGTTTCCGTAGTGTAGTGGTTATCACGTTCGCCTAACACGCGAAAGGTCCCCAGTTCAAAACTGGGCGGAAACAAGCTTCTCCTTCTGTGGATTTGCAAAACAAGGTGAAGTCAGGTCCCTACTGCGCACAGCGTGCTTGATGGTGTCATCTTGACGTGTCGGCTTACAGTTAGCATTGTTGGAAGGCTGGATGAAGTCCAGTCGAAGTCTGCCACAGTCAGTGTGGATTTGCAGATGCGAAAACTCAGACATTTGTAGCACTGTAACCATTAAATCCTTTAGTCAGCCGTCCTTTACAAAATTCAGGTTACTTGAGTACAGAGCCCAAGCGCCCAATGACTAGTACTTGTACTTGCCCTTCAAAGTAGAGACCGCAAAGCGGTACATTTGAAACCTGCACCAGTGGTCCATGGACATGGCTGACGTGGCTCGGAGGACGGACCAGCAGAGAGACCGCCTATCCCAACCGCTAGTTTCCACAGGGATTGCCCAGTATGTCCGGTCTCCGCCCATAGCATCCCAGCAGCACAGTTTCCGTAGTGTAGTGGTTATCACGTTCGCCTAACACGCGAAAGGTCCCCAGTTCGAAACTGGGCGGAAACAAGCTTCTCCTTCTGTGGATTTCCAAAACAAGGTGAAGTCAGGTCCCTACTGCGCACAGCGAACTTGATGGTGTCGGCTTACAGTTAGCATTGTTGGAAGGCTGGATGAAGTCCAGTCGAAGTCTGCCACAGTCAGTGTGGATTTGCAGATGCGAAAACTCAGACATTTGAAGCACTGTAACCATTAAATCCTTTAGTCAGCCGTCCTTTACAAAATTCAGGTTACTTGAGTACAGAGCCCAAGCGCCCAATGACTAGTACTTGTACTTGCCCTTCAAAGTAGAGACCGCAAAGCGGTACATTTGAAACCTGCACCAGTGGTCCATGGACATGGCTGACGTGGCTCGGAGGACGGACCAGCAGAGAGACCGCCTATCCCAACCGCTAGTTTCCACAGGGATTGCCCAGTATGTCCGGTCTCCGCCCATAGCATCCCAGCAGCACAGTTTCCGTAGTGTAGTGGTTATCACGTTCGCCTAACACGCGAAAGGTCCCCAGTTCAAAACTGGGCGGAAACAAGCTTCTCCTTCTGTGGATTTGCAAAACAAGGTGAAGTCAGGTCCCTACTGCGCACAGCGAGCTTGATGGTGTCATCTTGACGTGTCGGCTTACAGTTAGCATTGTTGGAAGGCTGGATGAAGTCCAGTCGAAGTCTGCCACAGTCAGTGTGGATTTGCAGATGCGAAAACTCAGACATTTGTAGCACTGTAACCATTAAATCCTTTAGTCAGCCGTCCTTTACAAAATTCAGGTTACTTGAGTACAGAGCCCAAGCGCCCAATGACTAGTACTTGTACTTGCCCTTCAAAGTAGAGACCGCAAAGCGGTACATTTGAAACCTGCACCAGTGGTCCATGGACATGGCTGACGTGGCTCGGAGGACGGACCAGCAGAGAGACCGCCTATCCCAACCGCTAGTTTCCACAGGGATTGCCCAGTATGTCCGGTCTCCGCCCATAGCATCCCAGCAGCACAGTTTCCGTAGTGTAGTGGTTATCACGTTCGCCTAACACGCGAAAGGTCCCCAGTTCGAAACTGGGCGGAAACAAGCTTCTCCTTCTGTGGATTTGCAAAACAAGGTGAAGTCAGGTCCCTACTGCGCACAGCGAACTTGATGGTGTCGGCTTACAGTTAGCATTGTTGGAAGGCTGGATGAAGTCCAGTCGAAGTCTGCCACAGTCAGTGTGGATTTGCAGATGCGAAAACTCAGACATTTGAAGCACTGTAACCATTAAATCCTTTAGTCAGCCGTCCTTTACAAAATTCAGGTTACTTGAGTACAGAGCCCAAGCGCCCAATGACTAGTACTTGTACTTGCCCTTCAAAGTAGAGACCGCAAAGCGGTACATTTGAAACCTGCACCAGTGGTCCATGGACATGGCTGACGTGGCTCGGAGGACGGACCAGCAGAGAGACCGCCTATCCCAACCGCTAGTTTCCACAGGGATTGCCCAGTATGTCCGGTCTCCGCCCATAGCATCCCAGCAGCACAGTTTCCGTAGTGTAGTGGTTATCACGTTCGCCTAACACGCGAAAGGTCCCCAGTTCAAAACTGGGCGGAAACAAGCTTCTCCTTCTGTGGATTTGCAAAACAAGGTGAAGTCAGGTCCCTACTGCGCACAGCGTGCTTGATGGTGTCATCTTGACGTGTCGGCTTACAGTTAGCATTGTTGGAAGGCTGGATGAAGTCCAGTCGAAGTCTGCCACAGTCAGTGTGGATTTGCAGATGCGAAAACTCAGACATTTGTAGCACTGTAACCATTAAATCCTTTAGTCAGCCGTCCTTTACAAAATTCAGGTTACTTGAGTACAGAGCCCAAGCGCCCAATGACTAGTACTTGTACTTGCCCTTCAAAGTAGAGACCGCAAAGCGGTACATTTGAAACCTGCACCAGTGGTCCATGGACATGGCTGACGTGGCTCGGAGGACGGACCAGCAGAGAGACCGCCTATCCCAACCGCTAGTTTCCACAGGGATTGCCCAGTATGTCCGGTCTCCGCCCATAGCATCCCAGCAGCACAGTTTCCGTAGTGTAGTGGTTATCACGTTCGCCTAACACGCGAAAGGTCCCCAGTTCGAAACTGGGCGGAAACAAGCTTCTCCTTCTGTGGATTTCCAAAACAAGGTGAAGTCAGGTCCCTACTGCGCACAGCGAACTTGATGGTGTCGGCTTACAGTTAGCATTGTTGGAAGGCTGGATGAAGTCCAGTCGAAGTCTGCCACAGTCAGTGTGGATTTGCAGATGCGAAAACTCAGACATTTGAAGCACTGTAACCATTAAATCCTTTAGTCAGCCGTCCTTTACAAAATTCAGGTTACTTGAGTACAGAGCCCAAGCGCCCAATGACTAGTACTTGTACTTGCCCTTCAAAGTAGAGACCGCAAAGCGGTACATTTGAAACCTGCACCAGTGGTCCATGGACATGGCTGACGTGGCTCGGAGGACGGACCAGCAGAGAGACCGCCTATCCCAACCGCTAGTTTCCACAGGGATTGCCCAGTATGTCCGGTCTCCGCCCATAGCTTTAGTTGAGCCTCGTCAGTCCTCGTTAGTATAGTGGACAGTATCTCCGCCTGTCACGCGGCAGACCGGGGTTCGATTCCCCGACGGGGAGTGTCTCTTTGTTTTGTGCTACTGAAAATCTATCAGGCTCACTGCGCGCTGGTGGATTTCCCCACGTCCGGAGCAGGCTTTCCGTCCGAAGGCAGTTTCCGTAGTGTAGTGGTTATCACGTTCGCCTCACACGCGAAAGGTCCCCGGTTCGAAACCGGGCGGAAACAAGGCTCCATCTCCATGGTTTTAGAAGGGAGTCATCGGGCAGTTACTGGGAATCCTCCAGTTGACAGCCCACAAAGAGATGACTCAAAATTGCTCCATGTCGGCGACAGTCAGCGTGCCAAGGTAAAAAAGCTGTTACGCTTGGCCAAATAAATGCCTGATTCAGTCTGACGATTCCGGAGAAAATCATTGTTTACTGCTAACAGAGCACGGCCATGGTTTGTCATGCTCAGTCTACGCTGGTGGGTTTCCCCGCGTCAAACGCAGGAGCATCCCAGCAGCACAGTTTCCGTAGTGTAGTGGTTATCACGTTCGCCTAACACGCGAAAGGTCCCCAGTTCGAAACTGGGCGGAAACAAGCTTCTCCTTCTGTGGATTTGCAAAACAAGGTGAAGTCAGGTCCCTACTGCGCACAGCGAGCTTGATGGTGTCATCTTGACGTGTCGGCTTACAGTTAGCATTGTTGGAAGGCTGGATGAAGTCCAGTCGAAGTCTGCCACAGTCAGTGTGGATTTGCAGATGCGAAAACTCAGACATTTGTAGCACTGTAACCATTAAATCCTTTAGTCAGCCGTCCTTTACAAAATTCAGGTTACTTGAGTACAGAGCCCAAGCGCCCAATGACTAGTACTTGTACTTGCCCTTCAAAGTAGAGACCGCAAAGCGGTACATTTGAAACCTGCACCAGTGGTCCATGGACATGGCTGACGTGGCTCGGAGGACGGACCAGCAGAGAGACCGCCTATCCCAACCGCTAGTTTCCACAGGGATTGCCCAGTATGTCCGGTCTCCGCCCATAGCATCCCAGCAGCACAGTTTCCGTAGTGTAGTGGTTATCACGTTCGCCTAACACGCGAAAGGTCCCCAGTTTGAAACTGGGCGGAAACAAGCTTCTCCTTCTGTGGATTTGCAAAACAAGGTGAAGTCAGGTCCCTACTGTGCACAGCGAGCTTGATGGTGTCATCTTGACGTGTCGGCTTACAGTTAGCATTGTTGGAAAGCTGGATGAAGTCCAGTCGAAGTCTGCCACAGTCAGTGTGGATTTGCAGATGCGAAAACTCAGACATTTGTAGCACTGTAACCATTAAATCCTTTAGTCAGCCGTCCTTTACAAAATTCAGGTTATTTGAGTACAGAGCCCAAGCGCCCAATGACTAGTACTTGTACTTGCCCTTCAAAGTAGAGACCGCAAAGCGGTACATTTGAAACCTGCACCAGTGGTCCATGGACATGGCTGACGTGGCTCGGAGGACGGACCAGCAGAGAGACCGCCTATCCCAATCGCTAGTTTCCACAGGGATTGCCCAGTATGTCCGGTCTCCGCCCATAGCATCCCAGCAGCACAGTTTCCGTAGTGTAGTGGTTATCACGTTCGCCTAACACGCGAAAGGTCCCCAGTTCGAAACTGGGCGGAAACAAGCTTCTCCTTCTGTGGATTTGCAAAACAAGGTGAAGTCAGGTCCCTACTGCGCACAGCGAACTTGATGGTGTCGGCTTACAGTTAGCATTGTTGGAAGGCTGGATGAAGTCCAGTCGAAGTCTGCCACAGTCAGTGTGGTTTTGCAGATGCGAAAACTCAGACATTTGTAGCACTGTAACCATTAAATCCTTTAGTCAGCCGTCCTTTACAAAATTCAGGTTACTTGAGTACAGAGCCCAAGCGCCCAATGACTAGTACTTGTACTTGCCCTTCAAAGTAGAGACCGCAAAGCGGTACATTTGAAACCTGCACCAGTGGTCCATGGACATGGCTGACGTGGCTCGGAGGACGGACCAGCAGAGAGACCGCCTATCCCAACCGCTAGTTTCCACAGGGATTGCCCAGTATGTCCGGTCTCCGCCCATAGCTTTAGTTGAGCCTCGTCAGTCCTCGTTAGTATAGTGGACAGTATCTCCGCCTGTCACGCGGAAGACCGGGGTTCGATTCCCCGACGGGGAGTGTCTCTTTGTTTTGTGCTACTGAAAATCTATCAGGCTCACTGCGCGCTGGTTGATTTCCCCACGTCCGGAGCAGGCTTTCCGTCGGAAGGCAGTTTCCGTAGTGTAGTGGTTATCACGTTCGCCTCACACGCGAAAGGTCCCCGGTTCGAAACCGGGCGGAAACAAGGCTCCATCTCCATGGTTTTAGAAGGGAGTCATCGGGCAGTTACTGGGAATCCTCCAGTTGACAGCCCACAAAGAGATGACTCAAAATTGCTCCATGTCGGCGACAGTCAGCGTGCCAAGGTAAAAAAGCTGTTACGCTTGGCCAAATAAATGCCTGATTCAGTCTGACGATTCCGGAGAAAATCATTGTTTACTGCTAACAGAGCACGGCCATGGTTTGTCAGGCTCAGTCTACGCTGGTGGGTTTCCCCGCGTCAAACGCAGGAGCATCCCAGCAGCACAGTTTCCGTAGTGTAGTGGTTATCACGTTCGCCTAACACGCGAAAGGTCCCCAGTTCGAAACTGGGCGGAAACAAGCTTCTCCTTCTGTGGATTTGCAAAACAAGGTGAAGTCAGGTCCCTACTGCGCACAGCGAGCTTGATGGTGTCATCTTGACGTGTCGGCTTACAGTTAGCATTGTTGGAAGGCTGGATGAAGTCCAGTCGAAGTCTGCCACAGTCAGTGTGGATTTGCAGATGCGAAAACTCAGACATTTGTAGCACTGTAACCATTAAATCCTTTAGTCAGCCGTCCTTTACAAAATTCAGGTTACTTGAGTACAGAGCCCAAGCGCCCAATGACTAGTACTTGTACTTGCCCTTCAAAGTAGAGACCGCAAAGCGGTACATTTGAAACCTGCACCAGTGGTCCATGGACATGGCTGACGTGGCTCGGAGGACGGACCAGCAGAGAGACCGCCTATCCCAACCGCTAGTTTCCACAGGGATTGCCCAGTATGTCCGGTCTCCGCCCATAGCATCCCAGCAGCACAGTTTCCGTAGTGTAGTGGTTATCACGTTCGCCTAACACGCGAAAGGTCCCCAGTTCGAAACTGGGCGGAAACAAGCTTCTCCTTCTGTGGATTTGCAAAACAAGGTGAAGTCAGGTCCCTACTGCGCACAGCGAACTTGATGGTGTCGGCTTACAGTTAGCATTGTTGGAAGGCTGGATGAAGTCCAGTCGAAGTCTGCCACAGTCAGTGTGGATTTGCAGATGCGAAAACTCAGACATTTGAAGCACTGTAACCATTAAATCCTTTAGTCAGCCGTCCTTTACAAAATTCAGGTTACTTGAGTACAGAGCCCAAGCGCCCAATGACTAGTACTTGTACTTGCCCTTCAAAGTAGAGACCGCAAAGCGGTACATCTGAAACCTGCACCAGTGGTCCATGGACATGGCTGACGTGGCTCGGAGGACGGACCAGCAGAGAGACCGCCTATCCCAACCGCTAGTTTCCACAGGGATTGCCCAGTATGTCCGGTCTCCGCCCATAGCTTTAGTTGAGCCTCGTCAGTCCTCGTTAGTATAGTGGACAGTATCTCCGCCTGTCACGCGGGGTTCGATTCCCCGACGGGGAGTGTCTCTTTGTTTTGTGCTACTGAAAATCTATCAGGCTCACTGCGCGCTGGTGGATTTCCCCACGTCCGGAGCAGGCTTTCCGTCCGAAGGCAGTTTCCGTAGTGTAGTGGTTATCACGTTCGCCTCACACGCGAAAGGTCCCCGGTTCGAAACCGGGCGGAAACAAGGCTCCATCTCCATGGTTTTAGAAGGGAGTCATCGGGCAGTTACTGGGAATCCTCCAGTTGACAGCCCACAAAGAGATGACTCAAAATTGCTCCATGTCGGCGACAGTCAGCGTGCCAAGGTAAAAAAGCTGTTACGCTTGGCCAAATAAATGCCTGATTCAGTCTGACGATTCCGGAGAAAATCATTGTTTACTGCTAACAGAGCACGGCCATGGTTTGTCAGGCTCAGTCTACGCTGGTGGGTTTCCCCGCGTCAAACGCAGGAGCATCCCAGCAGCACAGTTTCCGTAGTGTAGTGGTTATCACGTTCGCCTAACACGCGAAAGGTCCCCAGTTCGAAACTGGGCGGAAACAAGCTTCTCCTTCTGTGGATTTGCAAAACAAGGTGAAGTCAGGTCCCTACTGTGCACAGCGAGCTTGATGGTGTCATCTTGACGTGTCGGCTTACAGTTAGCATTGTTGGAAAGCTGGATGAAGTCCAGTCGAAGTCTGCCACAGTCAGTGTGGATTTGCAGATGCGAAAACTCAGACATTTGTAGCACTGTAACCATTAAATCCTTTAGTCAGCCGTCCTTTACAAAATTCAGGTTATTTGAGTACAGAGCCCAAGCGCCCAATGACTAGTACTTGTACTTGCCCTTCAAAGTAGAGACCGCAAAGCGGTACATTTGAAACCTGCACCAGTGGTCCATGGACATGGCTGACGTGGCTCGGAGGACGGACCAGCAGAGAGACCGCCTATCCCAATCGCTAGTTTCCACAGGGATTGCCCAGTATGTCCGGTCTCCGCCCATAGCATCACAGCAGCACAGTTTCCGTAGCGTAGTGGTTATCACGTTCGCCTAACACGCGAAAGGTCCCCAGTTCGAAACTGGGCGGAAACAAGCTTCTCCTTCTGTGGATTTGCAAAACAAGGTGAAGTCAGGTCCCTACTGCGCACAGCGAACTTGATGGTGTCGGCTTACAGTTAGCATTGTTGGAAGGCTGGATGAAGTCCAGTCGAAGTCTGCCACAGTCAGTGTGGTTTTGCAGATGCGAAAACTCAGACATTTGTAGCACTGTAACCATTAAATCCTTTAGTCAGCCGTCCTTTACAAAATTCAGGTTACTTGAGTACAGAGCCCAAGCGCCCAATGACTAGTACTTGTACTTGCCCTTCAAAGTAGAGACCGCAAAGCGGTACATTTGAAACCTGCACCAGTGGTCCATGGACATGGCTGACGTGGCTCGGAGGACGGACCAGCAGAGAGACCGCCTATCCCAACCGCTAGTTTCCACAGGGATTGCCCAGTATGTCCGGTCTCCGCCCATAGCTTTAGTTGAGCCTCGTCAGTCCTCGTTAGTATAGTGGACAGTATCTCCGCCTGTCACGCGGAAGACCGGGGTTCGATTCCCCGACGGGGAGTGTCTCTTTGTTTTGTGCTACTGAAAATCTATCAGGCTCACTGCGCGCTGGTGGATTTCCCCACGTCCGGAGCAGGCTTTCCGTCGGAAGGCAGTTTCCGTAGTGTAGTGGTTATCACGTTCGCCTCACACGCGAAAGGTCCCCGGTTCGAAACCGGGCGGAAACAAGGCTCCATCTCCATGGTTTTAGAAGGGAGTCATCGGGCAGTTACTGGGAATCCTCCAGTTGACAGCCCACAAAGAGATGACTCAAAATTGCTCCATGTCGGCGACAGTCAGCGTGCCAAGGTGAAAAAGCTGGTACGCTTGACCAAATACAGTAAATGCCTGATTCAGTCTGACGATTCCGGAGAAAATCATTGTTTACTGCTAACAGAGCACGGCCAAGGTTTGTCAGGCTCAGTCTACGCTGGTGGGTTTCCCCGCGTCAAACGCAGGAGCATCCCAGCAGCACAGTTTCCGTAGTGTAGTGGTTATCACGTTCGCCTAACACGCGAAAGGTCCCCAGTTCGAAACTGGGCGGAAACAAGCTTCTCCTTCTGTGGATTTGCAAAACAAGGTGAAGTCAGGTCCCTACTGTGCACAGCGAGCTTGATGGTGTCATCTTGACGTGTCGGCTTACAGTTAGCATTGTTGGAAAGCTGGATGAAGTCCAGTCGAAGTCTGCCACAGTCAGTGTGGATTTGCAGATGCGAAAACTCAGACATTTGTAGCACTGTAACCATTAAATCCTTTAGTCAGCCGTCCTTTACAAAATTCAGGTTATTTGAGTACAGAGCCCAAGCGCCCAATGACTAGTACTTGTACTTGCCCTTCAAAGTAGAGACCGCAAAGCGGTACATTTGAAACCTGCACCAGTGGTCCATGGACATGGCTGACATGGCTGACGTGGCTCGGAGGACGGACCAGCAGAGAGACCGCCTATCCCAATCGCTAGTTTCCACAGGGATTGCCCAGTATGTCCGGTCTCCGCCCATAGCATCCCAGCAGCACAGTTTCCGTAGTGTAGTGGTTATCACGTTCGCCTAACACGCGAAAGGTCCCCAGTTCGAAACTGGGCGGAAACAAGCTTCTCCTTCTGTGGATTTGCAAAACAAGGTGAAGTCAGGTCCCTACTGCGCACAGCGAACTTGATGGTGTCGGCTTACAGTTAGCATTGTTGGAAGGCTGGATGAAGTCCAGTCGAAGTCTGCCACAGTCAGTGTGGTTTTGCAGATGCGAAAACTCAGACATTTGTAGCACTGTAACCATTAAATCCTTTAGTCAGCCGTCCTTTACAAAATTCAGGTTACTTGAGTACAGAGCCCAAGCGCCCAATGACTAGTACTTGTACTTGCCCTTCAAAGTAGAGACCGCAAAGCGGTACATTTGAAACCTGCACCAGTGGTCCATGGACATGGCTGACGTGGCTCGGAGGACGGACCAGCAGAGAGACCGCCTATCCCAACCGCTAGTTTCCACAGGGATTGCCCAGTATGTCCGGTCTCCGCCCATAGCATCCCAGCAGCACAGTTTCCGTAGTGTAGTGGTTATCACGTTCGCCTAACACGCGAAAGGTCCCCAGTTCGAAACTGGGCGGAAACAAGCTTCTCCTTCTGTGGATTTGCAAAACAAGGTGAAGTCAGGTCCCTACTGCGCACAGCGAACTTGATGGTGTCGGCTTACAGTTAGCATTGTTGGAAGGCTGGATGAAGTCCAGTCGAAGTCTGCCACAGTCAGTGTGGATTTGCAGATGCGAAAACTCAGACATTTGAAGCACTGTAACCATTAAATCCTTTAGTCAGCCGTCCTTTACAAAATTCAGGTTACTTGAGTACAGAGCCCAAGCGCCCAATGACTAGTACTTGTACTTGCCCTTCAAAGTAGAGACCGCAAAGCGGTACATCTGAAACCTGCACCAGTGGTCCATGGACATGGCTGACGTGGCTCGGAGGACGGACCAGCAGAGAGACCGCCTATCCCAACCGCTAGTTTCCACAGGGATTGCCCAGTATGTCCGGTCTCCGCCCATAGCTTTAGTTGAGCCTCGTCAGTCCTCGTTAGTATAGTGGACAGTATCTCCGCCTGTCACGCGGGGTTCGATTCCCCGACGGGGAGTGTCTCTTTGTTTTGTGCTACTGAAAATCTATCAGGCTCACTGCGCGCTGGTGGATTTCCCCACGTCCGGAGCAGGCTTTCCGTCCGAAGGCAGTTTCCGTAGTGTAGTGGTTATCACGTTCGCCTCACACGCGAAAGGTCCCCGGTTCGAAACCGGGCGGAAACAAGGCTCCATCTCCATGGTTTTAGAAGGGAGTCATCGGGCAGTTACTGGGAATCCTCCAGTTGACAGCCCACAAAGAGATGACTCAAAATTGCTCCATGTCGGCGACAGTCAGCGTGCCAAGGTAAAAAAGCTGTTACGCTTGGCCAAATAAATGCCTGATTCAGTCTGACGATTCCGGAGAAAATCATTGTTTACTGCTAACAGAGCACGGCCATGGTTTGTCAGGCTCAGTCTACGCTGGTGGGTTTCCCCGCGTCAAACGCAGGAGCATCCCAGCAGCACACTTTCCGTAGTGTAGTGGTTATCACGTTCGCCTAACACGCGAAAGGTCCCCAGTTCGAAACTGGGCGGAAACAAGCTTCTCCTTCTGTGGATTTGCAAAACAAGGTGAAGTCAGGTCCCTACTGCGCACAGCGAGCTTGATGGTGTCATCTTGACGTGTCGGCTTACAGTTAGCATTGTTGGAAGGCTGGATGAAGTCCAGTCGAAGTCTGCCACAGTCAGTGTGGATTTGCAGATGCGAAAACTCAGACATTTGTAGCACTGTAACCATTAAATCCTTTAGTCAGCCGTCCTTTACAAAATTCAGGTTACTTGAGTACAGAGCCCAAGCGCCCAATGACTAGTACTTGTACTTGCCCTTCAAAGTAGAGACCGCAAAGCGGTACATTTGAAACCTGCACCAGTGGTCCATGGACATGGCTGACGTGGCTCGGAGGACGGACCAGCAGAGAGACCGCCTATCCCAACCGCTAGTTTCCACAGGGATTGCCCAGTATGTCCGGTCTCCGCCCATAGCATCCCAGCAGCACAGTTTCCGTAGTGTAGTGGTTATCACGTTCGCCTAACACGCGAAAGGTCCCCAGTTCGAAACTGGGCGGAAACAAGCTTCTCCTTCTGTGGATTTGCAAAACAAGGTGAAGTCAGGTCCCTACTGCGCACAGCGAACTTGATGGTGTCGGCTTACAGTTAGCATTGTTGGAAGGCTGGATGAAGTCCAGTCGAAGTCTGCCACAGTCAGTGTGGATTTGCAGATGCGAAAACTCAGACATTTGAAGCACTGTAACCATTAAATCCTTTAGTCAGCCGTCCTTTACAAAATTCAGGTTACTTGAGTACAGAGCCCAAGCGCCCAATGACTAGTACTTGTACTTGCCCTTCAAAGTAGAGACCGCAAAGCGGTACATCTGAAACCTGCACCAGTGGTCCATGGACATGGCTGACGTGGCTCGGAGGACGGACCAGCAGAGAGACCGCCTATCCCAACCGCTAGTTTCCACAGGGATTGCCCAGTATGTCCGGTCTCCGCCCATAGCTTTAGTTGAGCCTCGTCAGTCCTCGTTAGTATAGTGGACAGTATCTCCGCCTGTCACGCGGGGTTCGATTCCCCGACGGGGAGTGTCTCTTTGTTTTGTGCTACTGAAAATCTATCAGGCTCACTGCGCGCTGGTGGATTTCCCCACGTCCGGAGCAGGCTTTCCGTCCGAAGGCAGTTTCCGTAGTGTAGTGGTTATCACGTTCGCCTCACACGCGAAAGGTCCCCGGTTCGAAACCGGGCGGAAACAAGGCTCCATCTCCATGGTTTTAGAAGGGAGTCATCGGGCAGTTACTGGGAATCCTCCAGTTGACAGCCCACAAAGAGATGACTCAAAATTGCTCCATGTCGGCGACAGTCAGCGTGCCAAGGTAAAAAAGCTGTTACGCTTGGCCAAATAAATGCCTGATTCAGTCTGACGATTCCGGAGAAAATCATTGTTTACTGCTAACAGAGCACGGCCATGGTTTGTCAGGCTCAGTCTACGCTGGTGGGTTTCCCCGCGTCAAACGCAGGAGCATCCCAGCAGCACAGTTTCCGTAGTGTAGTGGTTATCACGTTCGCCTAACACGCGAAAGGTCCCCAGTTCGAAACTGGGCGGAAACAAGCTTCTCCTTCTGTGGATTTGCAAAACAAGGTGAAGTCAGGTCCCTACTGTGCACAGCGAGCTTGATGGTGTCATCTTGACGTGTCGGCTTACAGTTAGCATTGTTGGAAAGCTGGATGAAGTCCAGTCGAAGTCTGCCACAGTCAGTGTGGATTTGCAGATGCGAAAACTCAGACATTTGTAGCACTGTAACCATTAAATCCTTTAGTCAGCCGTCCTTTACAAAATTCAGGTTATTTGAGTACAGAGCCCAAGCGCCCAATGACTAGTACTTGTACTTGCCCTTCAAAGTAGAGACCGCAAAGCGGTACATTTGAAACCTGCACCAGTGGTCCATGGACATGGCTGACGTGGCTCGGAGGACGGACCAGCAGAGAGACCGCCTATCCCAATCGCTAGTTTCCACAGGGATTGCCCAGTATGTCCGGTCTCCGCCCATAGCATCCCAGCAGCACAGTTTCCGTAGTGTAGTGGTTATCACGTTCGCCTAACACGCGAAAGGTCCCCAGTTCGAAACTGGGCGGAAACAAGCTTCTCCTTCTGTGGATTTGCAAAACAAGGTGAAGTCAGGTCCCTACTGCGCACAGCGAACTTGATGGTGTCGGCTTACAGTTAGCATTGTTGGAAGGCTGGATGAAGTCTGCCACAGTCAGTGTGGTTTTGCAGATGCGAAAACTCAGACATTTGTAGCACTGTAACCATTAAATCCTTTAGTCAGCCGTCCTTTACAAAATTCAGGTTACTTGAGTACAGAGCCCAAGCGCCCAATGACTAGTACTTGTACTTGCCCTTCAAAGTAGAGACCGCAAAGCGGTACATTTGAAACCTGCACCAGTGGTCCATGGACATGGCTGACGTGGCTCGGAGGACGGACCAGCAGAGAGACCGCCTATCCCAACCGCTAGTTTCCACAGGGATTGCCCAGTATGTCCGGTCTCCGCCCATAGCTTTAGTTGAGCCTCGTCAGTCCTCGTTAGTATAGTGGACAGTATCTCCGCCTGTCACGCGGAAGACCGGGGTTCGATTCCCCGACGGGGAGTGTCTCTTTGTTTTGTGCTACTGAAAATCTATCAGGCTCACTGCGCGCTGGTGGATTTCCCCACGTCCGGAGCAGGCTTTCCGTCGGAAGGCAGTTTCCGTAGTGTAGTGGTTATCACGTTCGCCTCACACGCGAAAGGTCCCCGGTTCGAAACCGGGCGGAAACAAGGCTCCATCTCCATGGTTTTAGAAGGGAGTCATCGGGCAGTTACTGGGAATCCTCCAGTTGACAGCCCACAAAGAGATGACTCAAAATTGCTCCATGTCGGCGACAGTCAGCGTGCCAAGGTGAAAAAGCTGGTACGCTTGACCAAATACAGTAAATGCCTGATTCAGTCTGACGATTCCGGAGAAAATCATTGTTTACTGCTAACAGAGCACGGCCAAGGTTTGTCAGGCTCAGTCTACGCTGGTGGGTTTCCCCGCGTCAAACGCAGGAGCATCCCAGCAGCACAGTTTCCGTAGCGTAGTGGTTATCACGTTCGCCTAACACGCGAAAGGTCCCCAGTTCGAAACTGGGCGGAAACAAGCTTCTCCTTCTGTGGATTTGCAAAACAAGGTGAAGTCAGGTCCCTACTGCGCACAGCGAGCTTGATGGTGTCATCTTGACGTGTCGGCTTACAGTTAGCATTGTTGGAAGGCTGGATGAAGTCCAGTCGAAGTCTGCCACAGTCAGTGTGGATTTGCAGATGCGAAAACTCAGACATTTGTAGCACTGTAACCATTAAATCCTTTAGTCAGCCGTCCTTTACAAAATTCAGGTTACTTGAGTACAGAGCCCAAGCGCCCAATGACTAGTACTTGTACTTGCCCTTCAAAGTAGAGACCGCAAAGCGGTACATTTGAAACCTGCACCAGTGGTCCATGGACATGGCTGACGTGGCTCGGAGGACGGACCAGCAGAGAGACCGCCTATCCCAACCGCTAGTTTCCACAGGGATTGCCCAGTATGTCCGGTCTCCGCCCATAGCATCCCAGCAGCACAGTTTCCGTAGTGTAGTGGTTATCACGTTCGCCTAACACGCGAAAGGTCCCCAGTTCGAAACTGGGCGGAAACAAGCTTCTCCTTCTGTGGATTTGCAAAACAAGGTGAAGTCAGGTCCCTACTGCGCACAGCGAACTTGATGGTGTCGGCTTACAGTTAGCATTGTTGGAAGGCTGGATGAAGTCCAGTCGAAGTCTGCCACAGTCAGTGTGGATTTGCAGATGCGAAAACTCAGACATTTGAAGCACTGTAACCATTAAATCCTTTAGTCAGCCGTCCTTTACAAAATTCAGGTTACTTGAGTACAGAGCCCAAGCGCCCAATGACTAGTACTTGTACTTGCCCTTCAAAGTAGAGACCGCAAAGCGGTACATCTGAAACCTGCACCAGTGGTCCATGGACATGGCTGACGTGGCTCGGAGGACGGACCAGCAGAGAGACCGCCTATCCCAACCGCTAGTTTCCACAGGGATTGCCCAGTATGTCCGGTCTCCGCCCATAGCTTTAGTTGAGCCTCGTCAGTCCTCGTTAGTATAGTGGACAGTATCTCCGCCTGTCACGCGGGGTTCGATTCCCCGACGGGGAGTGTCTCTTTGTTTTGTGCTACTGAAAATCTATCAGGCTCACTGCGCGCTGGTGGATTTCCCCACGTCCGGAGCAGGCTTTCCGTCCGAAGGCAGTTTCCGTAGTGTAGTGGTTATCACGTTCGCCTCACACGCGAAAGGTCCCCGGTTCGAAACCGGGCGGAAACAAGGCTCCATCTCCATGGTTTTAGAAGGGAGTCATCGGGCAGTTACTGGGAATCCTCCAGTTGACAGCCCACAAAGAGATGACTCAAAATTGCTCCATGTCGGCGACAGTCAGCGTGCCAAGGTAAAAAAGCTGTTACGCTTGGCCAAATAAATGCCTGATTCAGTCTGACGATTCCGGAGAAAATCATTGTTTACTGCTAACAGAGCACGGCCATGGTTTGTCAGGCTCAGTCTACGCTGGTGGGTTTCCCCGCGTCAAACGCAGGAGCATCCCAGCAGCACACTTTCCGTAGTGTAGTGGTTATCACGTTCGCCTAACACGCGAAAGGTCCCCAGTTCGAAACTGGGCGGAAACAAGCTTCTCCTTCTGTGGATTTGCAAAACAAGGTGAAGTCAGGTCCCTACTGCGCACAGCGAACTTGATGGTGTCGGCTTACAGTTAGCATTGTTGGAAGGCTGGATGAAGTCCAGTCGAAGTCTGCCACAGTCAGTGTGGATTTGCAGATGCGAAAACTCAGACATTTGAAGCACTGTAACCATTAAATCCTTTAGTCAGCCATCCTTTACAAAATTCAGGTTACTTGAGTACAGAGCCCAAGCGCCCAATGACTAGTACTTGTACTTGCCCTTCAAAGTAGAGACCGCAAAGCGGTACATCTGAAACCTGCACCAGTGGTCCATGGACATGGCTGACGTGGCTCGGAGGACGGACCAGCAGAGAGACCGCCTATCCCAACCGCTAGTTTCCACAGGGATTGCCCAGTATGTCCGGTCTCCGCCCATAGCTTTAGTTGAGCCTCGTCAGTCCTCGTTAGTATAGTGGACAGTATCTCCGCCTGTCACGCGGGGTTCGATTCCCCGACGGGGAGTGTCTCTTTGTTTTGTGCTACTGAAAATCTATCAGGCTCACTGCGCGCTGGTGGATTTCCCCACGTCCGGAGCAGGCTTTCCGTCCGAAGGCAGTTTCCGTAGTGTAGTGGTTATCACGTTCGCCTCACACGCGAAAGGTCCCCGGTTCGAAACCGGGCGGAAACAAGGCTCCATCTCCATGGTTTTAGAAGGGAGTCATCGGGCAGTTACTGGGAATCCTCCAGTTGACAGCCCACAAAGAGATGACTCAAAATTGCTCCATGTCGGCGACAGTCAGCGTGCCAAGGTAAAAAAGCTGTTACGCTTGGCCAAATAAATGCCTGATTCAGTCTGACGATTCCGGAGAAAATCATTGTTTACTGCTAACAGAGCACGGCCATGGTTTGTCAGGCTCAGTCTACGCTGGTGGGTTTCCCCGCGTCAAACGCAGGAGCATCCCAGCAGCACACTTTCCGTAGTGTAGTGGTTATCACGTTCGCCTAACACGCGAAAGGTCCCCAGTTCGAAACTGGGCGGAAACAAGCTTCTCCTTCTGTGGATTTGCAAAACAAGGTGAAGTCAGGTCCCTACTGCGCACAGCGAACTTGATGGTGTCGGCTTACAGTTAGCATTGTTGGAAGGCTGGATGAAGTCCAGTCGAAGTCTGCCACAGTCAGTGTGGATTTGCAGATGCGAAAACTCAGACATTTGAAGCACTGTAACCATTAAATCCTTTAGTCAGCCATCCTTTACAAAATTCAGGTTACTTGAGTACAGAGCCCAAGCGCCCAATGACTAGTACTTGTACTTGCCCTTCAAAGTAGAGACCGCAAAGCGGTACATCTGAAACCTGCACCAGTGGTCCATGGACATGGCTGACGTGGCTCGGAGGACGGACCAGCAGAGAGACCGCCTATCCCAACCGCTAGTTTCCACAGGGATTGCCCAGTATGTCCGGTCTCCGCCCATAGCTTTAGTTGAGCCTCGTCAGTCCTCGTTAGTATAGTGGACAGTATCTCCGCCTGTCACGCGGGGTTCGATTCCCCGACGGTGAGTGTCTCTTTGTTTTGTGCTACTGAAAATCTATCAGGCTCACTGCGCGCTGGTGGATTTCCCCACGTCCGGAGCAGGCTTTCCGTCGGAAGGCAGTTTCCGTAGTGTAGTGGTTATCACGTTCGCCTCACACGCGAAAGGTCCCCGGTTCGAAACCGGGCGGAAACAAGGCTCCATCTCCATGGTTTTAGAAGGGAGTCATCGGGCAGTTACTGGGAATCCTCCAGTTGACAGCCCACAAAGAGATGACTCAAAATTGCTCCATGTCGGCGACAGTCAGCGTGCCAAGGTAAAAAAGCTGTTACGCTTGGCCAAATAAATGCCTGATTCAGTCTGACGATTCCGGAGAAAATCATTGTTTACTGCTAACAGAGCACGGCCATGGTTTGTCAGGCTCAGTCTACGCTGGTGGGTTTCCCCGCGTCAAACGCAGGAGCATCCCAGCAGCACAGTTTCCGTAGTGTAGTGGTTATCACGTTCGCCTAACACGCGAAAGGTCCCCAGTTCGAAACTGGGCGGAAACAAGCTTCTCCTTCTGTGGATTTGCAAAACAAGGTGAAGTCAGGTCCCTACTGCGCACAGCGAGCTTGATGGTGTCATCTTGACGTGTCGGCTTACAGTTAGCATTGTTGGAAGGCTGGATGAAGTCCAGTCGAAGTCTGCCACAGTCAGTGTGGATTTGCAGATGCGAAAACTCAGACATTTGTAGCACTGTAACCATTAAATCCTTTAGTCAGCCGTCCTTTACAAAATTCAGGTTACTTGAGTACAGAGCCCAAGCGCCCAATGACTAGTACTTGTACTTGCCCTTCAAAGTAGAGACCGCAAAGCGGTACATTTGAAACCTGCACCAGTGGTCCATGGACATGGCTGACGTGGCTCGGAGGACGGACCAGCAGAGAGACCGCCTATCCCAACCGCTAGTTTCCACAGGGATTGCCCAGTATGTCCGGTCTCCGCCCATAGCATCCCAGCAGCACAGTTTCCGTAGTGTAGTGGTTATCACGTTCGCCTCACACGCGAAAGGTCCCCAGTTCGAAACTGGGCGGAAACAAGCTTCTCCTTCTGTGGATTTGCAAAACAAGGTGAAGTCAGGTCCCTACTGTGCACAGCGAGCTTGATGGTGTCATCTTGACGTGTCGGCTTACAGTTAGCATTGTTGGAAAGCTGGATGAAGTCCAGTCGAAGTCTGCCACAGTCAGTGTGGATTTGCAGATGCGAAAACTCAGACATTTGTAGCACTGTAACCATTAAATCCTTTAGTCAGCCGTCCTTTACAAAATTCAGGTTATTTGAGTACAGAGCCCAAGCGCCCAATGACTAGTACTTGTACTTGCCCTTCAAAGTAGAGACCGCAAAGCGGTACATTTGAAACCTGCACCAGTGGTCCATGGACATGGCTGACGTGGCTCGGAGGACGGACCAGCAGAGAGACCGCCTATCCCAATCGCTAGTTTCCACAGGGATTGCCCAGTATGTCCTTTCTCCGCCCATAGCATCCTAGCTGCACAGTTTCCGTAGTGTAGTGGTTATCACGTTCGCCTAACACGCGAAAGGTCCCCAGTTCGAAACTGGGCGGAAACAAGCTTCTCCTTCTGTGGATTTGCAAAACAAGGTGAAGTCAGGTCCCTACTGCGCACAGCGAACTTGATGGTGTCGGCTTACAGTTAGCATTGTTGGAAGGCTGGATGAAGTCCAGTCGAAGTCTGCCACAGTCAGTGTGGTTTTGCAGATGCGAAAACTCAGACATTTGTAGCACTGTAACCATTAAATCCTTTAGTCAGCCGTCCTTTACAAAATTCAGGTTACTTGAGTACAGAGCCCAAGCGCCCAATGACTAGTACTTGTACTTGCCCTTCAAAGTAGAGACCGCAAAGCGGTACATTTGAAACCTGCACCAGTGGTCCATGGACATGGCTGACGTGGCTCGGAGGTTTCCACAGGGATTGCCCAGTATGTCCGGTCTCCGCCCATAGCTTTAGTTGAGCCTCGTCAGTCCTCGTTAGTATAGTGGACAGTATCTCCGCCTGTCACGCGGAAGACCGGGGTTCGATTCCCCGACGGGGAGTGTCTCTTTGTTTTGTGCTACTGAAAATCTATCAGGCTCACTGCGCGCTGGTGGATTTCCCCACGTCCGGAGCAGGCTGTCCGTCGGAAGGCAGTTTCCGTAGTGTAGTGGTTATCACGTTCGCCTCACACGCGAAAGGTCCCCGGTTCGAAACCGGGCGGAAACAAGGCTCCATCTCCATGGTTTTAGAAGGGAGTCATCGGGCAGTTACTGGGAATCCTCCAGTTGACAGCCCACAAAGAGATGACTCAAAATTGCTCCATGTCGGCGACAGTCAGCGTGCCAAGGTGAAAAAGCTGGTACGCTTGACCAAATACAGTAAATGCCTGATTCAGTCTGACGATTCCGGAGAAAATCATTGTTTACTGCTAACAGAGCACGGCCAAGGTTTGTCAGGCTCAGTCTACGCTGGTGGGTTTCCCCGCGTCAAACGCAGGAGCATCCCAGCAGCACAGTTTCCGTAGCGTAGTGGTTATCACGTTCGCCTAACACGCGAAAGGTCCCCAGTTCGAAACTGGGCGGAAACAAGCTTCTCCTTCTGTGGATTTGCAAAACAAGGTGAAGTCAGGTCCCTACTGCGCACAGCGAGCTTGATGGTGTCATCTTGACGTGTCGGCTTACAGTTAGCATTGTTGGAAGGCTGGATGAAGTCCAGTCGAAGTCTGCCACAGTCAGTGTGGATTTGCAGATGCGAAAACTCAGACATTTGTAGCACTGTAACCATTAAATCCTTTAGTCAGCCGTCCTTTACAAAATTCAGGTTACTTGAGTACAGAGCCCAAGCGCCCAATGACTAGTACTTGTACTTGCCCTTCAAAGTAGAGACCGCAAAGCGGTACATTTGAAACCTGCACCAGTGGTCCATGGACATGGCTGACGTGGCTCGGAGGACGGACCAGCAGAGAGACCGCCTATCCCAACCGCTAGTTTCCACAGGGATTGCCCAGTATGTCCGGTCTCCGCCCATAGCATCCCAGCAGCACAGTTTCCGTAGTGTAGTGGTTATCACGTTCGCCTAACACGCGAAAGGTCCCCAGTTCGAAACTGGGCGGAAACAAGCTTCTCCTTCTGTGGATTTGCAAAACAAGGTGAAGTCAGGTCCCTACTGCGCACAGCGAGCTTGATGGTGTCATCTTGACGTGTCGGCTTACAGTTAGCATTGTTGGAAGGCTGGATGAAGTCCAGTCGAAGTCTGCCACAGTCAGTGTGGATTTGCAGATGCGAAAACTCAGACATTTGTAGCACTGTAACCATTAAATCCTTTAGTCAGCCGTCCTTTACAAAATTCAGGTTACTTGAGTACAGAGCCCAAGCGCCCAATGACTAGTACTTGTACTTGCCCTTCAAAGTAGAGACCGCAAAGCGGTACATTTGAAACCTGCACCAGTGGTCCATGGACATGGCTGACGTGGCTCGGAGGACGGACCAGCAGAGAGACCGCCTATCCCAACCGCTAGTTTCCACAGGGATTGCCCAGTATGTCCGGTCTCCGCCCATAGCATCCCAGCAGCACAGTTTCCGTAGTGTAGTGGTTATCACGTTCGCCTAACACGCGAAAGGTCCCCAGTTCGAAACTGGGCGGAAACAAGCTTCTCCTTCTGTGGATTTGCAAAACAAGGTGAAGTCAGGTCCCTGCTGCGCACAGCGAGCTTGATGGTGTCATCTTGACGTGTCGGCTTACAGTTAGCATTGTTGGAAAGCTGGATGAAGTCCAGTCGAAGTCTGCCACAGTCAGTGTGGATTTGCAGATGCGAAAACTCAGACATTTGTAGCACTGTAACCATTAAATCCTTTAGTCAGCCGTCCTTTACAAAATTCAGGTTACTTGAGTACAGAGCCCAAGCGCCCAATGACTAGTACTTGTACTTGCCCTTCAAAGTAGAGACCGCAAAGCGGTACATTTGAAACCTGCACCAGTGGTCCATGGACATGGCTGACGTGGCTCGGAGGACGGACCAGCAGAGAGACCGCCTATCCCAACCGCTAGTTTCCACAGGGATTGCCCAGTATGTCCGGTCTCCGCCCATAGCATCCCAGCAGCACAGTTTCCGTAGTGTAGTGGTTATCACGTTCGCCTAACACGCGAAAGGTCCCCAGTTCGAAACTGGGCGGAAACAAGCTTCTCCTTCTGTGGATTTGCAAAACAAGGTTAAGTCAGGTCCCTACAGCGCACAGCGAACTTGATGATGTCGGCTTACAGTTAGCATTGTTGGAAGGCTGGATGAAGTCCAGTCGAAGTCTGCCACAGTCAGTGTGGATTTGCAGATGCGAAAACTCAGACATTTGTAGCACTGTAACCATTAAATCCTTTAGTCAGCCGTCCTTTACAAAATTCAGGTTACTTGAGTACAGAGCCCAAGCGCCCAATGACTAGTACTTGTACTTGCCCTTCAAAGTAGAGACCGCAAAGCGGTACATTTGAAACCTGCACCAGTGGTCCATGGACATGGCTGACGTTGCTCGGAGGACGGACCAGCAGAGAGACCGCCTATCCCAACCGCTAGTTTCCACAGGGATTGCCCAGTATGTCCGGTCTCCGCCCATAGCTTTAGATGAGCCTCGTCAGTCCTCGTTAGTATAGTGGACAGTATCTCCGCCTGTCACGCGGAAGACCGTGGTTCGATTCCCCGACGGGGAGTGTCTCTTTGTTTTGTGCTACTGAAAATCTATCAGGCTCACTGCGCGCTGGTGGATTTCCCCACGTCCGGAGCAGGCTTTCCGTCCGAAGGCAGTTTCCGTAGTGTAGTGGTTATCACGTTCGCCTCACACGCGAAAGGTCCCCGGTTCGAAACCGGGCGGAAACAAGGCTCCACCTCCATGGTTTTAGAAGGGAGTCATCGGGCAGTTACTGGGAATCCTCCAGTTGACAGCCCACAAAGAGATGACTCAAAATTGCTCCATGTCGGCGACAGTCAGCGTGCCAAGGTGAAAAAGCTGGTACGCTTGGCCAAATACAGTAAATGCCTGATTCAGTCTGACGATTCCGGATAAAATCATTGTTTACTGCTAACAGAGCACGGCCAAGGTTTGTCAGGATCAGTCTACGCTGGTGGGTTTCCCCGCGTCAAACGCAGGAGCATCCCAGCAGCACAGTTTCCGTAGTGTAGTGGTTATCACGTTCGCCTAACACGCGAAAGGTCCCCAGTTCGAAACTGGGCGGAAACAAGCTTCTCCTTCTGTGGATTTGCAAAACAAGGTGAAGTCAGGTCCCTACTGCGCACAGCGAGCTTGATGGTGTCATCTTGACGTGTCGGCTTACAGTTAGCATTGTTGGAAGGCTGGATGAAGTCCAGTCGAAGTCTGCCACAGTCAGTGTGGATTTGCAGATGCGAAAACTCAGACATTTGTAGCACTGTAACCATTAAATCCTTTAGTCAGCCGTCCTTTACAAAATTCAGGTTACTTGAGTACAGAGCCCAAGCGCCCAATGACTAGTACTTGTACTTGCCCTTCAAAGTAGAGACCGCAAAGCGGTACATTTGAAACCTGCACCAGTGGTCCATGGACATGGCTGACGTGGCTCGGAGGACGGACCAGCAGAGAGACCGCCTATCCCAACCGCTAGTTTCCACAGGGATTGCCCAGTATGTCCGGTCTCCGCCCATAGCTTTAGATGAGCCTCCTCAGTCCTCGTTAGTATAGTGGACAGTATCTCCGCCTGTCACGCGGAAGACCGGGGTTCGATTCCCCGACGGGGTTACTACTGAAAATCTATCCGGCTCACTGCGCGCTGGTGGATTTCCCCACGTCCGGAGCAGGCTTTCCGTCCGAAGGCAGTTTCCGTAGTGTAGTGGTTATCACGTTCGCCTCACACGTGAAAGGTCCCCGGTTCGAAACCGGGCGGAAACAAGGCTCCATCTCCATGGTTTTAGAAGGGAGTCATCGGGCAGTTACTGGGAATCCTCCAGTTGACAGCCCACAAAGAGATGACTCAAAATTGCTCCATGTCGGCGACAGTCAGCGTGCCAAGGTGAAAAAGCTGGTACGCTTGGCCAAATACAGTAAATGCCTGATTCAGTCTGACAATTCCGGATAAAATCATTGTTTACTGCTGACAGAGCACGGCCAAGGTTTGTCAGGATCAGTCTACGCTGGTGGGTTTCCCCGCGTCAAACGCAGGAGCATCCCAGCAGCACAGTTTCCGTAGCGTAGTGGTTATCACGTTCGCCTAACACGCGAAAGGTCCCCAGTTCGAAACTGGGCGGAAACAAGCTTCTCCTTCTGTGGATTTGCAAAACAAGGTGAAGTCAGGTCCCTACTGCGCACAGCGAGCTTGATGGTGTCATCTTGACGTGTCGGCTTACAGTTAGCATTGTTGGAAGGCTGGATGAAGTCCAGTCGAAGTCTGCCACAGTCAGTGTGGATTTGCAGATGCGAAAACTCAGACATTTGTAGCACTGTAACCATTAAATCCTTTAGTCAGCCGTCCTTTACAAAATTCAGGTTATTTGAGTACAGAGCCCAAGCGCCCAATGACTAGTACTTGTACTTGCCCTTCAAAGTAGAGACCGCAAAGCGGTACATTTGAAACCTGCACCAGTGGTCCATGGACATGGCTGACGTGGCTCGGAGGACGTACCAGCAGAGAGACCGCCTATCCCAACCGCTAGTTTCCACAGGGATTGCCCAGTATGTCCGGTCTCCGCCCATAGCATCCCAGCAGCACAGATTCCATAGTGTAGTGGTTATCACGTTCGCCTAACACGCGAAAGGTCCCCAGTTCGAAACTGGGCGGAAACAAGCTTCTCCTTCTGTGGATTTGCAAAACAAGGTGAAGTCAGGTCCCTACTGCGCACAGCGAACTTGATGGTGTCGGCTTACAGTTAGCATTGTTGGAAGGCTGGATGAAGTCCAGTCGAAGTCTGCCACAGTCAGTGTGGATTTGCAGATGCGAAAACTCAGACATTTGAAGCACTGTAACCATTAAATCCTTTAGTCAGCCGTCCTTTACAAAATTCAGGTTACTTGAGTACAGAGCCCAAGCGCCCAATGACTAGTACTTGTACTTGCCCTTCAAAGTAGAGACCGCAAAGCGGTACATTTGAAACCTGCACCAGTGGTCCATGGACATGGCTGACGTGGCTCGGAGGACGGACCAGCAGAGAGACCGCCTATCCCAACCGCTAGTTTCCACAGGGATTGCCCAGTATGTCCGGTCTCCGCCCATAGCTTTAGTTTTAGCCTCGTCGGTCCTCGTTAGTATAGTGGACAGTATCTCCGCCTGTCACGCGGAAGACCGGGGTTCGATTCCCCGACGGGGAGTGTCTCTTTGTTTTGTGCTACTGAAAATCTATCAGGCTCACTGCGCGCTGGTGGATTTCCCCACGTCCGGAGCAGGCTTTCCGTTGGAAGGCAGTTTCCGTAGTGTAGTGGTTATCACGTTCGCCTCACACGCGAAAGGTCCCCGGTTCGAAACCGGGCGGAAACAAGGCTCCACCTCCATGGTTTTAGAAGGGAGTCATCGGGCAGTTACTGGGAATCCTCCAGTTGACAGCCCACAAAGAGATGACTCAAAATTGCTCCATGTCGGCGACAGTCAGCGTGCCAAGGTGAAAAAGCTGGTACGCTTGGCCAAATACAGTAAATGCCTGATTCAGTCTGACGATTCCGGATAAAATCATTGTTTACTGCTAACAGAGCACGGCCAAGGTTTGTCAGGATCAGTCTACGCTGGTGGGTTTCCCCGCGTCAAACGCAGGAGCATCCCAGCAGCACAGTTTCCGTAGTGTAGTGGTTATCACGTTCGCCTAACACGCGAAAGGTCCCCAGTTCGAAACTGGGCGGAAACAAGCTTCTCCTTCTGTGGATTTGCAAAACAAGGTGAAGTCAGGTCCCTACTGCGCACAGCGAGCTTGATGGTGTCATCTTGACGTGTCGGCTTACAGTTAGCATTGTTGGAAGGCTGGATGAAGTCCAGTCGAAGTCTGCCACAGTCAGTGTGGATTTGCAGATGCGAAAACTCAGACATTTGTAGCACTGTAACCATTAAATCCTTTAGTCAGCCGTCCTTTACAAAATTCAGGTTACTTGAGTACAGAGCCCAAGCGCCCAATGACTAGTACTTGTACTTGCCCTTCAAAGTAGAGACCGCAAAGCGGTACATTTGAAACCTGCACCAGTGGTCCATGGACATGGCTGACGTGGCTCGGAGGACGGACCAGCAGAGAGACCGCCTATCCCAACCGCTAGTTTCCACAGGGATTGCCCAGTATGTCCGGTCTCCGCCCATAACATCCCAGCAGCACAGTTTCCGTAGTGTAGTGGTTATCACGTTCGCCTAACACGCGAAAGGTCCCCAGTTCGAAACTGGGCGGAAACAAGCTTCTCCTTCTGTGGATTTGCAAAACAAGGTGAAGTCAGGTCCCTACTGCGCACAGCGAACTTGATGGTGTCGGCTTACAGTTAGCATTGTTGGAAGGCTGGATGAAGTCCAGTCGAAGTCTGCCACAGTCAGTGTGGATTTGCAGATGCGAAAACTCAGACATTTGAAGCACTGTAACCATTAAATCCTTTAGTCAGCCGTCCTTTACAAAATTCAGGTTACTTGAGTACAGAGCCCAAGCGCCCAATGACTAGTACTTGTACTTGCCCTTCAAAGTAGAGACCGCAAAGCGGTACATTTGAAACCTGCACCAGTGGTCCATGGACATGGCTGACGTGGCTCGGAGGACGGACCAGCAGAGAGACCGCCTATCCCAACCGCTAGTTTCCACAGGGATTGCCCAGTATGTCCGGTCTCCGCCCATAGCTTTAGTTTTAGCCTCGTCGGTCCTCGTTAGTATAGTGGACAGTATCTCCGCCTGTCACGCGGAAGACTGGGGTTCGATTCCCCGACGGGGAGTGTCTCTTTGTTTTGTGCTACTGAAAATCTGTCAGGCTCACTGCGCGCTGGTGGATTTCCCCACGTCCGGAGCAGGCTTTCCGTTGGAAGGCAGTTTCCGTAGTGTAGTGGTTATCACGTTCGCCTCACACGCGAAAGGTCCCCAGTTCGAAACTGGGCGGAAACAAGCTTCTCCTTCTGTGGATTTGCAAAACAAGGTGAAGTCAGGTCCCTACTGCGCACAGCGAGCTTGATGGTGTCATCTTGACGTGTCGGCTTACAGTTAGCATTGTTGGAAGGCTGGATGAAGTCCAGTCGAAGTCTGCCACAGTCAGTGTGGATTTGCAGATGCGAAAACTCAGACATTTGTAGCACTGTAACCATTAAATCCTTTAGTCAGCCGTCCTTTACAAAATTCAGGTTACTTGAGTACAGAGCCCAAGCGCCCAATGACTAGTACTTGTACTTGCCCTTCAAAGTAGAGACCGCAAAGCGGTACATTTGAAACCTGCACCAGTGGTCCATGGACATGGCTGACGTGGCTCGGAGGACGGACCAGCAGAGAGACCGCCTATCCCAACCGCTAGTTTCCACAGGGATTGCCCAGTATGTCCGGTCTCCGCCCATAGCATCCCAGCAGCACAGTTTCCGTAGTGTAGTGGTTATCACGTTCGCCTAACACGCGAAAGGTCCCCAGTTCGAAACTGGGCGGAAACAAGCTTCTCCTTCTGTGGATTTGCAAAACAAGGTTAAGTCAGGTCCCTACAGCGCACAGCGAACTTGATGATGTCGGCTTACAGTTAGCATTGTTGGAAGGCTGGATGAAGTCCAGTCGAAGTCTGCCACAGTCAGTGTGGATTTGCAGATGCGAAAACTCAGACATTTGTAGCACTGTAACCATTAAATCCTTTAGTCAGCCGTCCTTTACAAAATTCAGGTTACTTGAGTACAGAGCCCAAGCGCCCAATGACTAGTACTTGTACTTGCCCTTCAAAGTAGAGACCGCAAAGCGGTACATTTGAAACCTGCACCAGTGGTCCATGGACATGGCTGACGTTGCTCGGAGGACGGACCAGCAGAGAGACCGCCTATCCCAACCGCTAGTTTCCACAGGGATTGCCCAGTATGTCCGGTCTCCGCCCATAGCTTTAGATGAGCCTCGTCAGTCCTCGTTAGTATAGTGGACAGTATCTCCGCCTGTCACGCGGAAGACCGTGGTTCGATTCCCCGACGGGGAGTGTCTCTTTGTTTTGTGCTACTGAAAATCTATCAGGCTCACTGCGCGCTGGTGGATTTCCCCACGTCCGGAGCAGGCTTTCCGTCCGAAGGCAGTTTCCGTAGTGTAGTGGTTATCACGTTCGCCTCACACGCGAAAGGTCCCCGGTTCGAAACCGGGCGGAAACAAGGCTCCACCTCCATGGTTTTAGAAGGGAGTCATCGGGCAGTTACTGGGAATCCTCCAGTTGACAGCCCACAAAGAGATGACTCAAAATTGCTCCATGTCGGCGACAGTCAGCGTGCCAAGGTGAAAAAGCTGGTACGCTTGGCCAAATACAGTAAATGCCTGATTCAGTCTGACGATTCCGGATAAAATCATTGTTTACTGCTAACAGAGCACGGCCAAGGTTTGTCAGGATCAGTCTACGCTGGTGGGTTTCCCCGCGTCAAACGCAGGAGCATCCCAGCAGCACAGTTTCCGTAGTGTAGTGGTTATCACGTTCGCCTAACACGCGAAAGGTCCCCAGTTCGAAACTGGGCGGAAACAAGCTTCTCCTTCTGTGGATTTGCAAAACAAGGTGAAGTCAGGTCCCTACTGCGCACAGCGAGCTTGATGGTGTCATCTTGACGTGTCGGCTTACAGTTAGCATTGTTGGAAGGCTGGATGAAGTCCAGTCGAAGTCTGCCACAGTCAGTGTGGATTTGCAGATGCGAAAACTCAGACATTTGTAGCACTATAACCATTAAATCCTTTAGTCAGCCGTCCTTTACAAAATTCAGGTTACTTGAGTACAGAGCCCAAGCGCCCAATGACTAGTACTTGTACTTGCCCTTCAAAGTAGAGACCGCAAAGCGGTACATTTGAAACCTGCACCAGTGGTCCATGGACATGGCTGACGTGGCTCGGAGGACGGACCAGCAGAGAGACCGCCTATCCCAACCGCTAGTTTCCACAGGGATTGCCCAGTATGTCCGGTCTCCGCCCATAGCTTTAGATGAGCCTCCTCAGTCCTCGTTAGTATAGTGGACAGTATCTCCGCCTGTCACGCGGAAGACCGGGGTTCGATTCCCCGACGGGGTTACTACTGAAAATCTATCCGGCTCACTGCGCGCTGGTGGATTTCCCCACGTCCGGAGCAGGCTTTCCGTCCGAAGGCAGTTTCCGTAGTGTAGTGGTTATCACGTTCGCCTCACACGTGAAAGGTCCCCGGTTCGAAACCGGGCGGAAACAAGGCTCCATCTCCATGGTTTTAGAAGGGAGTCATCGGGCAGTTACTGGGAATCCTCCAGTTGACAGCCCACAAAGAGATGACTCAAAATTGCTCCATGTCGGCGACAGTCAGCGTGCCAAGGTGAAAAAGCTGGTACGCTTGGCCAAATACAGTAAATGCCTGATTCAGTCTGACAATTCCGGATAAAATCATTGTTTACTGCTGACAGAGCACGGCCAAGGTTTGTCAGGATCAGTCTACGCTGGTGGGTTTCCCCGCGTCAAACGCAGGAGCATCCCAGCAGCACAGTTTCCGTAGCGTAGTGGTTATCACGTTCGCCTAACACGCGAAAGGTCCCCAGTTCGAAACTGGGCGGAAACAAGCTTCTCCTTCTGTGGATTTGCAAAACAAGGTGAAGTCAGGTCCCTACTGCGCACAGCGAGCTTGATGGTGTCATCTTGACGTGTCGGCTTACAGTTAGCATTGTTGGAAGGCTGGATGAAGTCCAGTCGAAGTCTGCCACAGTCAGTGTGGATTTGCAGATGCGAAAACTCAGACATTTGTAGCACTGTAACCATTAAATCCTTTAGTCAGCCGTCCTTTACAAAATTCAGGTTATTTGAGTACAGAGCCCAAGCGCCCAATGACTAGTACTTGTACTTGCCCTTCAAAGTAGAGACCGCAAAGCGGTACATTTGAAACCTGCACCAGTGGTCCATGGACATGGCTGACGTGGCTCGGAGGACGTACCAGCAGAGAGACCGCCTATCCCAACCGCTAGTTTCCACAGGGATTGCCCAGTATGTCCGGTCTCCGCCCATAGCATCCCAGCAGCACAGATTCCATAGTGTAGTGGTTATCACGTTCGCCTAACACGCGAAAGGTCCCCAGTTCGAAACTGGGCGGAAACAAGCTTCTCCTTCTGTGGATTTGCAAAACAAGGTGAAGTCAGGTCCCTACTGCGCACAGCGAACTTGATGGTGTCGGCTTACAGTTAGCATTGTTGGAAGGCTGGATGAAGTCCAGTCGAAGTCTGCCACAGTCAGTGTGGATTTGCAGATGCGAAAACTCAGACATTTGAAGCACTGTAACCATTAAATCCTTTAGTCAGCCGTCCTTTACAAAATTCAGGTTACTTGAGTACAGAGCCCAAGCGCCCAATGACTAGTACTTGTACTTGCCCTTCAAAGTAGAGACCGCAAAGCGGTACATTTGAAACCTGCACCAGTGGTCCATGGACATGGCTGACGTGGCTCGGAGGACGGACCAGCAGAGAGACCGCCTATCCCAACCGCTAGTTTCCACAGGGATTGCCCAGTATGTCCGGTCTCCGCCCATAGCTTTAGTTTTAGCCTCGTCGGTCCTCGTTAGTATAGTGGACAGTATCTCCGCCTGTCACGCGGAAGACCGGGGTTCGATTCCCCGACGGGGAGTGTCTCTTTGTTTTGTGCTACTGAAAATCTATCAGGCTCACTGCGCGCTGGTGGATTTCCCCACGTCCGGAGCAGGCTTTCCGTTGGAAGGCAGTTTCCGTAGTGTAGTGGTTATCACGTTCGCCTCACACGCGAAAGGTCCCCGGTTCGAAACCGGGCGGAAACAAGGCTCCACCTCCATGGTTTTAGAAGGGAGTCATCGGGCAGTTACTGGGAATCCTCCAGTTGACAGCCCACAAAGAGATGACTCAAAATTGCTCCATGTCGGCGACAGTCAGCGTGCCAAGGTGAAAAAGCTGGTACGCTTGGCCAAATACAGTAAATGCCTGATTCAGTCTGACGATTCCGGATAAAATCATTGTTTACTGCTAACAGAGCACGGCCAAGGTTTGTCAGGATCAGTCTACGCTGGTGGGTTTCCCCGCGTCAAACGCAGGAGCATCCCAGCAGCACAGTTTCCGTAGTGTAGTGGTTATCACGTTCGCCTAACACGCGAAAGGTCCCCAGTTCGAAACTGGGCGGAAACAAGCTTCTCCTTCTGTGGATTTGCAAAACAAGGTGAAGTCAGGTCCCTACTGCGCACAGCGAGCTTGATGGTGTCATCTTGACGTGTCGGCTTACAGTTAGCATTGTTGGAAGGCTGGATGAAGTCCAGTCGAAGTCTGCCACAGTCAGTGTGGATTTGCAGATGCGAAAACTCAGACATTTGTAGCACTGTAACCATTAAATCCTTTAGTCAGCCGTCCTTTACAAAATTCAGGTTACTTGAGTACAGAGCCCAAGCGCCCAATGACTAGTACTTGTACTTGCCCTTCAAAGTAGAGACCGCAAAGCGGTACATTTGAAACCTGCACCAGTGGTCCATGGACATGGCTGACGTGGCTCGGAGGACGGACCAGCAGAGAGACCGCCTATCCCAACCGCTAGTTTCCACAGGGATTGCCCAGTATGTCCGGTCTCCGCCCATAACATCCCAGCAGCACAGTTTCCGTAGTGTAGTGGTTATCACGTTCGCCTAACACGCGAAAGGTCCCCAGTTCGAAACTGGGCGGAAACAAGCTTCTCCTTCTGTGGATTTGCAAAACAAGGTGAAGTCAGGTCCCTACTGCGCACAGCGAACTTGATGGTGTCGGCTTACAGTTAGCATTGTTGGAAGGCTGGATGAAGTCCAGTCGAAGTCTGCCACAGTCAGTGTGGATTTGCAGATGCGAAAACTCAGACATTTGAAGCACTGTAACCATTAAATCCTTTAGTCAGCCGTCCTTTACAAAATTCAGGTTACTTGAGTACAGAGCCCAAGCGCCCAATGACTAGTACTTGTACTTGCCCTTCAAAGTAGAGACCGCAAAGCGGTACATTTGAAACCTGCACCAGTGGTCCATGGACATGGCTGACGTGGCTCGGAGGACGGACCAGCAGAGAGACCGCCTATCCCAACCGCTAGTTTCCACAGGGATTGCCCAGTATGTCCGGTCTCCGCCCATAGCTTTAGTTTTAGCCTCGTCGGTCCTCGTTAGTATAGTGGACAGTATCTCCGCCTGTCACGCGGAAGACTGGGGTTCGATTCCCCGACGGGGAGTGTCTCTTTGTTTTGTGCTACTGAAAATCTGTCAGGCTCACTGCGCGCTGGTGGATTTCCCCACGTCCGGAGCAGGCTTTCCGTTGGAAGGCAGTTTCCGTAGTGTAGTGGTTATCACGTTCGCCTCACACGCGAAAGGTCCCCGGTTCGAAACCGGGCGGAAACAAGGCTCCATCTCCATGGTTTTAGAAGGGAGTCATCGGGCAGTTACTGGGAATCCTCCAGTTGACAGCCCACAAAGAGATGACTCAAAATTGCTCCATGTCGGCGACAGTCAGCGTGCCAAGGTGAAAAAGCTGGTACGCTTGGCCAAATACAGTAAATGCCTGATTCAGTCTGACGATTCCGGATAAAATCATTGTTTACTGCTAACAGAGCACGGCCAAGGTTTGTCAGGATCAGTCTACGCTGGTGGGTTTCCCCGCGTCAAACGCAGGAGCATCCCAGCAGCACAGTTTCCGTAGTGTAGTGGTTATCACGTTCGCCTAACACGCGAAAGGTCCCCAGTTCGAAACTGGGCGGAAACAAGCTTCTCCTTCTGTGGATTTGCAAAACAAGGTGAAGTCAGGTCCCTACTGCGCACAGCGAGCTTGATGGTGTCATCTTGACGTGTCGGCTTACAGTTAGCATTGTTGGAAGGCTGGATGAAGTCCAGTCGAAGTCTGCCACAGTCAGTGTGGATTTGCAGATGCGAAAACTCAGACATTTGTAGCACTGTAACCATTAAATCCTTTAGTCAGCCGTCCTTTACAAAATTCAGGTTACTTGAGTACAGAGCCCAAGCGCCCAATGACTAGTACTTGTACTTGCCCTTCAAAGTAGAGACCGCAAAGCGGTACATTTGAAACCTGCACCAGTGGTCCATGGACATGGCTGACGTGGCTCGGAGGACGGACCAGCAGAGAGACCGCCTATCCCAACCGCTAGTTTCCACAGGGATTGCCCAGTATGTCCGGTCTCCGCCCATAGCTTTAGATGAGCCTCGTCAGTCCTCGTTAGTATAGTGGACAGTATCTCCGCCTGTCACGCGGAAGACCGGGGTTCGATTCCCCGACGGGGAGTGTCTCTTTGTTTTGTGCTACTGAAAATCTATCAGGCTCACTGCGCGCTGGTGGATTTCCCCACGTCCGGAGCAGGCTTTCCATCCGAAGGCAGTTTCCGTAGTGTAGTGGTTATCACGTTCGCCTCACACGCGAAAGGTCCCCGGTTCGAAACCGGGCGGAAACAAGGCTCCATCTCCATGGTTTTAGAAGGGAGTCATCGGGCAGTTACTGGGAATCCTCCAGTTGACAGCCCACAAAGAGATGACTCAAAATTGCTCCATGTCGGCGACAGTCAGCGTGCCAAGGTGAAAAAGCTGTTACGCTTGGCCAAATAAATGCCTGATTCAGTCTTACGATTCCGGAGAAAATCATTGTTTACTGCTAACAGAGCACGGCCATGGTTTGTCAGGCTCAGTCTACGCTGGTGGGTTTCCCCGCGTCAAACGCAGGAGCATCCCAGCAGCACAGTTTCCGTAGTGTAGTGGTTATCACGTTCGCCTAACACGCGAAAGGTCCCCAGTTCGAAACTGGGCGGAAACAAGCTTCTCCTTCTGTGGATTTGCAAAACAAGGTGAAGTCAGGTCCCTACTGCGCACAGCGAGCTTGATGGTGTCATCTTGACGTGTCGGCTTACAGTTAGCATTGTTGGAAAGCTGGATGAAGTCCAGTCGAAGTCTGCCACAGTCAGTGTGGATTTGCAGATGCGAAAACTCAGACATTTGTAGCACTGTAACCATTAAATCCTTTAGTCAGCCGTCCTTTACAAAATTCAGGTTATTTGAGTACAGAGCCCAAGCGCCCAATGACTAGTACTTGTACTTGCCCTTCAAAGTAGAGACCGCAAAGCGGTACATTTGAAACCTGCACCAGTGGTCCATGGACATGGCTGACGTGGCTCGGAGGACGGACCAGCAAAGAGACCGCCTATCCCAACCGCTAGTTTCCACAGGGATTGCCCAGTATGTCCGGTCTCCGCCCATAGCTTTAGATGAGCCTCGTCAGTCCTCGTTAGTATAGTGGACAGTATCTCCGCCTGTCACGCGGAAGACCGGGGTTCGATTCCCCGACGGGGAGTGTCTCTTTGTTTTGTGCTACTGAAAATCTATCAGGCTCACTGCGCGCTGGTGGATTTCCCCACGTCCGGAGCAGGCTTTCCATCCGAAGGCAGTTTCCGTAGTGTAGTGGTTATCACGTTCGCCTCACACGCGAAAGGTCCCCGGTTCGAAACCGGGCGGAAACAAGGCTCCATCTCCATGGTTTTAGAAGGGAGTCATCGGGCAGTTACTGGGAATCCTCCAGTTGACAGCCCACAAAGAGATGACTCAAAATTGCTCCATGTCGGCGACAGTCAGCGTGCCAAGGTGAAAAAGCTGTTACGCTTGGCCAAATAAATGCCTGATTCAGTCTGACGATTCCGGAGAAAATCATTGTTTACTGCTAACAGAGCACGGCCATGGTTTGTCAGGCTCAGTCTACGCTGGTGGGTTTCCCCGCGTCAAACGCAGGAGCATCCCAGCAGCACAGTTTCCGTAGTGTAGTGGTTATCACGTTCGCCTAACACGCGAAAGGTCCCCAGTTCGAAACTGGGCGGAAACAAGCTTCTCCTTCTGTGGATTTGCAAAACAAGGTGAAGTCAGGTCCCTACTGCGCACAGCGAGCTTGATGGTGTCATCTTGACGTGTCGGCTTACAGTTAGCATTGTTGGAAAGCTGGATGAAGTCCAGTCGAAGTCTGCCACAGTCAGTGTGGATTTGCAGATGCGAAAACTCAGACATTTGTAGCACTGTAACCATTAAATCCTTTAGTCAGCCGTCCTTTACAAAATTCAGGTTATTTGAGTACAGAGCCCAAGCGCCCAATGACTAGTACTTGTACTTGCCCTTCAAAGTAGAGACCGCAAAGCGGTACATTTGAAACCTGCACCAGTGGTCCATGGACATGGCTGACGTGGCTCGGAGGACGGACCAGCAGAGAGACCGCCTATCCCAACCGCTAGTTTCCACAGGGATTGCCCAGTATGTCCGGTCTCCGCCCATAGCATCCCAGCAGCACAGATTCCGTAGTGTAGTGGTTATCACGTTCGCCTAACACGCGAAAGGTCCCCAGTTCGAAACTGGGCGGAAACAAGCTTCTCCTTCTGTGGATTTGCAAAACAAGGTGAAGTCAGGTCCCTACTGCGCACAGCGAACTTGATGGTGTCGGCTTACAGTTAGCATTGTTGGAAGGCTGGATGAAGTCCAGTCGAAGTCTGCCACAGTCAGTGTGGATTTGCAGATGCGAAAACTCAGACATTTGAAGCACTGTAACCATTAAATCCTTTAGTCAGCCGTCCTTTACAAAATTCAGGTTACTTGAGTACAGAGCCCAAGCGCCCAATGACTAGTACTTGTACTTGCCCTTCAAAGTAGAGACCGCAAAGCGGTACATTTGAAACCTGCACCAGTGGTCCATGGACATGGCTGACGTGGCTCGGAGGACGGACCAGCAGAGAGACCGCCTATCCCAACCGCTAGTTTCCACAGGGATTGCCCAGTATGTCCGGTCTCCGCCCATAGCTTTAGATGAGCCTCGTCAGTCCTCGTTAGTATAGTGGACAGTATCTCCGCCTGTCACGCGGAAGACCGGGGTTCGATTCCCCGACGGGGAGTGTCTCTTTGTTTTGTGCTACTGAAAATCTATCAGGCTCACTGCGCGCTGGTGGATTTCCCCACGTCCGGAGCAGGCTTTCCGTCCGAAGGCAGTTTCCGTAGTGTAGTGGTTATCACGTTCGCCTCACACGCGAAAGGTCCCCGGTTCGAAACCGGGCGGAAACAAGGCTCCATCTCCATGGTTTTAGAAGGGAGTCATCGGGCAGTTACTGGGAATCCTCCAGTTGACAGCCCACAAAGAGATGACTCAAAATTGCTCCATGTCGGCGACAGTCAGCGTGCCAAGGTGAAAAAGCTGGTACGCTTGGCCAAATACAGTAAATGCCTGATTCAGTCTGACGATTCCGGATAAAATCATTGTTTACTGCTAACAGAGCACGGCCAAGGTTTTTTCAGGATCAGTCTACGCTGGTGGGTTTCCCCGCGTCAAACGCAGGAGCATCCCAGCAGCACAGTCTCCGTAGCGTAGTGGTTATCACGTTCGCCTAACACGCGAAAGGTCCCCAGTTCGAAACTGGGCGGAAACAAGCTTCTCCTTCTGTGGATTTGCAAAACAAGGTGAAGTCAGGTCCCTACTGCGCACAGCGAGCTTGATGGTGTCATCTTGACGTGTCGGCTTACAGTTAGCATTGTTGGAAGGCTGGATGAAGTCCAGTCGAAGTCTGCCACAGTCAGTGTGGATTTGCAGATGCGAAAACTCAGACATTTGTAGCACTGTAACCATTAAATCCTTTAGTCAGCCGTCCTTTACAAAATTCAGGTTACTTGAGTACAGAGCCCAAGCGCCCAATGACTAGTACTTGTACTTGCCCTTCAAAGTAGAGACCGCAAAGCGGTACATTTGAAACCTGCACCAGTGGTCCATGGACATGGCTGACGTGGCTCGGAGGACGGACCAGCAGAGAGACCGCCTATCCCAACCGCTAGTTTCCACAGGGATTGCCCAGTATGTCCGGTCTCCGCCCATAGCTTTAGTTGAGCCTCGTCGGTCCTCGTTAGTATAGTGGACAGTATCTCCGCCTGTCACGCGGAAGACCGGGGTTCGATTCCCCGACGGGGAGTGTCTCTTTGTTTTGTGCTACTGAAAATCTATCAGGCTCACTGCGCGCTGGTGGATTTCCCCACGTCCGGAGCAGGCTTTCAGTTGGAAGCCAGTTTCCGTAGTGTAGTGGTTATCACGTTCGCCTCACACGCGAAAGGTCCCCGGTTCGAAACCGGGCGGAAACATCCATCTCCATGGTTTTAGAAGGGAGTCATCGGGCAGTTACTGGGAATCCTCCAGTTGACAGCCCACAAAGAGATGACTCAAAATTGCTCCATGTCGGCGACAGTCAGCGTGCCAAGGTGAAAAAGCTGTTACGCTTGGCCAAATAAATGCCTGATTCAGTCTGACGATTCCGGAGAAAATCATTGTTTACTGCTAACAGAGCACGGCCATGGTTTGTCAGGCTCAGTCTACGCTGGTGGGTTTCCCCGTGTCAAACGCAGGAGCATCCCAGCAGCACAGTTTCCGTAGTGTAGTGGTTATCACGTTTGCCTAACACGCGAAAGGTCCCCAGTTCGAAACTGGGCGGAAACAAGCTTCTCCTTCTGTGGATTTGCAAAACAAGGTGAAGTCAGGTCCCTACTGCGCACAGCGAGCTTGATGGTGTCATCTTGACGTGTCGGCTTACAGTTAGCATTGTTGGAAAGCTGGATGAAGTCCAGTCGAAGTCTGCCACAGTCAGTGTGGATTTGCAGATGCGAAAACTCAGACATTTGTAGCACTGTAACCATTAAATCCTTTAGTCAGCCGTCCTTTACAAAATTCAGGTTATTTGAGTACAGAGCCCAAGCGCCCAATGACTAGTACTTGTACTTGCCCTTCAAAGTAGAGACCGCAAAGCGGTACATTTGAAACCTGCACCAGTGGTCCATGGACATGGCTGACGTGGCTCGGAGGACGGACCAGCAGAGAGACCGCCTATCCCAACCGCTAGTTTCCACAGGGATTGCCCAGTATGTGCGGTCTCCGCCCATAGCATCCCAGCAGCACAGTTTCCGTAGTGTAGTGGTTATCACGTTCGCCTAACACGCGAAAGGTCCCCAGTTCGAAACTGGGCGGAAACAAGCTTCTCCTTCTGTGGATTTGCAAAACAAGGTGAAGTCAGGTCCCTACTGCGCACAGCGAACTTGATGGTGTCGGCTTACAGTTAGCATTGTTGGAAGGCTGGATGAAGTCCAGTCGAAGTCTGCCACAGTCAGTGTGGATTTGCAGATGCGAAAACTCAGACATTTGTAGCACTGTAACCATTAAATCCTTTAGTCAGCCGTCCTTTACAAAATTCAGGTTACTTGAGTACAGAGCCCAAGCGCCCAATGACTAGTACTTGTACTTGCCCTTCAAAGTAGAGACCGCAAAGCGGTACATTTGAAACCTGCACCAGTGGTCCATGGACATGGCTGACGTGGCTCGGAGGACGGACCAACAGAGAGACCGCCTATCCCAACCGCTAGTTTCCACAGGGATTGCCCAGTATATCCGGTCTCCGCCCATAGCATCCCAGCAGCACAGATTCCGTAGTGTAGTGGTTATCACGTTCGCCTAACACGCGAAAGGTCCCCAGTTCGAAACTGGGCGGAAACAAGCTTCTCCTTCTGTGGATTTGCAAAACAAGGTGAAGTCAGGTCCCTACTGCGCACAGCGAACTTGATGGTGTCGGCTTACAGTTAGCATTGTTGGAAGGCTGGATGAAGTCCAGTCGAAGTCTGCCACAGTCAGTGTGGATTTGCAGATGCGAAAACTCAGACATTTGAAGCACTGTAACCATTAAATCCTTTAGTCAGCCGTCCTTTACAAAATTCAGGTTACTTGAGTACAGAGCCCAAGCGCCCAATGACTAGTACTTGTACTTGCCCTTCAAAGTAGAGACCGCAAAGCGGTACATTTGAAACCTGCACCAGTGGTCCATGGACATGGCTGACGTGGCTCGGAGGACGGACCAGCAGAGAGACCGCCTATCCCAACCGCTAGTTTCCACAGGGATTGCCCAGTATGTCCGGTCTCCGCCCATAGCTTTAGATGAGCCTCGTCAGTCCACGTTAGTATAGTGGACAGTATCTCCGCCTGTCACGCGGAAGACAGGGGTTCGATTCCCCGACGGGGAGTGTCTCTTTGTTTTGTGCTACTGAAAATCTATCAGGCTCACTGCGCGCTGGTGGATTTCCCCACGTCCGGAGCAGGCTTTCCGTCCGAAGGCAGTTTCCGTAGTGTAGTGGTTATCACGTTCGCCTCACACGCGAAAGGTCCCCGGTTCGAAACCGGGCGGAAACAAGGCTCCATCTCCATGGTTTTAGAAGGGAGTCATCGGGCAGTTACTGGGAATCCTCCAGTTGACAGCCCACAAAGAGATGACTCAAAATTGCTCCATGTCGGCGACAGTCAGCGTGCCAAGGTGAAAAAGCTGTAGTCTAGATGGAAACAGGGGTCTACGAGCACGTCTTGATTTTTTTTCCCCACCTGTTTTTTCTTAATCTTTAAAGTGTCTATTTTAAGATTCTGACAGGTACCAGGGTGAAAAAATGTCCCATGGCGTTTATTTTTAACCCTTTACTGCCCCTATCCCAAATTCGAGGCTGAAAAAACTGAAAATTGAATTGGCATAGCTCTTTAAGTAAACAACTCACAGAGACAAATTAACACATTTTTCTACACAATTTGGGGCCAAGGAATTCAATAGAATAGTTATTGTTACGTTTTTAACACATCCTGACTTGATTTTGGGGCAAAAATATCAAAAATTAGCTGAAAATTCTAAAATCGTATGTATATTTTCCCCTATACCAAAATCCTTTGCACTGAATGAAAACATTTAGAGATTTTTCTTAATCTTTAAAGTGTCTACTTTAAGACTCTGACAGGTACCAGGGTGAAAAAATGCTTCATGGTGTTTATTTTTAACCCTTTACTACACCTATCCCAAATTCGAGGCTGAAAAAACTGAAAATGAAATTGGCATAGCTCTTTAAGTAAACAACTCACAGAGACAAATTAACACGTTTTTCTACACAATTTGGGGCCAGGGAATTCAATAGAATAGTTATTTTTGCGTTTTTAACACATCCTGACTTGATTTTGGGGCAAAAATATCAAAAATTAGCTGAAAATTCTGAAATCGTTATGTATATTTTCCCCTTTACCAAAATCCTTTGCACTGAATGAAAACATTTAGAGATTTTTCTTAATCTTTAAAGTGTCTACTTTAAGACTCTGACAGGTACCAGGGCGAAAAAATGCTCCATGGTGTTTATTTTTAACACTTTACTGCCCCTATCCCAAATCAAACCTGAAAACACTGAAAAAGAAATCAGCATATCTCTTGAAGTAAACAACAGAGAGAGACAAATTAACACATTTTTCTACACAATTTTGAAACAGAGAATTCAACTAAATAGTTATTGTTAAGTTTTTAAACACATCTTGACTTGATTTTGGGACAAAATTATGAATAATTAGCTGAAAATTCTAAAATCGCATGTATATTTTCCACAATACCAAAATCCTTTACACTGGATGAAAACATTGAGATTTTTCTCAATCTTTAAAGTGTCTACTTTAAGATTTTGGTACAAGGATGAAAAAACGTCCTGTGGGGTTTATTTTTAACCCATTACTACACCTATCCCAAATCAAACCTGAAAAAACTGAAAAAGAAATCACGGTAACATCTTGAAGTTAACAACCCACACAGATGAGTTCTGTTTTACGACTAGATGAAACTATCCCTAGATTAAGCTTGTCATCCTGAGGTTTGAGTGGTAACGATGTCCCAGGTGTGGCCCCCTCTGCTTTCAACGCTTCTAGGCCACTGGTGTTACTCATGGGCTTCCATGCTCTACTGCTCCTTAGAGGGCTTTGATGGTCTGGCATTGGGCTTGGCCTCGAATCCCAAGGTCCTTAAGTAGCCTGATGGATGACTTGCCCACGAAGCCTCTGCAGCCGACTTCCACAGGGCAGCTGAGCCGTTCCACATCGGCTACCAGTTCTGTGTACTTAGGAAGACCAGAGGACGAGATCTAGTCTGTGGTTTGTTGTGACAATCTCAGATGGGAAGCAGAACCTTTGATTTAGATCTGCGACCAACTTCCAGTCTCGTTCACCTTTTTTTGCAGCCAACCAAAATATGCTTAAGGTTTGCAGGGGATGGACAGAGGGGGCAGGTGGGGTCTTCTCTGTACCACTGGTTTAGGTTAGAGGGGGAAGGAAGGACATCATACGGTCCTCGTAAGATGAAACTGGTGTGAAATGCTTCCGTGCCCAGCAGCTCCCTCCAGGAGAATTTCCTCCTCAACTCAATGTAATGTAATCCCTTATTATTATCTTTACGTCTGCTCTTGTCACCACACCTCCTCAGCAACCAGAGCACCGCATTGAGCTGGAGCTTCCTTGTGCCAGGATGGTCTGCTCTGTCCAAGGTCAAGGCCTCCCCTCCCCTGTTGCACAAGGCCAACGATGTGCACTGAGATCTGACTTCGGGGTCCATTTCCTTCCAGTTGCAAGAGAAGGAGCTGTTTGGGCTACGCAAGGGTCATGGGATTCCCTAAGTGTCATTCCAACCTTACTTTGGAGCACTTGAACTCCTCTGCGAGACTCGACACAGGAAGATTGAGTATGCCTCTTCGATACAGCCCGATGATCTTGGGAGTCCCACCCACTTTTGGAGAATGAGCTAATCAACCTCTCTAGCTTTTCGACCGCTGAGATTGGGACCTCGTAGATGGTCAGAGGCCACATCAGCCTGGGTAGTAGCCCTTCATCCTACCTGGGAGCATGGTCTTGTTGATACGCTCAAGGCCACTTATGGTTTCCTGCCTAAGCTGGTCCACTTGCTCTGTGTCCTTGAGGGTGGCATCATACCAATTACCAACGTCCAAGACTCTTTACTGGCTTCTCTGGCATTGTTGGTTTGGGCTCTTTGTCAACGTAAAACCTGTGTCTGACAGCTTTCCCTTGACAACTGAAATGCTCCTGGATTTGCTCGACTTTATTTCCATCCGGGCCCACTGGATGTTCTCCTGCAGCTTGTTCAGCAACCGTGTGCCTTGGTTCAGAGTCCTGCACGGGTCCAATTTTGGAAACCCGCGCCCGCCCGACCCGTTGCTTTTTAAGCCCGTGTCCCGACCCGTCACCCGTGATTATTTCTGACTACAACCCGGATCCGACCCGCCCGTCAATATTAAGACCCGCTGCCCGACCCGCTGCCCGTTAGATCGCCGTCATCACCGGCAATAACGGGGGTACAGCCGTACTCTTTAGAAAAAAGAAAAGAGAGAGAGAAAGGGGGGGGAGCCGTACTCTTTCGCGGCTATTTCCGGAACGGAGAATGATAGCGACATAATTCTTTTTTTAATGAAAGCAGGACACTTCAGCCTTTACATTGATCCCATCGGTGTGTTTGTAGCTTACCCAGAGGCTGAGCAGTCAAGCCATGACAGGCTAAACTCCAGGGAAAGCTGTGAGCGGTCACACGCGCGGCCAAAGATAGTTTATTTACATCAAGATGCTGCTCTGTTGTTGCCGTGAGTGATAAAAAAATGATTTGCTACGCTGGTTCATGCAGCTGCGCGTGAGTTTTCCTCTGTAAGCCTACACACATACACCCGCGTACCCACCCGCGTTCATGTGAGTTCCGCCCGTGCCCGACCCGTGAATTTTTACAAGACAGCTGATCCACCCGTTGAACACCGTTTTTGCGGGGTACCCGTCGGATACCCGCGGGGATCCGACCCGTTGCAGGACTCTGCCTTGGTTGTGGTGAGTATGGTCATATCATCCATATACGCTCTGATCGGAGGGAGACGAAGACCTGAGCTTGAGCCCAACTACTACCCACCGGGAGGCTCGAATGATGACCTCCACTGACATCGTGAAGGCCAGAGGCGAGATGGTGCATTGCCATTAGCCCCCTTTCCAGACGTTGCCATGCTGTAGTGTACTCGTCTGTTGTAAGCCATATAGCTGCACGTGTTGGAAGTAGGATTTGATGAGGCTGGTGATTGCTTCTGAGACGCTGTGAAAGTGAAATTCTGCCCAGAGGAGACTGTGAGGAACAGATTCAAAGGCATTGGCGAGGTCCAAGGACACAACATTGATATATTTTTCATCCTTTCTGGCGGCTTGGATTTGGTGTCTCATGTTTGTGTGCTCCAAGCAACCTGAGAAGCCTGGGATGCCTGCCTTCTGCACTGAGGTATTGATGTAGTGGTTCCTGTCCAGGTAGACAGTCAGCCTATGAGCCACTATGCTGAAGAAGATTTTGTCGTGGTCATTGAAGAGGCTGATTTGGCGAAACTGGCTGATATCCGCAGAGTCCTTTTCCTTGGGGATTAGGATGCCTCCTGCCCTCCACCACGCAGTTGTGATAGCTTGTTTCTCCCAAACCACCGTCATCAACCTCCAGAGAAAGTGTAGTACCTCTGGTGCGTTCTTATAAAGCCGGTACGGGACTCCATTGGGCCCAGGAGAGGATGCAGCTCTTGCCCAATGTACAATCCTCTCCACTTCCACTTGGGAGGGCTGATGTCCAGCTGATGTTCAGGGGGATGTATTGGTGGCATATCGAGTGGAAGAGTTGTCTGACTAGACCGCTGGCTGTCCGTGTGGTATTTAGGTAAGCTTCGAGATCTTCCATCGCTGTTTTGAGTTTGCCACTTTTGTTCTTTGTGAAAGGACTCTCTACAAACTTGAAGGGGTCCTTGAAGAAGTTTGATCTTCCCTGCTCCTTCGCTTTACACCTCCTTCTCAAGTTCTCAGCTCTCCTCAACGATGACAGTCGGTTATTGATTTCTGCTTGTAGCAGGTTAATTCCCTCCTTCTCCTCCTCTGGACCCTTCATTGTTTTTTCAGCTGCCTCCTCTCCTTGATAAGCCGTTCAATCTCCTCCTGTCTCCTGGACTTCATCAGGGTGGTTGATGTTTTCTTCTTCTTGTCTGTAGTTCCGAAGCGGTCAGCACCATAGTTGTATATCAGGTCTCCCATTCTCTACTCTGGGGGTGTTTTCTTCCTTGAATTCTTCGTAGCCAGGGGTGGGCGGGACCTGCACGAGCAGTGCCAGGTCCCTCCCACTATTGGGAGCTAACCTATGGCAACCCTGGTTAACCTCAAGAGCTTTGCTACCGTAATTTCTTTTTCAGTGTTTTCAGGTTTGATTTGGGATAGGTGCAGTAAAGTGTTAAAAATAAACCCCATGGGACATTTCTTCGTCCTGGTACCTGTCAGAGTCTTAAAGTAGACACTTAAAAGATTAAGAAAAATCTCAAAATGTTTTCATTCAGTGCAAAGGATTTTGGTATAGGGGAAAATATACATACGATTTTAGAATTTTCAGCTACTTTTTGTCCCAAAATCAAGTCAAGATGTGTTTAAAAACTTAAAAATAACTAATTTGTTGAATTCCCAGTTTCAAAATTGTGTAGAAAAATGTGTTAATTTGTCTCTCTCTGTTGTTTACTTCAAGAGATATGCTGATTTCTTTTTCAGTGTTTTCAGGTTTGATTTGGGATAGGGGCAGTAAAGTGTTAAAAATAAACACCATGGGACATTTTTTCACCCTGGTACCTGTCAGAGTCTTAAAGTAGTAGTAAGTCAGGATGTGTTAAAAACGTAAAAATAACTATTCTATTGAATTCCTTGGCCCCAAATTGTGTAGAAAATGTGTTAATTTGTCCCTGTGAGTTGTTTACTGAAAGAGCTATGCCAATTTCATTTTCAGTTTTTTCAGCCTCGAATTTGGGATAGGTGTAGTAAAGGGTTAAAAATAAACACCATGGGGCATTTTTTCGCCCTGGTACCTGTCAGAGTCTTAAAGTAGACACTTTAAAGATTAAGAAAAATCTCTAAATGTTTTCATTCAGTGCAAAGGATTTTGGTAAAGGGGAAAATATACATAACGATTTTAGAATTTTCAGCTAATTTTTTATATTTTTGCCCCAAAATCAAGTCAGGATGTGTTAAAAACGTAAAAATAACTATTCTATTGAATTCCTTGGCCCCAAATTGTGTAGAAAAACGTGTTAATTTGTCTCTGTGAGTTGTTTACTTAAAGAGCTATGCCAATTTCATTTTCAGTTTTTTCAGCCTCGAATTTGGGATAGGTGTAGTAAAGGGTTAAAAATAAACACCATGGAGCATTTTTTCACCCTGGTACCTGTCAGAGTCTTAAAGTAGACACTTTAAAGATTAAGAAAAATCTCTAAATGTTTTCATTCAGTGCAAAGGATTTTGGTATAGGGGAAAATATACATACAATTTTAGAATTTTCAGCTAATTTTTGATATTTTTGCCCCAAAATCAAGTCAGGGTGTGTTAAAAACGTAACAATAACTATTCTATTGAATTCCTTGGCCCCAAATTGTGTAGAAAAATGTGTTAATTTGTCTCTGTGAGTTGTTTACTTAAAGAGCTATGCCAATTCAATTTTCAGTTTTTTCAGCCTCGAATTTGGGATGGGGCAGTAAAGGGTTAAAAATAAACACCATGGGACATTTTTTCACCCTGGTACCTGTCAGAATCTTAAAATAGACACTTTAAAGATTAAGAAAAAACAGGTGGGGAAAAAAAATCAAGACGTGCTCGTAGACCCCTGTTTCCATCTAGACTACTGGTACGCTTGGCCAAATACAGTAAATGCCTGATTCAGTCTGACGATTCCGGATAAAATCATTGTTTACTGCTAACAGAGCACGGCCAAGGTTTGTCAGGATCAGTCTACGCTGGTGGGTTTCCCCGCGTCAAACGCAGGAGCATCCCAGCAGCACAGTCTCCGTAGCGTAGTGGTTATCACGTTCGCCTAACACGCGAAAGGTCCCCAGTTCGAAACTGGGCGGAAACAAGCTTCTCCTTCTGTGGATTTGCAAAACAAGGTGAAGTCAGGTCCCTACTGCGCACAGCGAGCTTTATGGTGTCATCTTGACGTGTCGGCTTACAGTTAGCATTGTTGGAAGGCTGGATGAAGTCCAGTCGAAGTCTGCCACAGTCAGTGTGGATTTGCAGATGCGAAAACTCAGACATTTGTAGCACTGTAACCATTAAATCCTTTAGTCAGCCGTCCTTTACAAAATTCAGGTTACTTGAGTACAGAGCCCAAGCGCCCAATGACTAGTACTTGTACTTGCCCTTCAAAGTAGAGACCGCAAAGCGGTACATTTGAAACCTGCACCAGTGGTCCATGGACATGGCTGACGTGGCTCGGAGGACGGACCAGCAGAGAGACCGCCTATCCCAACCGCTAGTTTCCACAGGGATTGCCCAGTATGTCCGGTCTCCGCCCATAGCTTTAGTTGAGCCTCGTCGGTCCTCGTTAGTATAGTGGACAGTATCTCCGCCTGTCACGCGGAAGACCGGGGTTCGATTCCCCGACGGGGAGTGTCTCTTTGTTTTGTGCTACTGAAAATCTATCAGGCTCACTGCGCGATGGTGGATTTCCCCACGTCCGGAGCAGGCTTTCAGTTGGAAGCCAGTTTCCGTAGTGTAGTGGTTATCACGTTCGCCTCACACGCGAAAGGTCCCCTGTTCGAAACCGGGCGGAAACATCCATCTCCATGGTTTTAGAAGGGAGTCATCGGGCAGTTACTGGGAATCCTCCAGTTGACAGCCCACAAAGAGATGACTCAAAATTGCTCCATGTCGGCGACAGTCAGCGTGCCAAGGTGAAAAAGCTGTTACGCTTGGCCAAATAAATGCCTGATTCAGTCTGACGATTCCGGAGAAAATCATTGTTTACTGCTAACAGAGCACGGCCATGGTTTGTCAGGCTCAGTCTACGCTGGTGGGTTTCCCCGTGTCAAACGCAGGAGCATCCCAGCAGCACAGTTTCCGTAGTGTAGTGGTTATCACGTTCGCCTAACACGCGAAAGGTCCCCAGTTCGAAACTGGGCGGAAACAAGCTTCTCCTTCTGTGGATTTGCAAAACAAGGTGAAGTCAGGTCCCTACTGCGCACAGCGAGCTTGATGGTGTCATCTTGACGTGTCGGCTTACAGTTAGCATTGTTGGAAAGCTGGATGAAGTCCAGTCGAAGTCTGCCACAGTCAGTGTGGATTTGCAGATGCGAAAACTCAGACATTTGTAGCACTGTAACCATTAAATCCTTTAGTCAGCCGTCCTTTACAAAATTCAGGTTATTTGAGTACAGAGCCCAAGCGCCCAATGACTAGTACTTGTACTTGCCCTTCAAAGTAGAGACCGCAAAGCGGTACATTTGAAACCTGCACCAGTGGTCCATGGACATGGCTGACGTGGCTCGGAGGACGGACCAGCAGAGAGACCGCCTATCCCAACCGCTAGTTTCCACAGGGATTGCCCAGTATGTGCGGTCTCCGCCCATAGCATCCCAGCAGCACAGTTTCCGTAGTGTAGTGGTTATCACGTTCGCCTAACACGCGAAAGGTCCCCAGTTCGAAACTGGGCGGAAACAAGCTTCTCCTTCTGTGGATTTGCAAAACAAGGTGAAGTCAGGTCCCTACTGCGCACAGCGAGCTTGATGGTGTCATCTTGACGTGTCGGCTTACAGTTAGCATTGTTGGAAAGCTGGATGAAGTCCAGTCGAAGTCTGCCACAGTCAGTGTGGATTTGCAGATGCGAAAACTCAGACATTTGTAGCACTGTAACCATTAAATCCTTTAGTCAGCCGTCCTTTACAAAATTCAGGTTATTTGAGTACAGAGCCCAAGCGCCCAATGACTAGTACTTGTACTTGCCCTTCAAAGTAGAGACCGCAAAGCGGTACATTTGAAACCTGCACCAGTGGTCCATGGACATGGCTGACGTGGCTCGGAGGACGGACCAGCAGAGAGACCGCCTATCCCAACCGCTAGTTTCCACAGGGATTGCCCAGTATGTGCGGTCTCCGCCCATAGCATCCCAGCAGCACAGTTTCCGTAGTGTAGTGGTTATCACGTTCGCCTAACACGCGAAAGGTCCCCAGTTCGAAACTGGGCGGAAACAAGCTTCTCCTTCTGTGGATTTGCAAAACAAGGTGAAGTCAGGTCCCTACTGCGCACAGCGAACTTGATGGTGTCGGCTTACAGTTAGCATTGTTGGAAGGCTGGATGAAGTCCAGTCGAAGTCTGCCACAGTCAGTGTGGATTTGCAGATGCGAAAACTCAGACATTTGTAGCACTGTAACCATTAAATCCTTTAGTCAGCCGTCCTTTACAAAATTCAGGTTACTTGAGTACAGAGCCCAAGCGCCCAATGACTAGTACTTGTACTTGCCCTTCAAAGTAGAGACCGCAAAGCGGTACATTTGAAACCTGCACCAGTGGTCCATGGACATGGCTGACGTGGCTCGGAGGACGGACCAGCAGAGAGACCGCCTATCCCAACCGCTAGTTTCCACAGGGATTGCCCAGTATGTGCGGTCTCCGCCCATAGCATCCCAGCAGCACAGTTTCCGTAGTGTAGTGGTTATCACGTTCGCCTAACACGCGAAAGGTCCCCAGTTCGAAACTGGGCGGAAACAAGCTTCTCCTTCTGTGGATTTGCAAAACAAGGTGAAGTCAGGTCCCTACTGCGCACAGCGAACTTGATGGTGTCGGCTTACAGTTAGCATTGTTGGAAGGCTGGATGAAGTCCAGTCGAAGTCTGCCACAGTCAGTGTGGATTTGCAGATGCGAAAACTCAGACATTTGTAGCACTGTAACCATTAAATCCTTTAGTCAGCCGTCCTTTACAAAATTCAGGTTACTTGAGTACAGAGCCCAAGCGCCCAATGACTAGTACTTGTACTTGCCCTTCAAAGTAGAGACCGCAAAGCGGTACATTTGAAACCTGCACCAGTGGTCCATGGACATGGCTGACGTGGCTCGGAGGACGGACCAGCAGAGAGACCGCCTATCCCAACCGCTAGTTTCCACAGGGATTGCCCAGTATATCCGGTCTCCGCCCATAGCATCCCAGCAGCACAGATTCCGTAGTGTAGTGGTTATCACGTTCGCCTAACACGCGAAAGGTCCCCAGTTCGAAACTGGGCGGAAACAAGCTTCTCCTTCTGTGGATTTGCAAAACAAGGTGAAGTCAGGTCCCTACTGCGCACAGCGAACTTGATGGTGTCGGCTTACAGTTAGCATTGTTGGAAGGCTGGATGAAGTCCAGTCGAAGTCTGCCACAGTCAGTGTGGATTTGCAGATGCGAAAACTCAGACATTTGAAGCACTGTAACCATTAAATCCTTTAGTCAGCCGTCCTTTACAAAATTCAGGTTACTTGAGTACAGAGCCCAAGCGCCCAATGACTAGTACTTGTACTTGCCCTTCAAAGTAGAGACCGCAAAGCGGTACATTTGAAACCTGCACCAGTGGTCCATGGACATGGCTGACGTGGCTCGGAGGACGGACCAGCAGAGAGACCGCCTATCCCAACCGCTAGTTTCCACAGGGATTGCCCAGTATGTCCGGTCTCCGCCCATAGCATCCCAGCAGCACAGATTCCGTAGTGTAGTGGTTATCACGTTCGCCTAACACGCGAAAGGTCCCCAGTTCGAAACTGGGCGGAAACAAGCTTCTCCTTCTGTGGATTTGCAAAACAAGGTGAAGTCAGGTCCCTACTGCGCACAGCGAACTTGATGGTGTCGGCTTACAGTTAGCATTGTTGGAAGGCTGGATGAAGTCCAGTCGAAGTCTGCCACAGTCAGTGTGGATTTGCAGATGCGAAAACTCAGACATTTGAAGCACTGTAACCATTAAATCCTTTAGTCAGCCGTCCTTTACAAAATTCAGGTTACTTGAGTACAGAGCCCAAGCGCCCAATGACTAGTACTTGTACTTGCCCTTCAAAGTAGAGACCGCAAAGCGGTACATTTGAAACCTGCACCAGTGGTCCATGGACATGGCTGACGTGGCTCGGAGGACGGACCAGCAGAGAGACCGCCTATCCCAACCGCTAGTTTCCACAGGGATTGCCCAGTATGTCCGGTCTCCGCCCATAGCTTTAGTTTTAGCCTCGTCGGTCCTCGTTTGTATAGTGGACAGTATCTCCGCCTGTCACGCGGAAGACCGGGGTTCGATTCCCCGACGGGGAGTGTCTCTTTGTTTTGTGCTACTGAAAATCTATCAGGCTCACTGCGCGCTGGTGGATTTCCCCACGTCCGGAGCAGGCTTTCCGTTGGAAGGCAGTTTCCGTAGTGTAGTGGTTATCACGTTCGCCTCACACGCGAAAGGTCCCCGGTTCGAAACCGGGCGGAAACAAGGCTCCATCTCCATGGTTTTAGAAGGGAGTCATCGGGCAGTTACTGGGAATCCTCCAGTTGACAGCCCACAAAGAGATGACTCAAAATTGCTCCATGTCGGCGACAGTCAGCGTGCCAAGGTGAAAAAGCTGTTACGCTTGGCCAAATAAATGCCTGATTCAGTCTGACGATTCCGGAGAAAATCATTGTTTACTGCTAACAGAGCACGGCCATGGTTTGTCAGGCTCAGTCTACGCTGGTGGGTTTCCCCGCGTCAAACGCAGGAGCATCCCAGCAGCACAGTTTCCGTAGTGTAGTGGTTATCACGTTCGCCTAACACGCGAAAGGTCCCCAGTTCGAAACTGGGCGGAAACAAGCTTCTCCTTCTGTGGATTTGCAAAACAAGGTGAAGTCAGGTCCCTACTGCGCACAGCGAGCTTGATGGTGTCATCTTGACGTGTCGGCTTACAGTTAGCATTGTTGGAAAGCTGGATGAAGTCCAGTCGAAGTCTGCCACAGTCAGTGTGGATTTGCAGATGCGAAAACTCAGACATTTGTAGCACTGTAACCATTAAATCCTTTAGTCAGCCGTCCTTTACAAAATTCAGGTTATTTGAGTACAGAGCCCAAGCGCCCAATGACTAGTACTTGTACTTGCCCTTCAAAGTAGAGACCGCAAAGCGGTACATTTGAAACCTGCACCAGTGGTCCATGGACATGGCTGACGTGGCTCGGAGGACGGACCAGCAGAGAGACCACCTATCCCAACCGCTAGTTTCCACAGGGATTGCCCAGTATGTCCGGTCTCCGCCCATATCATCCCAGCAGCACAGTTTCCGTAGTGTAGTGGTTATCACGTTCGCCTAACACGCGAAAGGTCCCCAGTTCGAAACTGGGCGGAAACAAGCTTCTCCTTCTGTGGATTTGCAAAACAAGGTGAAGTCAGGTCCCTACTGCGCACAGCGAACTTGATGGTGTCGGCTTACAGTTAGCATTGTTGGAAGGCTGGATGAAGTCCAGTCGAAGTCTGCCACAGTCAGTGTGGATTTGCAGATGCGAAAACTCAGACATTTGAAGCACTGTAACCATTAAATCCTTTAGTCAGCCGTCCTTTACAAAATTCAGGTTACTTGAGTACAGAGCCCAAGCGCCCAATGACTAGTACTTGTACTTGCCCTTCAAAGTAGAGACCGCAAAGCGGTACATTTGAAACCTGCACCAGTGGTCCATGGACATGGCTGACGTGGCTCGGAGGACGGACCAGCAGAGAGACCGCCTATCCCAACCGCTAGTTTCCACAGGGATTGCCCAGTATGTCCGCTCTCCGCCCATAGCTTTAGATGAGCCTCGTCAGTCCTCGTTAGTATAGTGGACAGTATCTCCGCCTGTCACGCGGAAGACCGGGGTTCGATTCCCCGACGGGGAGTGTCTCTTTGTTTTGTGCTACTGAAAATCTATCAGGCTCACTGCGCGCTGGTGGATTTCCCCACGTCCGGAGCAGGCTTTCAGTTGGAAGGCAGTTTCCGTAGTGTAGTGGTTATCACGTTCGCCTCACACGCGAAAGGTCCCCGGTTCGAAACCGGGCGGAAACAAGGCTCCATCTCCATGGTTTTAGAAGGGAGTCATCGGGCAGTTACTGGGAATCCTCCAGTTGACAGCCCACAAAGAGATGACTCAAAATTGCTCCATGTCGGCGACAGTCAGCGTGCCAAGGTGAAAAAGCTGTTACGCTTGGCCAAATAAATGCCTGATTCAGTCTGACGATTCCGGAGAAAATCATTGTTTACTGCTAACAGAGCACGGCCATGGTTTGTCAGGCTCAGTCTACGCTGGTGGGTTTCCCCGCGTCAAACGCAGGAGCATCCCAGCAGCACAGTTTCCGTAGTGTAGTGGTTATCACGTTCGCCTAACACGCGAAAGGTCCCCAGTTCGAAACTGGGCGGAAACAAGCTTCTCCTTCTGTGGATTTGCAAAACAAGGTGAAGTCAGGTCCCTACTGCGCACAGCGAGCTTGATGGTGTCATCTTGACGTGTCGGCTTACAGTTAGCATTGTTGGAAAGCTGGATGAAGTCCAGTCGAAGTCTGCCACAGTCAGTGTGGATTTGCAGATGCGAAAACTCAGACATTTGTAGCACTGTAACCATTAAATCCTTTAGTCAGCCGTCCTTTACAAAATTCAGGTTATTTGAGTACAGAGCCCAAGCGCCCAATGACTAGTACTTGTACTTGCCCTTCAAAGTAGAGACCGCAAAGCGGTACATTTGAAACCTGCACCAGTGGTCCATGGACATGGCTGACGTGGCTCGGAGGACGGACCAGCAGAGAGACCGCCTATCCCAACCGCTAGTTTCCACAGGGATTGCCCAGTATGTGCGGTCTCCGCCCATAGCATCCCAGCAGCACAGTTTCCGTAGTGTAGTGGTTATCACGTTCGCCTAACACGCGAAAGGTCCCCAGTTCGAAACTGGGCGGAAACAAGCTTCTCCTTCTGTGGATTTGCAAAACAAGGTGAAGTCAGGTCCCTACTGCGCACAGCGAGCTTGATGGTGTCATCTTGACGTGTCGGCTTACAGTTAGCATTGTTGGAAAGCTGGATGAAGTCCAGTCGAAGTCTGCCACAGTCAGTGTGGATTTGCAGATGCGAAAACTCAGACATTTGTAGCACTGTAACCATTAAATCCTTTAGTCAGCCGTCCTTTACAAAATTCAGGTTATTTGAGTACAGAGCCCAAGCGCCCAATGACTAGTACTTGTACTTGCCCTTCAAAGTAGAGACCGCAAAGCGGTACATTTGAAACCTGCACCAGTGGTCCATGGACATGGCTGACGTGGCTCGGAGGACGGACCAGCAGAGAGACCGCCTATCCCAACCGCTAGTTTCCACAGGGATTGCCCAGTATGTGCGGTCTCCGCCCATAGCATCCCAGCAGCACAGTTTCCGTAGTGTAGTGGTTATCACGTTCGCCTAACACGCGAAAGGTCCCCAGTTCGAAACTGGGCGGAAACAAGCTTCTCCTTCTGTGGATTTGCAAAACAAGGTGAAGTCAGGTCCCTACTGCGCACAGCGAACTTGATGGTGTCGGCTTACAGTTAGCATTGTTGGAAGGCTGGATGAAGTCCAGTCGAAGTCTGCCACAGTCAGTGTGGATTTGCAGATGCGAAAACTCAGACATTTGTAGCACTGTAACCATTAAATCCTTTAGTCAGCCGTCCTTTACAAAATTCAGGTTACTTGAGTACAGAGCCCAAGCGCCCAATGACTAGTACTTGTACTTGCCCTTCAAAGTAGAGACCGCAAAGCGGTACATTTGAAACCTGCACCAGTGGTCCATGGACATGGCTGACGTGGCTCGGAGGACGGACCAGCAGAGAGACCGCCTATCCCAACCGCTAGTTTCCACAGGGATTGCCCAGTATGTGCGGTCTCCGCCCATAGCATCCCAGCAGCACAGTTTCCGTAGTGTAGTGGTTATCACGTTCGCCTAACACGCGAAAGGTCCCCAGTTCGAAACTGGGCGGAAACAAGCTTCTCCTTCTGTGGATTTGCAAAACAAGGTGAAGTCAGGTCCCTACTGCGCACAGCGAACTTGATGGTGTCGGCTTACAGTTAGCATTGTTGGAAGGCTGGATGAAGTCCAGTCGAAGTCTGCCACAGTCAGTGTGGATTTGCAGATGCGAAAACTCAGACATTTGTAGCACTGTAACCATTAAATCCTTTAGTCAGCCGTCCTTTACAAAATTCAGGTTACTTGAGTACAGAGCCCAAGCGCCCAATGACTAGTACTTGTACTTGCCCTTCAAAGTAGAGACCGCAAAGCGGTACATTTGAAACCTGCACCAGTGGTCCATGGACATGGCTGACGTGGCTCGGAGGACGGACCAGCAGAGAGACCGCCTATCCCAACCGCTAGTTTCCACAGGGATTGCCCAGTATATCCGGTCTCCGCCCATAGCATCCCAGCAGCACAGATTCCGTAGTGTAGTGGTTATCACGTTCGCCTAACACGCGAAAGGTCCCCAGTTTGAAACTGGGCGGAAACAAGCTTCTCCTTCTGTGGATTTGCAAAACAAGGTGAAGTCAGGTCCCTACTGCGCACAGCGAACTTGATGGTGTCGGCTTACAGTTAGCATTGTTGGAAGGCTGGATGAAGTCCAGTCGAAGTCTGCCACAGTCAGTGTGGATTTGCAGATGCGAAAACTCAGACATTTGAAGCACTGTAACCATTAAATCCTTTAGTCAGCCGTCCTTTACAAAATTCAGGTTACTTGAGTACAGAGCCCAAGCGCCCAATGACTAGTACTTGTACTTGCCCTTCAAAGTAGAGACCGCAAAGCGGTACATTTGAAACCTGCACCAGTGGTCCATGGACATGGCTGACGTGGCTCGGAGGACGGACCAGCAGAGAGACCGCCTATCCCAACCGCTAGTTTCCACAGGGATTGCCCAGTATGTCCGGTCTCCGCCCATAGCATCCCAGCAGCACAGATTCCGTAGTGTAGTGGTTATCACGTTCGCCTAACACGCGAAAGGTCCCCAGTTCGAAACTGGGCGGAAACAAGCTTCTCCTTCTGTGGATTTGCAAAACAAGGTGAAGTCAGGTCCCTACTGCGCACAGCGAACTTGATGGTGTCGGCTTACAGTTAGCATTGTTGGAAGGCTGGATGAAGTCCAGTCGAAGTCTGCCACAGTCAGTGTGGATTTGCAGATGCGAAAACTCAGACATTTGAAGCACTGTAACCATTAAATCCTTTAGTCAGCCGTCCTTTACAAAATTCAGGTTACTTGAGTACAGAGCCCAAGCGCCCAATGACTAGTACTTGTACTTGCCCTTCAAAGTAGAGACCGCAAAGCGGTACATTTGAAACCTGCACCAGTGGTCCATGGACATGGCTGACGTGGCTCGGAGGACGGACCAGCAGAGAGACCGCCTATCCCAACCGCTAGTTTCCACAGGGATTGCCCAGTATGTCCGGTCTCCGCCCATAGCTTTAGTTTTAGCCTCGTCGGTCCTCGTTTGTATAGTGGACAGTATCTCCGCCTGTCACGCGGAAGACCGGGGTTCGATTCCCCGACGGGGAGTGTCTCTTTGTTTTGTGCTACTGAAAATCTATCAGGCTCACTGCGCGCTGGTGGATTTCCCCACGTCCGGAGCAGGCTTTCCGTTGGAAGGCAGTTTCCGTAGTGTAGTGGTTATCACGTTCGCCTCACACGCGAAAGGTCCCCGGTTCGAAACCGGGCGGAAACAAGGCTCCATCTCCATGGTTTTAGAAGGGAGTCATCGGGCAGTTACTGGGAATCCTCCAGTTGACAGCCCACAAAGAGATGACTCAAAATTGCTCCATGTCGGCGACAGTCAGCGTGCCAAGGTGAAAAAGCTGTTACGCTTGGCCAAATAAATGCCTGATTCAGTCTGACGATTCCGGAGAAAATCATTGTTTACTGCTAACAGAGCACGGCCATGGTTTGTCAGGCTCAGTCTACGCTGGTGGGTTTCCCCGCGTCAAACGCAGGAGCATCCCAGCAGCACAGTTTCCGTAGTGTAGTGGTTATCACGTTCGCCTAACACGCGAAAGGTCCCCAGTTCGAAACTGGGCGGAAACAAGCTTCTCCTTCTGTGGATTTGCAAAACAAGGTGAAGTCAGGTCCCTACTGCGCACAGCGAGCTTGATGGTGTCATCTTGACGTGTCGGCTTACAGTTAGCATTGTTGGAAAGCTGGATGAAGTCCAGTCGAAGTCTGCCACAGTCAGTGTGGATTTGCAGATGCGAAAACTCAGACATTTGTAGCACTGTAACCATTAAATCCTTTAGTCAGCCGTCCTTTACAAAATTCAGGTTATTTGAGTACAGAGCCCAAGCGCCCAATGACTAGTACTTGTACTTGCCCTTCAAAGTAGAGACCGCAAAGCGGTACATTTGAAACCTGCACCAGTGGTCCATGGACATGGCTGACGTGGCTCGGAGGACGGACCAGCAGAGAGACCGCCTATCCCAACCGCTAGTTTCCACAGGGATTGCCCAGTATGTCCGGTCTCCGCCCATAGCTTTAGTTTTAGCCTCGTCGGTCCTCGTTTGTATAGTGGACAGTATCTCCGCCTGTCACGCGGAAGACCGGGGTTCGATTCCCCGACGGGGAGTGTCTCTTTGTTTTGTGCTACTGAAAATCTATCAGGCTCACTGCGCGCTGGTGGATTTCCCCACGTCCGGAGCAGGCTTTCCGTTGGAAGGCAGTTTCCGTAGTGTAGTGGTTATCACGTTCGCCTCACACGCGAAAGGTCCCCGGTTCGAAACCGGGCGGAAACAAGGCTCCATCTCCATGGTTTTAGAAGGGAGTCATCGGGCAGTTACTGGGAATCCTCCAGTTGACAGCCCACAAAGAGATGACTCAAAATTGCTCCATGTCGGCGACAGTCAGCGTGCCAAGGTGAAAAAGCTGTTACGCTTGGCCAAATAAATGCCTGATTCAGTCTGACGATTCCGGAGAAAATCATTGTTTACTGCTAACAGAGCACGGCCATGGTTTGTCAGGCTCAGTCTACGCTGGTGGGTTTCCCCGCGTCAAACGCAGGAGCATCCCAGCAGCACAGTTTCCGTAGTGTAGTGGTTATCACGTTCGCCTAACACGCGAAAGGTCCCCAGTTCGAAACTGGGCGGAAACAAGCTTCTCCTTCTGTGGATTTGCAAAACAAGGTGAAGTCAGGTCCCTACTGCGCACAGCGAGCTTGATGGTGTCATCTTGACGTGTCGGCTTACAGTTAGCATTGTTGGAAAGCTGGATGAAGTCCAGTCGAAGTCTGCCACAGTCAGTGTGGATTTGCAGATGCGAAAACTCAGACATTTGTAGCACTGTAACCATTAAATCCTTTAGTCAGCCGTCCTTTACAAAATTCAGGTTATTTGAGTACAGAGCCCAAGCGCCCAATGACTAGTACTTGTACTTGCCCTTCAAAGTAGAGACCGCAAAGCGGTACATTTGAAACCTGCACCAGTGGTCCATGGACATGGCTGACGTGGCTCGGAGGACGGACCAGCAGAGAGACCACCTATCCCAACCGCTAGTTTCCACAGGGATTGCCCAGTATGTCCGGTCTCCGCCCATATCATCCCAGCAGCACAGTTTCCGTAGTGTAGTGGTTATCACGTTCGCCTAACACGCGAAAGGTCCCCAGTTCGAAACTGGGCGGAAACAAGCTTCTCCTTCTGTGGATTTGCAAAACAAGGTGAAGTCAGGTCCCTACTGCGCACAGCGAACTTGATGGTGTCGGCTTACAGTTAGCATTGTTGGAAGGCTGGATGAAGTCCAGTCGAAGTCTGCCACAGTCAGTGTGGATTTGCAGATGCGAAAACTCAGACATTTGAAGCACTGTAACCATTAAATCCTTTAGTCAGCCGTCCTTTACAAAATTCAGGTTACTTGAGTACAGAGCCCAAGCGCCCAATGACTAGTACTTGTACTTGCCCTTCAAAGTAGAGACCGCAAAGCGGTACATTTGAAACCTGCACCAGTGGTCCATGGACATGGCTGACGTGGCTCGGAGGACGGACCAGCAGAGAGACCGCCTATCCCAACCGCTAGTTTCCACAGGGATTGCCCAGTATGTCCGCTCTCCGCCCATAGCTTTAGATGAGCCTCGTCAGTCCTCGTTAGTATAGTGGACAGTATCTCCGCCTGTCACGCGGAAGACCGGGGTTCGATTCCCCGACGGGGAGTGTCTCTTTGTTTTGTGCTACTGAAAATCTATCAGGCTCACTGCGCGCTGGTGGATTTCCCCACGTCCGGAGCAGGCTTTCAGTTGGAAGGCAGTTTCCGTAGTGTAGTGGTTATCACGTTCGCCTCACACGCGAAAGGTCCCCGGTTCGAAACCGGGCGGAAACAAGGCTCCATCTCCATGGTTTTAGAAGGGAGTCATCGGGCAGTTACTGGGAATCCTCCAGTTGACAGCCCACAAAGAGATGACTCAAAATTGCTCCATGTCGGCGACAGTCAGCGTGCCAAGGTGAAAAAGCTGTTACGCTTGGCCAAATAAATGCCTGATTCAGTCTGACGATTCCGGAGAAAATCATTGTTTACTGCTAACAGAGCACGGCCATGGTTTGTCAGGCTCAGTCTACGCTGGTGGGTTTCCCCGCGTCAAACGCAGGAGCATCCCAGCAGCACAGTTTCCGTAGTGTAGTGGTTATCACGTTCGCCTAACACGCGAAAGGTCCCCAGTTCGAAACTGGGCGGAAACAAGCTTCTCCTTCTGTGGATTTGCAAAACAAGGTGAAGTCAGGTCCCTACTGCGCACAGCGAGCTTGATGGTGTCATCTTGACGTGTCGGCTTACAGTTAGCATTGTTGGAAAGCTGGATGAAGTCCAGTCGAAGTCTGCCACAGTCAGTGTGGATTTGCAGATGCGAAAACTCAGACATTTGTAGCACTGTAACCATTAAATCCTTTAGTCAGCCGTCCTTTACAAAATTCAGGTTATTTGAGTACAGAGCCCAAGCGCCCAATGACTAGTACTTGTACTTGCCCTTCAAAGTAGAGACCGCAAAGCGGTACATTTGAAACCTGCACCAGTGGTCCATGGACATGGCTGACGTGGCTCGGAGGACGGACCAGCAGAGAGACCGCCTATCCCAACCGCTAGTTTCCACAGGGATTGCCCAGTATGTCCGGTCTCCGCCCATAGCTTTAGATGAGCCTCGTCAGTCCTCGTTAGTATAGTGGACAGTATCTCCGCCTGTCACGCGGAAGACCGGGGTTCGATTCCCCGACGGGGAGTGTCTCTTTGTTTTGTGCTACTGAAAATCTATCAGGCTCACTGCGCGCTGGTGGATTTCCCCACGTCCGGAGCAGGCTTTCCGTCCGAAGGCAGTTTCCGTAGTGTAGTGGTTATCACGTTCGCCTCACACGCGAAAGGTCCCCGGTTCGAAACCGGGCGGAAACAAGGCTCCATCTCCATGGTTTTAGAAGGGAGTCATCGGGCAGTTACTGGGAATCCTCCAGTTGACAGCCCACAAAGAGATGACTCAAAATTGCTCCATGTCGGCGACAGTCAGCGTGCCAAGGTGAAAAAGCTGGTACGCTTGGCCAAATACAGTAAATGCCTGATTCAGTCTGACGATTCCGGATAAAATCATTGTTTACTGCTAACAGAGCACGGCCAAGGTTTCTCAGGATCAGTCTACGCTGGTGGGTTTCCCCGCGTCAAACGCAGGAGCATCCCAGCAGCACAGTCTCCGTAGCGTAGTGGTTATCACGTTCGCCTAACACGCGAAAGGTCCCCAGTTCGAAACTGGGCGGAAACAAGCTTCTCCTTCTGTGGATTTGCAAAACAAGGTGAAGTCAGGTCCCTACTGCGCACAGCGAGCTTGATGGTGTCATCTTGACGTGTCGGCTTACAGTTAGCATTGTTGGAAGGCTGGATGAAGTCCAGTCGAAGTCTGCCACAGTCAGTGTGGATTTGCAGATGCGAAAACTCAGACATTTGTAGCACTGTAACCATTAAATCCTTTAGTCAGCCGTCCTTTACAAAATTCAGGTTACTTGAGTACAGAGCCCAAGCGCCCAATGACTAGTACTTGTACTTGCCCTTCAAAGTAGAGACCGCAAAGCGGTACATTTGAAACCTGCACCAGTGGTCCATGGACATGGCTGACGTGGCTCGGAGGACGGACCAGCAGAGAGACCGCCTATCCCAACCGCTAGTTTCCACAGGGATTGCCCAGTATGTCCGGTCTCCGCCCATAGCTTTAGATGAGCCTCGTCAGTCCTCGTTAGTATAGTGGACAGTATCTCCGCCTGTCACGCGGAGGCCAGCCGCGGATAGGCGTAGAAGACGATCCCACGATGAGGAGCAAAGCTCCAGAGGTCACGGGTTCGAATCCTACCTGACCCAAGCTCAACCTCCTGAATTTCACCTAACAGTACTTCTATACAGTGTGTGTTTATTATACAAACCATTACATTAAGACATTTAAAGTGAAATTTAATCAGATTATGGGTAAACAGTTAATCCTTTATGATTATTATGGTCTCATTAACATAATAAGACTATAATATGTATTATCAAATGTTAGATAATTCTACTGTTACATGCTGCTATTGGCAAAGGTTGAACTGAACCTAATAATAATAATAATAAACCTTTATCTTTGTTTCTGTAGCAAATTCCATGCAAAAAATAACAAAATGTGCTTCATATCAAAACTAATAATCAATAAACCAGCTGGCGCTCTTAGTTATGCCAATAAGATACTATTTCTTATAATATTATGTTACAGTGTTACTTATGATGGGCCTATATTAAGGCACAACAATGTTTTATTGTAGTGATGTATAAGCGTACAGTTGACCTTATGAATGTATACATAACTATTTGATCATTTATATTTCTATCACTATTACTAATCTAATCAAGTAAAGACAGGCACAGTAATGTTGTCAAGATTTTTAATTGAAAAACACAACTGAATTATAAATATACGAACAGACGAAATATGTACAAAAAGATTATTTAAAAAACAAAGGAACAGTATATGCAATATACAGAATATACAGGAAATTGTGTATTGATTAACATAATATGTACAATATAAAACGAGTGTGTCCTTGTGGCTGCCTTTATCAGTGATTGGATGGTGGGTTTGGGACAGTAGGTTCACCGACAATTACTTCCTCTTCTCTGCAACCCATCTTGCCTTTTCAGCCTCATAAAAAGGTGTCTGCTGAAACTCCAGCCAGGTCATCTCCTTGACCATGCCCTGCTCTTTGTACAGGGAGAACACCTTTGCAGGGCAGTAGATGTACTTCCCAGGCACACTGGGGAAAGAAGTGTGAATATGAGGGCTGTCAGGGCCCTGCTTTAATGGCAGGTGACAGAACCTGCACAGACGACCTTTTGGCTGCTGCTCTGCCGACTTCCTCTTTGCCCTCTCATCCGCCACCTTCTTCCACTCTGCTCCCCTCTGTCTGGCACCCTCCAGCTCCCGCTCAAAAAACGGAGATGCAGCGAACTCCTCAAAAGGCATCCTGGGATTTTGAAGGCCTTCTCCTGCATAAGTCTTGAAGACCTTGGTGGAGCAATAAAAGTACTTCACTCCAGCAGTCTGATAAAAGAAATGGACTGAGGAGCCATCACCTTGGTAGCGTGATTTTGGCTGACCACAGGCTAAACAGTTCCTAGTCTTTTTCTGCTGCTGCTGCTGCTGCTGCTGCTGCTGCTGTTGTTGTTGTTGTTGTTGTTGTTGTTGGTCCAGGATCTCTTTTACTATGTTCTCCACTGTGGCCCGACTCATTGACTCCTCCATGGGGGAAGCCACAGATGGAGGGTTGAAAGTTGCTGGATCCAGAGTTGTGACAGGCACACTGACCGTCTGGCTGCCCGTGGTCAAACTCTGCCACAGCTGCTGGGTTTCCAGAACCTTCTCCGGACTTGTGTTGAGAGAGGAGTTTGTGTTTTTCAGTTTTGCCAGATGTTTTACATATCTGGAGATATGTTGGCATGTGGTAGGATGGAGGAGGCTGTTAGGATCTGTGCAGGCTCTGTGTACCATGGCAGCATAGTCTGCATCCACCCGCTTTAGGAGGTCTTTGGTGCCATGGTGCCTGATGAGGAGCTCGTCGATGGCGGCTTTCATGGGTGGTGTCCACCGGCTGTGGTCCAGGACTTGAATAAGACCTCCTGCCTTAATGGGTCCAGTGCGGGTGGCCCGAGGAGAAGAGGACACAGGCAGTGGTGTAGCATCTGTGATGTCTGAAAAAAAAAAAAAAAAAACCCCACATGTTTATTATACTGTTTGTTTATTAGAAGATACCGAGTCCCTTTGTGCAGGCACAATCGCCTCAAAAACTCGTTCATCCCTCTGTCCATTAAATTTATGAATGAGCAGTTAGTGTGATGTTATGTATGAATGTTTGCGTGTTGTTTGCAGGCACAATCGCCTCAAAAACTCGTTCATTCATCCCTCTGTCCATTAAATTTATGAATGAGCAGCTCGTGTGATGATATGTATGAATGTTTGCGTGTTGTTTGCAGGCATAATCGCCTCAAAATTCGTTCATCCCTCTGTCCATTAACTTTATGAATGAGCAGTTTGTGTGATGATATGTATGTATGTTTGCGTGTCCACACATCTGCCACTAGTACTTTTCTGAGGCATATTGCACTTTAATGATTTTATTGTATGTTTTTAGTACTTCTCTGCTGCTTCTCCCCTGTACTGTTTTTGTCTTTGTTGTGACGCAGCACTGCTCTCTGTCCGAGAGAAATTTCTCCTTCGGGAGACCAATAAATGATTTTGACTTTGACTTTGACTATTATAGGTTTTATATTTTGCACACATTAGCTCAATAATTATAGTCAATGGACAATACATTACCATGTTTTTCATGATATTAATTCAAACCAGTGTCAAAGCCTGCTTTTAGTTATGAGGTCTGTATGAAGGAAGGTGTAGGCTTTAAATTACCTGCATCCAGAAGGGGCTCTGCTTTAGCCGTTGGAGATGCTGGAATCAAGGGCAGCTGAAACTGTTGGACTGCTTCAGCACACTGCGGGGAAGACAGGATAGGTGCTGCCACAACCGGATCATCCTGGACAGTGCCCCTGGTCTCCTAAGATATAGCATCAAATATAGTGATTAAGTCAGTAGATCGGTCAGTCAGTCAGTTACTGAGAGTGAGTGATTCACCTGGATTACCTGAGGGTCTGTGCCCACTACAGCAGCAGGGCAGGGACCAGGTTGATCTTGGGCAGGATGGTGCTCCTGCTCCATGGCTTCAGCAGCTGAGGAGCTGGGCTGTGTCTTGTCCTTATCCCAGTTCAAAACAACAGGACGACAGCCTGGCTCCACATACTCCAGTCCAAACCGTTCCCCTGTGTCCCTGTTCGCTACTTGCAAAACTGGGTATTTTGCCTGTCCTGTCACTCTCACAGAGGATGTGTTCAGTTGAGCGATTAACAGGGGGTCAAACACAGCTGGAAGAGCCACATCTGGCCGCTTAAGGTCCACCAGCCTCTGGAAGTTCCAGCGCACCACTCCAGTCATGGCCTGGGCCTGGAAGAGCTCACTGGACACCCTGTTGCCGGTTACCCACTGGGCTTGGTGAAAGTGGAAACCCTCCTGCTGAGACGTGCCTCTCACAGGGATCCAAACAGGTACAGCAGCCCCCTCGCCCTTGGTGTAGTTGAGCTGCAAAGTGCCACCATACCTGTACAGGATTCCCTCTTCCACCTCAGGGTCACTCAGGCAGCCTCTCAGGATGTGGATGCGCTGAATTCTCCACACCTTCAACATGGAGGGCTTGAAGAGCAGCACATCATTGGCATCCTTAGCCAGGTGGAAGTGTTGGAGGACATCTTCAACCCTCTGCAGCAGTTCTCTGGGTTGTGGCACCTTTGTCCGACAGTGCTCTCGGATGTGCTGCTTGGTGGGATTGGCAGGCAAGATTCCACAGAAGGTGTAGGTGTCCTTGAGCTTCTGGAGGTCGCTCTGGTCCACAACAACGAACGCTGCAGAGAGGAACTGGCAGAAAGAGCTGAACAGAGGATGGTGTTCTGAGACACACTCCCTGGTTAAACGCCGCATACAATGAAACAAGTCTAACTTGATGATAATGTCTCTGTTAAACTTGGTCCTGGATGCGCCGCTGTTAGCCAGGTTTCCAGAAGTGGCCTCTGTAACAAGAGCCTCTGTGCTCTTCCAGCTGTCCCATATCAGGTGCTCCTGAACCCCAGGATCCAGCACCTTGAAGGCAGCACAGCAGTCCCTAAAATATTAAAAAGTAATGTCATTAGAGCTGAAGATTACCTTATTTAATACATACATTTTCTAAATTAGTCTTATTGTATTTACAGTAAAATAATTTGCTGTTTGTCTTCTATTTGTCAGATTACACAAAGAAAATGTAATAAACTATGTTATGTAAAACAAAGACTAGCTTCATACCTGTCCACCCACTGGTAGCTTGCCTTCTCCACACCAGCCAAAGTGTACCGATGAGCCAGACCCTCGTACATAGGGTAAAGCGCCCTGTCGCTCTCTGACTGCAGCATCACCCAGCTCAGGATCATCCAGTTCTCATTCATCACAGCGTAGGAGGACATGGTGCCGGATGAGAGAACCACCTTCCTTGCCACTTTGCGAGTGTGATCGGACCGCAGTGCCTGTCCAAAGGTCCCCTGTAGCAGCAGAGTGAGGAGGTGCTGCTGCCTCTGGTACTCATGGACCAGGCAGCTGACTAAATAGTGTGCAGAAACAGACACTCCACACCAGCCGTCAGCATCGGCATAGCCACCAAATGGAGCAGGAGTGTCTGTCTGTCTGAGGAGCCCCGTGATGGTTCTCTGGCCGTAGACACCTGCCTCTGCATCCCTGACGTTCTGCACACTCTCCAGGTAGGCCAGGTGAGCTCTCTCATATTTTAGGTGGAGTGCTTCTGTCAGCTGCTTGGACATGTCCTCCGGTGATCTGCCACTGCGCCTCAGCTCATCCATCACTGATTTGCAGATGGCTTTCTTGTGTGTCAGGAAGGCTGGCACGATGTTTGTGAACCTGCTTGGTAGCTTCTCCAGCCACTGGGGCTTGTCAGCATGCCAGTACCTCTTGCATGCCTTGCAGGTGAGACGTGAGGCCAAGATATAATACTGACCACTGGTGCCAATGATCACTCTTGGCCTTCCCACGCCTGAAGAAGCTACCTGGGGGTTGGGACAACCATGAAGGCAAGGCAGGACATAGTTGCTCCTCATTCTCTCCATGATGGTATGCTCCGGCTTCCATATGAAAAATGGATGAAGCTGAAAGTACTTGGGTGAGGGGAGGTCAGCGATGGAGTCAACGAGCTCAGGCTGAGGTGGATGACGCCACAGGGACAGCATGTTCATGAGGTGACGTACTGGACGTGACCCTGGCCACAGACCCAAACCCTCCATCTCAGTCTTCATCCATATTTTCTGCTGATGGGAGCAGTTCCACCGAGCAACATCCTGATCATAGCTGGGGATGGAAGCTGCTGGCTGCCTGACAGGAGGCGCTGGATGTGAGCGAGCTGTAAAACACACAAAGCACTACAGTATGCAGTATACACAACCAGAAAAAAGTAAAGAGCTCTTTGCAAATGGCTGCTATGGTGAAAACAGTGTCACAGCAATTCATACCTATGTCTTCCTGTGCTTCTGGATGTGATGATGAATCTAGGATGGTGAGATACGAACAGCAAGGGCAAGTGAGATATAAACATTAAAAAATGAACATGAGCTTGAGATATTAATTCTGATAAAATTTAAGAACCTTAAACATTTACCTTCAGGCAGAGACGGAGCTGCCGTGATCACAGACACTGAGGACAAACTGGGGGAGGCGGCTGGTTCTCTGTGGGCTTTGAAAAACACGGTGCAACAAAAGATGAGAAAAACTTTAACAGATACCAGATAGAATCTTTACATGGCATTACTAAACACATGAGCATTGTATACAGTAGAACACAGTCAAAACTGAAGTAATATTTAAAACTGAAGTAATATTTATGTGAGATACAGTGGAAGTATAAGAGAACTTAATTTTAAATGTCATACTTTGTCTCAACACGTTCAGCTCGGGCTCTCCTATTCCAAGTTGTGGGGCGATAGCGAGCAGCTGAGGAGGGACTGGGACTGGGGCCTTCACTTTGGCTTTGAGATCAAAAGACAATATAAAATTCTCATGAATTTTACTGTTAAAATGCAGGATGGTTCAAAAATAAGACGGAATAAAGAAAAACACAGAAATATTAACCTTTAGGCCTAACAGAAGCAACAGTCACAGAGGGGTCATCAGGCTCTGCAGGGCTGTAAACGGCAGCTGGTGCTGTTTGCTTCGTCCTGCGAGCTGTAAGAACAGTGTGTGTCATTTCCTCACACATTGAGGTTTGTTTATGCTTCACAATATGTCTTTACCTGTTGTCTCTGTACAGTAGATAACTATTAGTACAGGCTGAAAGTTTTTATCAATTTGTGAATCGCTCATTATTTGAAAATGAATAAACAATGCTTTTGAGAATTTAACAACAAGTAAAGCACAGAGACAATATCAATATACTGTAAGAATATAACCTGTCAGTCAAAGATGTAGCATGTTAACCCTTAAGTATTTCACATGCAAAATCCTTGAATGACAGCTGAGAGCAGTGGTTCTCAAACTTTTTTCTGGCATGCCCCGTTCACATTTTAGCAATCATTAACAACATAGGACAGATAATGGTCAGCAGACTTTTGTTCATTTGTTTTCCTGCATAAATCATGTTCATTCAGCGTCACTCCCCACTCCATATTACTGACGGTCATCCACGCCCCCAGTTTGAGAACCACTGGCCTAAAGAAAGCATGCAAAAAAAAAGAGAACACTTACCATCATCGACGACATGTAAATTCCTTATGTTAGTGGGAGAACAAAATAACACAATCATCAGAACACGCCAGAACATGGCCGAAATAGACGGAGGAGACGGAGAACAATAATGGCAGTTGAACTCAGAACAGAATCCACAGTGATGAAGTGAAACCTGTTGGTGAAGACACCACCGTGGCTCTGCGGGCTGCTGCTGCTGCTGCTGCTGGTGGCCCTGAAAGCACAGGTGACTTGTTAAATTTTATCATGTACATGACAAACTTGTTACAGGGTTCAGATAATTATACTAGATCCACCTACTTGTTTCAGTCTCAAACTTTGATGGAGATAGATTTAGCATCGCTTGCTCCAGCTCCTCATCCTCATCCATCACTAGATTAAACAATAATGTGTTAGAGACATTTAATGTTGCTGTAAAATCAGTATTTGCATATGGCTGTTAACTGACTTGGAGAATCCGGTGTGGAGGCAGCTGATGCACTGGGGGCTGCGCAGGCTGGGGGTGGTGGACCAGACTCTGCCTTCTGCTGCTTGAGGATGTACTGCTGTAGGTTGTACATCTTGCTGTTTTTGACGCACTTCAATCGTGAGATGAAGGCAGCATAACCATCAGCCCTGCTCTCCCAGATCTGCCTCCAGGTATCTTTGGCCCTAACTCCAAAGCCTGCAGGTGTGTCACCCTCTGTTGCCACCGGTGGGGCAGGCTTCCTGGACAACAGATACTGCCAGAGGTCTTCGATTTCCTTGAAGCTCCTGGCGTAGTCCAGAAATGACAGCAGACTGTCCTTGCCATGTCCCTGGGGATTGAAGGTCCCCTCTTTCTCCTCCTCTTCTACCTTTTTTATGAGGTAGATGGTATAGCCGACATCATTCTCAAGGAGCCACCTGAATGATTTCCCCTTATACTTTCCGAACTGGAGCACATACTCCCCCATCACCTCCAGTCGGTCGGAGACATCCCCTCCCCGCTGAAAGACCTCAGTGATAGCATTTGTCCTCACAAGGTCAGGACTCTGTGCAGGAGACTTGTCCTGAAGCGCAGGATTTCTTTTCAACGTCATGGCCTCATCAGAGGGGTCCTGACGCAGATGGCCTGATGGACCCTTTCTGAATGAGACCAACATCTTTCCAGGGAAGAAGCTAAACGTCTTCTTCATTATCTCCTGTGCACAGCAAACACAATACATATTGTAGAATAGCTAAAAATGTTATCGTATTGATACATCAGTTATTCATGTTAACATTAACATTATTATTTGTAATATCTATCTATCTACCTATCTATCTATCTATCTATCTATCTATCTATCTATCTATCTATCTATCTATCTATCTATCTATCTATCTATCTATCTATCATGTACATGTACTGTATATATGCATAGAAATATGTATAGAAATGTATCACTGTAATCCCTATTAATAATAACTATTCGTTCTGTCATAGCATTTAACCTCTGAAGGTTATAAAATAGATATACTGTAGTATTTACCCATTCAAAATGTAAGTTACATTTTCAGCTCGATATGATCAATATTACTGTGACTAAATGAATGAGTGCGTGACTGTGGAAGTGAATGGATGAATTGACTTATTATCTGACAGACAAAAACACGGTGAAAAAGTGACAGAAACCTGATTTAGGATCAGTGTCAACAAGAGACAACTCACTTGACAGATGTGACATTATGTTAAAATGATGACTGACGCTAATATAACGTACATTAAGCATTAGGAGCGACCGTAGGCTTCGGTGAACTGTAAACATTATCACGTAACGAACCTTAAAACGACAATTATAACAACAGTTTTCTTACATATGACTTAGAAAACTTAATTTACTGCTTTCAAGAATGAAACCCTACTTACTTTTGAAAGGTTCGACGATAGATTTATCAAAAATCCGGAAAAACTGGAAAAATCCTTGTATTTCACGTCTTTTTCTTTACACTTTTTCCTACTCCTTACTGTTGCTGTCTGTCACCCGAAGAAGTCAGTGTCCTTACTCATACGCTAAAGGGGGAAACAGCGCCCCCAAAACCCCGCTTGTGGCCAAAAATATATTACATCCGTAGTGATAAGAACTACCATAGAGAATGAATGGTAAAAGTTAAGGAAGTTAAGGACTACTATATGCGGCCCTGGCGCGGAAGACCGGGGTTCGATTCCCCGACGGGGAGTGTCTCTTTGTTTTGTGCTACTGAAAATCTATCAGGCTCACTGCGCGCTGGTGGATTTCCCCACGTCCGGAGCAGGCTTTCCATCCGAAGGCAGTTTCCGTAGTGTAGTGGTTATCACACGCGAAAGGTCCCCGGTTCGAAACCGGGCGGAAACAAGGCTCCATCTCCATGGTTTTAGAAGGGAGTCATCGGGCAGTTACTGGGAATCCTCCAGTTGACAGCCCACAAAGAGATGACTCAAAATTGCTCCATGTCGGCGACAGTCAGCGTGCCAAGGTGAAAAAGCTGTTACGCTTGGCCAAATAAATGCCTGATTCAGTCTGACGATTCCGGAGAAAATCATTGTTTACTGCTAACAGAGCACGGCCATGGTTTGTCAGGCTCAGTCTACGCTGGTGGGTTTCCCCGCGTCAAACGCAGGAGCATCCCAGCAGCACAGTTTCCGTAGTGTAGTGGTTATCACGTTCGCCTAACACGCGAAAGGTCCCCAGTTCGAAACTGGGCGGAAACAAGCTTCTCCTTCTGTGGATTTGCAAAACAAGGTGAAGTCAGGTCCCTACTGCGCACAGCGAGCTTGATGGTGTCATCTTGACGTGTCGGCTTACAGTTAGCATTGTTGGAAAGCTGGATGAAGTCCAGTCGAAGTCTGCCACAGTCAGTGTGGATTTGCAGATGCGAAAACTCAGACATTTGTAGCACTGTAACCATTAAATCCTTTAGTCAGCCGTCCTTTACAAAATTCAGGTTATTTGAGTACAGAGCCCAAGCGCCCAATGACTAGTACTTGTACTTGCCCTTCAAAGTAGAGACCGCAAAGCGGTACATTTGAAACCTGCACCAGTGGTCCATGGACATGGCTGACGTGGCTCGGAGGACGGACCAGCAGAGAGACCGCCTATCCCAACCGCTAGTTTCCACAGGGATTGCCCAGTATGTCCGGTCTCCGCCCATAGCATCCCAGCAGCACAGATTCCGTAGTGTAGTGGTTATCACGTTCGCCTAACACGCGAAAGGTCCCCAGTTCGAAACTGGGCGGAAACAAGCTTCTCCTTCTGTGGATTTGCAAAACAAGGTGAAGTCAGGTCCCTACTGCGCACAGCGAACTTGATGGTGTCGGCTTACAGTTAGCATTGTTGGAAGGCTGGATGAAGTCCAGTCGAAGTCTGCCACAGTCAGTGTGGATTTGCAGATGCGAAAACTCAGACATTTGAAGCACTGTAACCATTAAATCCTTTAGTCAGCCGTCCTTTACAAAATTCAGGTTACTTGACTACAGAGCCCAAGCGCCCAATGACTAGTACTTGTACTTGCCCTTCAAAGTAGAGACCGCAAAGCGGTACATTTGAAACCTGCACCAGTGGTCCATGGACATGGCTGACGTGGCTCGGAGGACGGACCAGCAGAGAGACCGCCTATCCCAACCGCTAGTTTCCACAGGGATTGCCCAGTATGTCCGGTCTCCGCCCATAGCTTTAGTTTTAGCCTCGTCGGTCCTCGTTAGTATAGTGGACAGTATCTCCGCCTGTCACGCGGAAGACCGGGGTTCGATTCCCCGACGGGGAGTGTCTCTTTGTTTTGTGCTACTGAAAATCTATCAGGCTCACTGCGCGCTGGTGGATTTCCCCACGTCCGGAGCAGGCTTTCCGTTGGAAGGCAGTTTCCGTAGTGTAGTGGTTATCACGTTCGCCTCACACGCGAAAGGTCCCCGGTTCGAAACCGGGCGGAAACAAGGCTCCATCTCCATGGTTTTAGAAGGGAGTCATCGGGCAGTTACTGGGAATCCTCCAGTTGACAGCCCACAAAGAGATGACTCAAAATTGCTCCATGTCGGCGACAGTCAGCGTGCCAAGGTGAAAAAGCTGGTACGCTTGGCCAAATAAATGCCTGATTCAGTCTGACGATTCCGGAGAAAATCATTGTTTACTGCTAACAGAGCACGGCCATGGTTTGTCAGGCTCAGTCTACGCTGGTGGGTTTCCCCGCGTCAAACGCAGGAGCATCCCAGCAGCACAGTTTCCGTAGTGTAGTGGTTATCACGTTCGCCTAACACGCGAAAGGTCCCCAGTTCGAAACTGGGCGGAAACAAGCTTCTCCTTCTGTGGATTTGCAAAACAAGGTGAAGTCAGGTCCCTACTGCGCACAGCGAGCTTGATGGTGTCATCTTGACGTGTCGGCTTACAGTTAGCATTGTTGGAAAGCTGGATGAAGTCCAGTCGAAGTCTGCCACAGTCAGTGTGGATTTGCAGATGCGAAAACTCAGACATTTGTAGCACTGTAACCATTAAATCCTTTAGTCAGCCGTCCTTTACAAAATTCAGGTTATTTGAGTACAGAGCCCAAGCGCCCAATGACTAGTACTTGTACTTGCCCTTCAAAGTAGAGACCGCAAAGCGGTACATTTGAAACCTGCACCAGTGGTCCATGGACATGGCTGACGTGGCTCGGAGGACGGACCAGCAGAGAGACCGCCTATCCCAACCGCTAGTTTCCACAGGGATTGCCCAGTATGTCCGGTCTCCGCCCATAGCTTTAGATGAGCCTCGTCAGTCCTCGTTAGTATAGTGGACAGTATCTCCGCCTGTCACGCGGAAGACCGGGGTTCGATTCCCCGACGGGGAGTGTCTCTTTGTTTTGTGCTACTGAAAATCTATCAGGCTCACTGCGCGCTGGTGGATTTCCCCACGTCCGGAGCAGGCTTTCCGTCCGAAGGCAGTTTCCGTAGTGTAGTGGTTATCACGTTCGCCTCACACGCGAAAGGTCCCCGGTTCGAAACCGGGCGGAAACAAGGCTCCATCTCCATGGTTTTAGAAGGGAGTCATCGGGCAGTTACTGGGAATCCTCCAGTTGACAGCCCACAAAGAGATGACTCAAAATTGCTCCATGTCGGCGACAGTCAGCGTGCCAAGGTGAAAAAGCTGGTACGCTTGGCCAAATACAGTAAATGCCTGATTCAGTCTGACGATTCCGGATAAAATCATTGTTTACTGCTAACAGAGCACGGCCAAGGTTTGTCAGGATCAGTCTACGCTGGTGGGTTTCCCCGCGTCAAACGCAGGAGCATCCCAGCAGCACAGTCTCCGTAGCGTAGTGGTTATCACGTTCGCCTAACACGCGAAAGGTCCCCAGTTCGAAACTGGGCGGAAACAAGCTTCTCCTTCTGTGGATTTGCAAAACAAGGTGAAGTCAGGTCCCTACTGCGCACAGCGAGCTTGATGGTGTCATCTTGACGTGTCGGCTTACAGTTAGCATTGTTGGAAGGCTGGATGAAGTCCAGTCGAAGTCTGCCACAGTCAGTGTGGATTTGCAGATGCGAAAACTCAGACATTTGTAGCACTGTAACCATTAAATCCTTTAGTCAGCCGTCCTTTACAAAATTCAGGTTACTTGAGTACAGAGCCCAAGCGCCCAATGACTAGTACTTGTACTTGCCCTTCAAAGTAGAGACCGCAAAGCGGTACATTTGAAACCTGCACCAGTGGTCCATGGACATGGCTGACGTGGCTCGGAGGACGGACCAGCAGAGAGACCGCCTATCCCAACCGCTAGTTTCCACAGGGATTGCCCAGTATGTCCGGTCTCCGCCCATAGCATCCCAGCAGCACAGATTCCGTAGTGTAGTGGTTATCACGTTCGCCTAACACGCGAAAGGTCCCCAGTTCGAAACTGGGCGGAAACAAGCTTCTCCTTCTGTGGATTTGCAAAACAAGGTGAAGTCAGGTCCCTACTGCGCATAGCGAACTTGATGGTGTCGGCTTACAGTTAGCATTGTTGGAAGGCTGGATGAAGTCCAGTCGAAGTCTGCCACAGTCAGTGTGGATTTGCAGATGCGAAAACTCAGACATTTGAAGCACTGTAACCATTAAATCCTTTAGTCAGCCGTCCTTTACAAAATTCAGGTTACTTGAGTACAGAGCCCAAGCGCCCAATGACTAGTACTTGTACTTGCCCTTCAAAGTAGAGACCGCAAAGCGGTACATTTGAAACCTGCACCAGTGGTCCATGGACATGGCTGACGTGGCTCGGAGGACGGACCAGCAGAGAGACCGCCTATCCCAACCGCTAGTTTCCACAGGGATTGCCCAGTATGTCCGGTCTCCGCCCATAGCTTTAGTTTTAGCCTCGTCGGTCCTCGTTAGTATAGTGGACAGTATCTCCGCCTGTCACGCGGAAGACCGGGGTTCGATTCCCCGACGGGGAGTGTCTCTTTGTTTTGTGCTACTGAAAATCTATCAGGCTCACTGCGCGCTGGTGGATTTCCCCACGTCCGGAGCAGGCTTTCCGTTGGAAGGCAGTTTCCGTAGTGTAGTGGTTATCACGTTCGCCTCACACGCGAAAGGTCCCCGGTTCGAAACCGGGCGGAAACAAGGCTCCATCTCCATGGTTTTAGAAGGGAGTCATCGGGCAGTTACTGGGAATCCTCCAGTTGACAGCCCACAAAGAGATGACTCAAAATTGCTCCATGTCGGCGACAGTCAGCGTGCCAAGGTGAAAAAGCTGTTACGCTTGGCCAAATAAATGCCTGATTCAGTCTGACGATTCCGGAGAAAATCATTGTTTACTGCTAACAGAGCACGGCCATGGTTTGTCAGGCTCAGTCTACGCTGGTGGGTTTCCCCGCGTCAAACGCAGGAGCATCCCAGCAGCACAGTTTCCGTAGTGTAGTGGTTATCACGTTCGCCTAACACGCGAAAGGTCCCCAGTTCGAAACTGGGCGGAAACAAGCTTCTCCTTCTGTGGATTTGCAAAACAAGGTGAAGTCAGGTCCCTACTGCGCACAGCGAGCTTGATGGTGTCATCTTGACGTGTCGGCTTACAGTTAGCATTGTTGGAAAGCTGGATGAAGTCCAGTCGAAGTCTGCCACAGTCAGTGTGGATTTGCAGATGCGAAAACTCAGACATTTGTAGCACTGTAACCATTAAATCCTTTAGTCAGCCGTCCTTTACAAAATTCAGGTTATTTGAGTACAGAGCCCAAGCGCCCAATGACTAGTACTTGTACTTGCCCTTCAAAGTAGAGACCGCAAAGCGGTACATTTGAAACCTGCACCAGTGGTCCATGGACATGGCTGACGTGGCTCGGAGGACGGACCAGCAGAGAGACCGCCTATCCCAACCGCTAGTTTCCACAGGGATTGCCCAGTATGTCCGGTCTCCGCCCATAGCTTTAGATGAGCCTCGTCAGTCCTCGTTAGTATAGTGGACAGTATCTCCGCCTGTCACGCGGAAGACCGGGGTTCGATTCCCCGACGGGGAGTGTCTCTTTGTTTTGTGCTACTGAAAATCTATCAGGCTCACTGCGCGCTGGTGGATTTCCCCACGTCCGGAGCAGGCTTTCCGTCCGAAGGCAGTTTCCGTAGTGTAGTGGTTATCACGTTCGCCTCACACGCGAAAGGTCCCCGGTTCGAAACCGGGCGGAAACAAGGCTCCATCTCCATGGTTTTAGAAGGGAGTCATCGGGCAGTTACTGGGAATCCTCCAGTTGACAGCCCACAAAGAGATGACTCAAAATTGCTCCATGTCGGCGACAGTCAGCGTGCCAAGGTGAAAAAGCTGTTACGCTTGGCCAAATAAATGCCTGATTCAGTCTGACGATTCCGGAGAAAATCATTGTTTACTGCTAACAGAGCACGGCCATGGTTTGTCAGGCTCAGTCTACGCTGGTGGGTTTCCCCGCGTCAAACGCAGGAGCATCCCAGCAGCACAGTTTCCGTAGTGTAGTGGTTATCACGTTCGCCTAACACGCGAAAGGTCCCCAGTTCGAAACTGGGCGGAAACAAGCTTCTCCTTCTGTGGATTTGCAAAACAAGGTGAAGTCAGGTCCCTACTGCGCACAGCGAGCTTGATGGTGTCATCTTGACGTGTCGGCTTACAGTTAGCATTGTTGGAAAGCTGGATGAAGTCCAGTCGAAGTCTGCCACAGTCAGTGTGGATTTGCAGATGCGAAAACTCAGACATTTGTAGCACTGTAACCATTAAATCCTTTAGTCAGCCGTCCTTTACAAAATTCAGGTTATTTGAGTACAGAGCCCAAGCGCCCAATGACTAGTACTTGTACTTGCCCTTCAAAGTAGAGACCGCAAAGCGGTACATTTGAAACCTGCACCAGTGGTCCATGGACATGGCTGACGTGGCTCGGAGGACGGACCAGCAGAGAGACCGCCTATCCCAACCGCTAGTTTCCACAGGGATTGCCCAGTATGTCCGGTCTCCGCCCATAGCATCCCAGCAGCACAGATTCCGTAGTGTAGTGGTTATCACGTTCGCCTAACACGCGAAAGGTCCCCAGTTCGAAACTGGGCGGAAACAAGCTTCTCCTTCTGTGGATTTGCAAAACAAGGTGAAGTCAGGTCCCTACTGCGCACAGCGAACTTGATGGTGTCGGCTTACAGTTAGCATTGTTGGAAGGCTGGATGAAGTCCAGTCGAAGTCTGCCACAGTCAGTGTGGATTTGCAGATGCGAAAACTCAGACATTTGTAGCACTGTAACCATTAAATCCTTTAGTCAGCCGTCCTTTACAAAATTCAGGTTACTTGAGTACAGAGCCCAAGCGCCCAATGACTAGTACTTGTACTTGCCCTTCAAAGTAGAGACCGCAAAGCGGTACATTTGAAACCTGCACCAGTGGTCCATGGACATGGCTGACGTGGCTCGGAGGACGGACCAGCAGAGAGACCGCCTATCCCAACCGCTAGTTTCCACAGGGATTGCCCAGTATGTCCGGTCTCCGCCCATAGCTTTAGATGAGCCTCGTCAGTCCTCGTTAGTATAGTGGACAGTATCTCCGCCTGTCACGCGGAAGACCGGGGTTCGATTCCCCGACGGGGAGTGTCTCTTTGTTTTGTGCTACTGAAAATCTATCAGGCTCACTGCGCGCTGGTGGATTTCCCCACGTCCGGAGCAGGCTTTCCGTCCGAAGGCAGTTTCCGTAGTGTAGTGGTTATCACGTTCGCCTCACACGCGAAAGGTCCCCGGTTCGAAACCGGGCGGAAACAAGGCTCCATCTCCATGGTTTTAGAAGGGAGTCATCGGGCAGTTACTGGGAATCCTCCAGTTGACAGCCCACAAAGAGATGACTCAAAATTGCTCCATGTCGGCGACAGTCAGCGTGCCAAGGTGAAAAAGCTGGTACGCTTGGCCAAATACAGTAAATGCCTGATTCAGTCTGACGATTCCGGATAAAATCATTGTTTACTGCTAACAGAGCACGGCCAAGGTTTTTTCAGGATCAGTCTACGCTGGTGGGTTTCCCCGCGTCAAACGCAGGAGCATCCCAGCAGCACAGTCTCCGTAGCGTAGTGGTTATCACGTTCGCCTAACACGCGAAAGGTCCCCAGTTCGAAACTGGGCGGAAACAAGCTTCTCCTTCTGTGGATTTGCAAAACAAGGTGAAGTCAGGTCCCTACTGCGCACAGCGAGCTTGATGGTGTCATCTTGACGTGTCGGCTTACAGTTAGCATTGTTGGAAGGCTGGATGAAGTCCAGTCGAAGTCTGCCACAGTCAGTGTGGATTTGCAGATGCGAAAACTCAGACATTTGTAGCACTGTAACCATTAAATCCTTTAGTCAGCCGTCCTTTACAAAATTCAGGTTACTTGAGTACAGAGCCCAAGCGCCCAATGACTAGTACTTGTACTTGCCCTTCAAAGTAGAGACCGCAAAGCGGTACATTTGAAACCTGCACCAGTGGTCCATGGACATGGCTGACGTGGCTCGGAGGACGGACCAGCAGAGAGACCGCCTATCCCAACCGCTAGTTTCCACAGGGATTGCCCAGTATGTCCGGTCTCCGCCCATAGCTTTAGTTGAGCCTCGTCAGTCCTCGTTAGTATAGTGGACAGTATCTCCGCCTGTCACGCGGAAGACCGGGGTTCGATTCCCCGACGGGGAGTGTCTCTTTGTTTTGTGCTACTGAAAATCTATCAGGCTCACTGCGCGCTGGTGGATTTCCCCACGTCCGGAGCAGGCTTTCAGTTGGAAGCCAGTTTCCGTAGTGTAGTGGTTATCACGTTCGCCTCACACGCGAAAGGTCCCCGGTTCGAAACCGGGCGGAAACATCCATCTCCATGGTTTTAGAAGGGAGTCATCGGGCAGTTACTGGGAATCCTCCAGTTGACAGCCCACAAAGAGATGACTCAAAATTGCTCCATGTCGGCGACAGTCAGCGTGCCAAGGTGAAAAAGCTGTTACGCTTGGCCAAATAAATGCCTGATTCAGTCTGACGATTCCGGAGAAAATCATTGTTTACTGCTAACAGAGCACGGCCATGGTTTGTCAGGCTCAGTCTACGCTGGTGGGTTTCCCCGTGTCAAACGCAGGAGCATCCCAGCAGCACAGTTTCCGTAGTGTAGTGGTTATCACGTTCGCCTAACACGCGAAAGGTCCCCAGTTCGAAACTGGGCGGAAACAAGCTTCTCCTTCTGTGGATTTGCAAAACAAGGTGAAGTCAGGTCCCTACTGCGCACAGCGAGCTTGATGGTGTCATCTTGACGTGTCGGCTTACAGTTAGCATTGTTGGAAAGCTGGATGAAGTCCAGTCGAAGTCTGCCACAGTCAGTGTGGATTTGCAGATGCGAAAACTCAGACATTTGTAGCACTGTAACCATTAAATCCTTTAGTCAGCCGTCCTTTACAAAATTCAGGTTATTTGAGTACAGAGCCCAAGCGCCCAATGACTAGTACTTGTACTTGCCCTTCAAAGTAGAGACCGCAAAGCGGTACATTTGAAACCTGCACCAGTGGTCCATGGACATGGCTGACGTGGCTCGGAGGACGGACCAGCAGAGAGACCGCCTATCCCAACCGCTAGTTTCCACAGGGATTGCCCAGTATGTGCGGTCTCCGCCCATAGTATCCCAGCAGCACAGTTTCCGTAGTGTAGTGGTTATCACGTTCGCCTAACACGCGAAAGGTCCCCAGTTCGAAACTGGGCGGAAACAAGCTTCTCCTTCTGTGGATTTGCAAAACAAGGTGAAGTCAGGTCCCTACTGCGCACAGCGAGCTTGATGGTGTCATCTTGACGTGTCGGCTTACAGTTAGCATTGTTGGAAAGCTGGATGAAGTCCAGTCGAAGTCTGCCACAGTCAGTGTGGATTTGCAGATGCGAAAACTCAGACATTTGTAGCACTGTAACCATTAAATCCTTTAGTCAGCCGTCCTTTACAAAATTCAGGTTATTTGAGTACAGAGCCCAAGCGCCCAATGACTAGTACTTGTACTTGCCCTTCAAAGTAGAGACCGCAAAGCGGTACATTTGAAACCTGCACCAGTGGTCCATGGACATGGCTGACGTGGCTCGGAGGACGGACCAGCAGAGAGACCGCCTATCCCAACCGCTAGTTTCCACAGGGATTGCCCAGTATGTGCGGTCTCCGCCCATAGCATCCCAGCAGCACAGTTTCCGTAGTGTAGTGGTTATCACGTTCGCCTAACACGCGAAAGGTCCCCAGTTCGAAACTGGGCGGAAACAAGCTTCTCCTTCTGTGGATTTGCAAAACAAGGTGAAGTCAGGTCCCTACTGCGCACAGCGAGCTTGATGGTGTCATCTTGACGTGTCGGCTTACAGTTAGCATTGTTGGAAAGCTGGATGAAGTCCAGTCGAAGTCTGCCACAGTCAGTGTGGATTTGCAGATGCGAAAACTCAGACATTTGTAGCACTGTAACCATTAAATCCTTTAGTCAGCCGTCCTTTACAAAATTCAGGTTATTTGAGTACAGAGCCCAAGCGCCCAATGACTAGTACTTGTACTTGCCCTTCAAAGTAGAGACCGCAAAGCGGTACATTTGAAACCTGCACCAGTGGTCCATGGACATGGCTGACGTGGCTCGGAGGACGGACCAGCAGAGAGACCGCCTATCCCAACCGCTAGTTTCCACAGGGATTGCCCAGTATGTGCGGTCTCCGCCCATAGCATCCCAGCAGCACAGTTTCCGTAGTGTAGTGGTTATCACGTTCGCCTAACACGCGAAAGGTCCCCAGTTCGAAACTGGGCGGAAACAAGCTTCTCCTTCTGTGGATTTGCAAAACAAGGTGAAGTCAGGTCCCTACTGCGCACAGCGAACTTGATGGTGTCGGCTTACAGTTAGCATTGTTGGAAGGCTGGATGAAGTCCAGTCGAAGTCTGCCACAGTCAGTGTGGATTTGCAGATGCGAAAACTCAGACATTTGTAGCACTGTAACCATTAAATCCTTTAGTCAGCCGTCCTTTACAAAATTCAGGTTACTTGAGTACAGAGCCCAAGCGCCCAATGACTAGTACTTGTACTTGCCCTTCAAAGTAGAGACCGCAAAGCGGTACATTTGAAACCTGCACCAGTGGTCCATGGACATGGCTGACGTGGCTCGGAGGACGGACCAGCAGAGAGACCGCCTATCCCAACCGCTAGTTTCCACAGGGATTGCCCAGTATGTCCGGTCTCCGCCCATAGCATCCCAGCAGCACAGATTCCGTAGTGTAGTGGTTATCACGTTCGCCCAACACGCGAAAGGTCCCCAGTTCGAAACTGGGCGGAAACAAGCTTCTCCTTCTGTGGATTTGCAAAACAAGGTGAAGTCAGGTCCCTACTGCGCACAGCGAACTTGATGGTGTCGGCTTACAGTTAGCATTGTTGGAAGGCTGGATGAAGTCCAGTCGAAGTCTGCCACAGTCAGTGTGGATTTGCAGATGCGAAAACTCAGACATTTGAAGCACTGTAACCATTAAATCCTTTAGTCAGCCGTCCTTTACAAAATTCAGGTTACTTGAGTACAGAGCCCAAGCGCCCAATGACTAGTACTTGTACTTGCCCTTCAAAGTAGAGACCGCAAAGCGGTACATTTGAAACCTGCACCAGTGGTCCATGGACATGGCTGACGTGGCTCGGAGGACGGACCAGCAGAGAGACCGCCTATCCCAACCGCTAGTTTCCACAGGGATTGCCCAGTATGTCCGGTCTCCGCCCATAGCATCCCAGCAGCACAGATTCCGTAGTGTAGTGGTTATCACGTTCGCCTAACACGCGAAAGGTCCCCAGTTCGAAACTGGGCGGAAACAAGCTTCTCCTTCTGTGGATTTGCAAAACAAGGTGAAGTCAGGTCCCTACTGCGCACAGCGAACTTGATGGTGTCGGCTTACAGTTAGCATTGTTGGAAGGCTGGATGAAGTCCAGTCGAAGTCTGCCACAGTCAGTGTGGATTTGCAGATGCGAAAACTCAGACATTTGTAGCACTGTAACCATTAAATCCTTTAGTCAGCCGTCCTTTACAAAATTCAGGTTACTTGAGTACAGAGCCCAAGCGCCCAATGACTAGTACTTGTACTTGCCCTTCAAAGTAGAGACCGCAAAGCGGTACATTTGAAACCTGCACCAGTGGTCCATGGACATGGCTGACGTGGCTCGGAGGACGGACCAGCAGAGAGACCACCTATCCCAACCGCTAGTTTCCACAGGGATTGCCCAGTATGTCCGGTCTCCGCCCATAGCTTTAGATGAGCCTCGTCAGTCCTCGTTAATATAGTGGACAGTATCTCCGCCTGTCACGCGGAAGACCGGGGTTCGATTCCCCGACGGGGAGTGTCTCTTTGTTTTGTGCTACTGAAAATCTATCAGGCTCACTGCGCGCTGGTGGATTTCCCCACGTCCGGAGCAGGCTTTCCATCCGAAGGCAGTTTCCGTAGTGTAGTGGTTATCACGTTCGCCTCACACGCGAAAGGTCCCCGGTTCGAAACCGGGCGGAAACAAGGCTCCATCTCCATGGTTTTAGAAGGGAGTCATCGGGCAGTTACTGGGAATCCTCCAGTTGACAGCCCACAAAGAGATGACTCAAAATTGCTCCATGTTGGCGACAGTCAGCGTGCCAAGGTGAAAAAGCTGGTACGCTTGGCCAAATACAGTAAATGCCTGATTCAGTCTGACGATTCCGGATAAAATCATTGTTTACTGCTAACAGAGCACGGCCAAGGTTTGTCAGGATCAGTCTACGCTGGTGGGTTTCCCCGCGTCAAACGCAGGAGCATCCCAGCAGCACAGTTTCCGTAGCGTAGTGGTTATCACGTTCGCCTAACACGCGAAAGGTCCCCAGTTCGAAACTGGGCGGAAACAAGCTTCTCCTTCTGTGGATTTGCAAAACAAGGTGAAGTCAGGTCCCTACTGCGCACAGCGAGCTTGATGGTGTCATCTTGACGTGTCGGCTTACAGTTAGCATTGTTGGAAGGCTGGATGAAGTCCAGTCGAAGTCTGCCACAGTCAGTGTGGATTTGCAGATGCGAAAACTCAGACATTTGTAGCACTGTAACCATTAAATCCTTTAGTCAGCCGTCCTTTACAAAATTCAGGTTACTTGAGTACAGAGCCCAAGCGCCCAATGACTAGTACTTGTACTTGCCCTTCAAAGTAGAGACCGCAAAGCGGTACATTTGAAACCTGCACCAGTGGTCCATGGACATGGCTGACGTGGCTCGGAGGACGGACCAGCAGAGAGACCGCCTATCCCAACCGCTAGTTTCCACAGGGATTGCCCAGTATGTCCGGTCTCCGCCCATAGCTTTAGTTGAGCCTCGTCGGTCCTCGTTAGTATAGTGGACAGTATCTCCGCCTGTCACGCGGAAGACCGGGGTTCGATTCCCCGACGGGGAGTGTCTCTTTGTTTTGTGCTACTGAAAATCTATCAGGCTCACTGCGCGCTGGTGGATTTCCCCACGTCCGGAGCAGGCTTTCAGTTGGAAGGCAGTTTCCGTAGTGTAGTGGTTATCACGTTCGCCTCACACGCGAAAGGTCCCCGGTTCGAAACCGGGCGGAAACATCCATCTCCATGGTTTTAGAAGGGAGTCATCGGGCAGTTACTGGGAATCCTCCAGTTGACAGCCCACAAAGAGATGACTCAAAATTGCTCCATGTCGGCGACAGTCAGCGTGCCAAGGTGAAAAAGCTGTTACGCTTGGCCAAATAAATGCCTGATTCAGTCTGACGATTCCGGAGAAAATCATTGTTTACTGCTAACAGAGCACGGCCATGGTTTGTCAGGCTCAGTCTACGCTGGTGGGTTTCCCCGCGTCAAACGCAGGAGCATCCCAGCAGCACAGTTTCCGTAGTGTAGTGGTTATCACGTTCGCCTAACACGCGAAAGGTCCCCAGTTCGAAACTGGGCGGAAACAAGCTTCTCCTTCTGTGGATTTGCAAAACAAGGTGAAGTCAGGTCCCTACTGCGCACAGCGAGCTTGATGGTGTCATCTTGACGTGTCGGCTTACAGTTAGCATTGTTGGAAAGCTGGATGAAGTCCAGTCGAAGTCTGCCACAGTCAGTGTGGATTTGCAGATGCGAAAACTCAGACATTTGTAGCACTGTAACCATTAAATCCTTTAGTCAGCCGTCCTTTACAAAATTCAGGTTATTTGAGTACAGAGCCCAAGCGCCCAATGACTAGTACTTGTACTTGCCCTTCAAAGTAGAGACCGCAAAGCGGTACATTTGAAACCTGCACCAGTGGTCCATGGACATGGCTGACGTGGCTCGGAGGACGGACCAGCAGAGAGACCGCCTATCCCAACGGCTAGTTTCCACAGGGATTGCCCAGTATGTCCGGTCTCCGCCCATAGCTTTAGATGAGCCTCGTCGGTCCTCGTTAGTATAGTGGACAGTATCTCCGCCTGTCACGCGGAAGACCGGGGTTCGATTCCCCGACGGGGAGTGTCTCTTTGTTTTGTGCTACTGAAAATCTATCAGGCTCACTGCGCGCTGGTTGATTTCCCCACGTCCGGAGCAGGCTTTCCGTCCGACGGCAGTTTCCGTAGTGTAGTGGTTATCACGTTCGCCTCACGCGAAAGGTCCCCGGTTCGAAACCGGGCGGAAACAAGGCTCCATCTCCATGGTTTTAGAAGGGAGTCATCGGGCAGTTACTGGGAATCCTCCAGTTGACAGCCCACAAAGAGATGACTCAAAATTGCTCCATGTCGGCGACAGTCAGCGTGCCAAGGTGAAAAAGCTGGTACGCTTGGCCAAATACAGTAAATGCCTGATTCAGTCTGACGATTCCGGATAAAATCATTGTTTACTGCTAACAGAGCACGGCCAAGGTTTGTCAGGATCAGTCTACGCTGGTGGGTTTCCCCGCGTCAAACGCAGGAGCATCCCAGCAGCACAGTTTCCGTAGTGTAGTGGTTATCACGTTCGCCTAACACGCGAAAGGTCCCCAGTTCGAAACTGGGCGGAAACAAGCTTCTCCTTCTGTGGATTTGCAAAACAAGGTGAAGTCAGGTCCCTACTGCGCACAGCGAGCTTGATGGTGTCATCTTGACGTGTCGGCTTACAGTTAGCATTGTTGGAAGGCTGGATGAAGTCCAGTCGAAGTCTGCCACAGTCAGTGTGGATTTGCAGATGCGAAAACTCAGACATTTGTAGCACTGTAACCATTAAATCCTTTAGTCAGCCGTCCTTTACAAAATTCAGGTTACTTGAGTACAGAGCCCAAGCGCCCAATGACTAGTACTTGTACTTGCCCTTCAAAGTAGAGACCGCAAAGCGGTACATTTGAAACCTGCACCAGTGGTCCATGGACATGGCTGACGTGGCTCGGAGGACGGACCAGCAGAGAGACCGCCTATCCCAACCGCTAGTTTCCACAGGGATTGCCCAGTATGTCCGGTCTCCGCCCATAGCTTTAGATGAGCCTCGTCAGTCCTCGTTAGTATAGTGGACAGAATCTCCGCCTGTCACGCGGAAGACCGGGGTTCGATTCCCCGACGGGGAGTGTCTCTTTGTTTTGTGCTACTGAAAATCTATCAGGCTCACTGCGCGCTGGTGGATTTCCCCACGTCCGGAGCAGGCTTTCCGTCCGAAGGCAGTTTCCGTAGTGTAGTGGTTATCACGTTCGCCTCACACGCGAAAGGTCCCCGGTCCGAAACCGGGCGGAAACAAGGCTCCATCTCCATGGTTTTAGAAGGGAGTCATCGGGCAGTTACTGGGAATCCTCCAGTTGACAGCCCACAAAGAGATGACTCAAAATTGCTCCATGTTGGCGACAGTCAGCGTGCCAAGGTGAAAAAGCTGGTACGCTTGGCCAAATACAGTAAATGCCTGATTCAGTCTGACGATTCCGGATAAAATCATTGTTTACTGCTAACAGAGCACGGCCAAGGTTTGTCAGGATCAGTCTACGCTGGTGGGTTTCCCCGCGTCAAACGCAGGAGCATCCCAGCAGCACAGTTTCCGTAGTGTAGTGGTTATCACGTTCGCCTAACACGCGAAAGGTCCCCAGTTCGAAACTGGGCGGAAACAAGCTTCTCCTTCTATGGATTTGCAAAACAAGGTGAAGTCAGGTCCCTACTGCGCACAGCGAACTTGATGGTGTCGGCTTACAGTTAGCATTGTTGGAAGGCTGGATGAAGTCCAGTCGAAGTCTGCCACAGTCAGTGTGGATTTGCAGATGCGAAAACTCAGACATTTGTAGCACTGTAACCATTAAATCCTTTAGTCAGCCGTCCTTTACAAAATTCAGGTTACTTGAGTACAGAGCCCAAGCGCCCAATGACTAGTACTTGTACTTGCCCTTCAAAGTAGAGACCGCAAAGCGGTACATTTGAAACCTGCACCAGTGGTCCATGGACATGGCTGACGTGGCTCGGAGGACGGACCAGCAGAGAGACCGCCTATCCCAACCGCTAGTTTCCACAGGGATTGCCCAGTATGTCCGGTCTCCGCCCATAGCTTTAGATGAGCCTCGTCGGTCCTCGTTAGTATAGTGGACAGTATCTCCGCCTGTCACGCGGAAGACCGGGGTTCGATTCCCCGACGGGGAGTGTCTCTTTGTTTTGTGCTACTGAAAATCTATCAGGCTCACTGCGCGCTGGTTGATTTCCCCACGTCCGGAGCAGGCTTTCCGTCCGACGGCAGTTTCCGTAGTGTAGTGGTTATCACGTTCGCCTCACGCGAAAGGTCCCCGGTTCGAAACCGGGCGGAAACAAGGCTCCATCTCCATGGTTTTAGAAGGGAGTCATCGGGCAGTTACTGGGAATCCTCCAGTTGACAGCCCACAAAGAGATGACTCAAAATTGCTCCATGTCGGCGACAGTCAGCGTGCCAAGGTGAAAAAGCTGGTACGCTTGGCCAAATACAGTAAATGCCTGATTCAGTCTGACGATTCCGGATAAAATCATTGTTTACTGCTAACAGAGCACGGCCAAGGTTTGTCAGGATCAGTCTACGCTGGTGGGTTTCCCCGCGTCAAACGCAGGAGCATCCCAGCAGCACAGTTTCCGTAGTGTAGTGGTTATCACGTTCGCCTAACACGCGAAAGGTCCCCAGTTCGAAACTGGGCGGAAACAAGCTTCTCCTTCTGTGGATTTGCAAAACAAGGTGAAGTCAGGTCCCTACTGCGCACAGCGAGCTTGATGGTGTCATCTTGACGTGTCGGCTTACAGTTAGCATTGTTGGAAGGCTGGATGAAGTCCAGTCGAAGTCTGCCACAGTCAGTGTGGATTTGCAGATGCGAAAACTCAGACATTTGTAGCACTGTAACCATTAAATCCTTTAGTCAGCCGTCCTTTACAAAATTCAGGTTACTTGAGTACAGAGCCCAAGCGCCCAATGACTAGTACTTGTACTTGCCCTTCAAAGTAGAGACCGCAAAGCGGTACATTTGAAACCTGCACCAGTGGTCCATGGACATGGCTGACGTGGCTCGGAGGACGGACCAGCAGAGAGACCGCCTATCCCAACCGCTAGTTTCCACAGGGATTGCCCAGTATGTCCGGTCTCCGCCCATAGCTTTAGATGAGCCTCGTCAGTCCTCGTTAGTATAGTGGACAGTATCTCCGCCTGTCACGCGGAAGACCGGGGTTCGATTCCCCGACGGGGAGTGTCTCTTTGTTTTGTGCTACTGAAAATCTATCAGGCTCACTGCGCGCTGGTGGATTTCCCCACGTCCGGAGCAGGCTTTCCGTCCGAAGGCAGTTTCCGTAGTGTAGTGGTTATCACGTTCGCCTCACACGCGAAAGGTCCCCGGTCCGAAACCGGGCGGAAACAAGGCTCCATCTCCATGGTTTTAGAAGGGAGTCATCGGGCAGTTACTGGGAATCCTCCAGTTGACAGCCCACAAAGAGATGACTCAAAATTGCTCCATGTTGGCGACAGTCAGCGTGCCAAGGTGAAAAAGCTGGTACGCTTGGCCAAATACAGTAAATGCCTGATTCAGTCTGACGATTCCGGATAAAATCATTGTTTACTGCTAACAGAGCACGGCCAAGGTTTGTCAGGATCAGTCTACGCTGGTGGGTTTCCCCGCGTCAAACGCAGGCGCATCCCAGCAGCACAGTCTCCGTAGCGTAGTGGTTATCACGTTCGCCTAACACGCGAAAGGTCCCCAGTTCGAAACTGGGCGGAAACAAGCTTCTCCTTCTGTGGATTTGCAAAACAAGGTGAAGTCAGGTCCCTACTGCGCACAGCGAGCTTGATGGTGTCATCTTGACGTGTCGGCTTACAGTTAGCATTGTTGGAAGGCTGGATGAAGTCCAGTCGAAGTCTGCCACAGTCAGTGTGGATTTGCAGATGCGAAAACTCAGACATTTGTAGCACTGTAACCATTAAATCCTTTAGTCAGCCGTCCTTTACAAAATTCAGGTTACTTGAGTACAGAGCCCAAGCGCCCAATGACTAGTACTTGTACTTGCCCTTCAAAGTAGAGACCGCAAAGCGGTACATTTGAAACCTGCACCAGTGGTCCATGGACATGGCTGACGTGGCTCGGAGGACGGACCAGCAGAGAGACCGCCTATCCCAACCGCTAGTTTCCACAGGGATTGCCCAGTATGTCCGGTCTCCGCCCATAGCATCCCAGCAGCACAGTTTCCGTAGTGTAGTGGTTATCACGTTCGCCTAACACGCGAAAGGTCCCCAGTTCGAAACTGGGCGGAAACAAACTTCTCCTTCTGTGGATTTGCAAAACAAGGTGAAGTCAGGTCCCTACTGCGCACAGCGAACTTGATGGTGTCGGCTTACAGTTAGCATTGTTGGAAGGCTGGATGAAGTCCAGTCGAAGTCTGCCACAGTCAGTGTGGATTTGCAGATGCGAAAACTCAGACATTTGAAGCACTGTAACCATTAAATCCTTTAGTCAGCCGTCCTTTACAAAATTCAGGTTACTTGAGTACAGAGCCCAAGCGCCCAATGACTAGTACTTGTACTTGCCCTTCAAAGTAGAGACCGCAAAGCGGTACATTTGAAACCTGCACCAGTGGTCCATGGACATGGCTGACGTGGCTCGGAGGACGGACCAGCAGAGAGACCGCCTATCCCAACCGCTAGTTTCCACAGGGATTGCCCAGTATGTCCGGTCTCCGCCCATAGCTTTAGTTGAGCCTCGTCAGTCCTCGTTAGTATAGTGGACAGTATCTCCGCCTGTCACGCGGAAGACCGGGGTTCGATTCCCCGACGGGGAGTGTCTCTTTGTTTTGTGCTACTGAAAATCTATCAGGCTCACTGCGCGCTGGTGGATTTCCCCACGTCCGGAGCAGGCTTTCCGTTAGAAGGCAGTTTCCGTAGTGTAGTGGTTATCACGTTCGCCTCACACGCGAAAGGTCCCCGGTTCGAAACCGGGCGGAAACAAGGCTCCATCTCCATGGTTTTAGAAGGGAGTCATCGGGCAGTTACTGGGAATCCTCCAGTTGACAGCCCACAAAGAGATGACTCAAAATTGCTCCATGTCGGCGACAGTCAGCGTGCCAAGGTGAAAAAGCTGTTACGCTTGGCCAAATAAATGCCTGATTCAGTCTGACGATTCCGGAGAAAATCATTGTTTACTGCTAACAGAGCACGGCCATGGTTTGTCAGGCTCAGTCTACGCTGGTGGGTTTCCCCGCGTCAAACGCAGGAGCATCCCAGCAGCACAGTTTCCGTAGTGTAGTGGTTATCACGTTCGCCTAACACGCGAAAGGTCCCCAGTTCGAAACTGGGCGGAAACAAGCTTCTCCTTCTGTGGATTTGCAAAACAAGGTGAAGTCAGGTCCCTACTGCGCACAGCGAGCTTTATGGTGTCATCTTGACGTGTCGGCTTACAGTTAGCATTGTTGGAAGGCTGGATGAAGTCCAGTCGAAGTCTGCCACAGTCAGTGTGGATTTGCAGATGCGAAAACTCAGACATTTGTAGCACTGTAACCATTAAATCCTTTAGTCAGCCGTCCTTTACAAAATTCAGGTTACTTGAGTACAGAGCCCAAGCGCCCAATGACTAGTACTTGTACTTGCCCTTCAAAGTAGAGACCGCAAAGCGGTACATTTGAAACCTGCACCAGTGGTCCATGGACATGGCTGACGTGGCTCGGAGGACGGACCAGCAGAGAGACCGCCTATCCCAACCGCTAGTTTCCACAGGGATTGCCCAGTATGTCCGGTCTCAGCCCATAGCTTTAGTTAACCCTCGTCAGTCCTCGTTAGTATAGTGGACAGTATCTCCGCCTGTCACGCGGAAAACCGGGGTTTGATTCCCCGACGGGGAGTATGTCTTTGTTTTGTGCTACTGAAAATCTATCAGGCTCACTGGGTGCTGGTGGATTTCCCCACGTCCGGAGCAGGCTTTCGTCAGACCATCTTGATTTCCTATTATTCCTCTGAGTCGGTTTTGCTATTCAAGCGGTTGTGGCCAGTTCATGGGGTGTCTGTGCGCCGGGGCGGCAAAGTGGTAGGAATGAGGGCCACGTAAGCATTGGTGGTTCAGTGGTAGAATTCTCGCCTGCCACGCGGGGGCCAGCTGTGAATTCCCGTAACGGAGAAACAGCCAACCTTTTTTCTTTTTTTCAAACTCCACACAGACCCGTGTTCGAATCCCAAGTGGAGCTTCATCAAATTTCTGTAAAGCTTTGAAAACACAAATGTTTGATGCACCATTATTTAATTGCACCATGATAAGCAGACCAACCAGATATTATTATGAATTATTTAATTATTAATTTAATTATTTAATTGCACCATTATTTAATTATTATAGTATCATCTTATTGGAAAGTGTACATCCTACTGTTTTAAGTTCACTACACACTTTGTTGTTTGTAGTTTGTTACCTTGTACAAAGATACAAAGTAGCAGCCAAAAGAACAATATGTGTAATAGTCTAGATAGACAGACAGACAGACAGACAGACAGACAGACAGACAGACAGACAGACAGACAGACAGATTATTAGACTACAGAATTAAATTTTACTCTGAGATATTGAGGTATGAAAAAAATTAAGTAATTAGGCAGAACAATTAACATGTTGATCATATTGACAGTTTTAATATTTACATTGTATCAACATGAAAGAATACTGGAAAACAAGAATATGATGTTGGATTGCAACAGATGTACATAAAGATGAAACGTGGAATATTAAAGGTCAAGACAACTATATACATGTGTATGACAAAATATTTCAAACTTTGTGCACTGTTTTACTGTAAGTTCACTTACACACTTTGTTGTTGTTTTGGCATACAAAGTAGCAGCCAAAAGAACAATATGTGCAATACTGTAGATAGATAGATAGATAGATAGATAGATAGATAGATAGATAGATAGATAGATAGATAGATAGATAGATAGATAGATAGATAGATATTTACAAATTATTATATTTACATCTACTATATATATGTACATTATGATACAGTAGATAGATAGATAGATAGATAGATAGATAGATAATAAATAGATAGATAGATAGATAGATAGATAGATAGATAGATATTTACAAATCATTATACAGTATTTACATCTACTATATATATATGTACATTATGATACAGTAGATAGATAGATATTTACAAATGATTATATTTACATCTACTATATATATGTACAGTATGATACAGTGCATAGAGAGAACATGTAAACATACAAAACAATAACTTGGTTCTCTCTATTCAACATCACAAACTATGTACAACATTTACATACATATTTACAACATATACTGTACATCACTTTTTTCTGTCCTCCACCCATCTCTGCTTCTCTGCCTCATAGAAAGGAGAGGCCTGAAACTCCCCCCAGGTCATCTCCTTGGCCATGCCCTTCTCCTTGTAGAGAGAGAACACCTTGGAGGGGCAGTAGATGTATTTCCCCACCACTCCAGGGAAGCAGGTGTGGATGTGGGGGCTGTTTGGTCCCTGTTTCACCTCCAAGTGGCAGAATCTGCAGAGGCGGCCTCCTTTCTCAGACTCCGGCCTTTTCCTCTTCTTGTCTGCTCTCTCCTCAGCCCGTTTTCTGGCAGCTTCCAGCTCCCTTTGGAAGAACTCTGTCCCCTGGAACTCTTCAAAGGGCATTCTGGAGTCAGAGAGTCCATCAGCAGCGTAGACCTGGTGCACTTTCTTGGAGCAGTAGAAATAGCGGATAGGCCCCTGCTGGAAAAAGAAGTGCACCGATGACCCGTCACCCTCGGGACTTCGGCTGTCCGCAGGCGAGACAGGTCTTTGTCTGCCTCTTCTTCTGCTCCTGCTGCTGCTGCTGCTGCCTCTGTTGCTTCTCCAAGATGCTCTCCACAATCTTCTCAATAGAGTCTTGAGACAGAGGTGTGGAGAGAGCAGGTGGATTAACAACAGCTGGCTTCAGAGTGACCACTGGCACACTGGCAGTCTCACTCCCCTCCGACAGAGCGTGCCACAGCTGCTGAGTCTGCAGGAGTTTCTCCTGGCTCGTGTTCAGGGAGGAGCTGGTGTTCAGCAGTTTTGCCAGGTGCTTCACATACCGCGATATGTGCAGCCTGGTGGTGGGGTGCAGCAAGCTGTTGGGTTCAGAGGCAGACTGATGGACCATGTCTGCGTACTCCTGATCCACACGCCGCAACATGTCCTCCTCCCCACGATGCTTCTGCAGCAAGCCATCAATGGCAGCCTTCATCGGTGGAGTCCAGCGTGTGTGGTCCAGCACAAACACACGCCCACCTGTCTTGATGGGACCGGTGCGTGCACTCCGTGGCGATGACCTCAGCGGCAGTGGCAGGGCCTGTGACATTTCTGGAACATAATAAAGCAATAGGACATCCTCAGTTAATCATGTTATTACATTAAAACATAACCCAAACTTTTATACACAAAGAATTATGTCAACTTACCCTGTGCTGCTGGATGATCCTTATCTTCTGCTGGCATTTCGTGCTTCAGCAGCACGCCAGCAGAGAGGACAGGGCCGACAGGCGCAGGAAATGTCAGGCCAGAGGACAGTGTCTGGCTGGAGGAGGGTGCTGTGTCTGGGGCTTGGCCTTTGGCAGGAGAGGGTGTCGGCACAGGGGACAGAGGTGGAGGAGAAACAGTTCTGTCTCTTTTCTGTGTCCGGTGTTTGTCCCAGTCCAGAGGCACCGGTCGACAGCCTGGCTCTCTGTACTCAAGGCCGAACTTCTCTCCAGTGTCCCTGTCAGAGAGGCAGAGAGCAGGGTACTTCTGCTGGCCTGTCACACTCTGGGAGGCAGAGTTCAGCTCAGCAATCAGTGCTGGGTCGAAGACAGCAGGGAGGATGACACCGGGCTGCTTCAGGTCCACCAGCCGCTGGTAGTTCCAGCGCGCCACCCCTGTCATGCCCTGGGCCTGGAACAGCTCAGGGGAGACTTGGGTCCCGGTGACCCAGTGAGCCTGGTGGCAGTGGAACCCCTCCTGCTGTGATGTTCCTCTGACTGGGATCCAGAGGGGGACTGCTGCACCTTCCCCAGGTACGTGGTTGAGCTGCAGGGTGCCGCCGTACCTGTACATGATGCCCTCTTTGAGCTCAGGGTCACTCAGGCAACCACGGAGAACGTGGACGCGCTGGATGCGCCACGTCTTCAGCATGAATGCCTTGAAGAGGGGGACGTTGTTGGGGTCCGTTGCCACGTGGAAATGTTGCAGCACTTTCTCCACTCTGTCCAGCAGCTCCATGGGCGGGGGCACTTTGGTCCTGCAGTGCTCGTGGGTGTGCTGCTTGGTGGGGTTGGGTGGCTGGATGCCAGAACTCATAAGAAGCCCGGAGCTTCTTCAGGTCATCCTGGTCCACCACAGAGAAGGCAGCTGAGAGGAGCTGGCAGAAAGTGCTGAACAGAGGGTGATGCTCAGAGGTGCACTCTCGGGTAAAACGTCTCATGCAGTGGAACAAGTCCAGCTTCACAAGATGTTGTTGTTGTAACATGAGCGTGATGCACATGAGTTTGCCAGCGGTCCAGAGGTGGCCTCAGCAACAACGGAGGGGGTGGTCTTCCAGGCGTCCCAGTGGAGATGTTCCCCAGGAACAGAGTCTGGGATCCTAAACGGAGCACAGCAATCCCTAAACACCAAAGAAAGCAAGACGGAGTGCAATTTAGATTAATGAAAGAAACAATTTATGTTTATTGTATATCAGTGAAAAGACAACATGGCTGTTCTCACCTGTCCATCCAGTGGTAGCCTGCCTTTTCCACTCCGGCATCGATGTACCTCTTCTGCAGTCCCTGGTACATCGACTCCAAGGACTTCTCAGCCTCAGACTGAACCATCACCCAGGAAGCAATGAGCCAGTTCTCATTCATCACGGCGTAACTGGACATAACGCCGGACGCCAGCGTTACCTTCCGCGCCACTTTCCTGGTGTGGTCAGATCTGAAGACCTGTCCAAAAGTTCCCTGGAGGAGTTTGGACATGGCCGGCTCCTGACGTCTGTACTCATCCAGCAGGCAGTCAGTCAGGTAGTGGGCCGACACAGAGACCCCACACCAGCCATCTGGATCCTCGTATGACCCGAAAGCCTGTGGTGTGTTCTCCTTCCTCAGGAACTGCCCCATTGTCTTCTGCCCATACACCCCAGCCTCAGCATCCCTGACACTCTCGATGGCGTGCAGGTACGCCAGGTGAGCTCGCTCATACTTGAGGTGCATGAGCTCGTTCACCTGGTTTGCCATGTCTGTGGGGGACTTGCCAGTGCGCCTCAGCTCATCCATCACAGACTTGCAGATGGCCTTCTTGTAGGTCAGGAATGCAGGCAGGATTTTGGTGAAGCGCTTGGGCAGTTTCTCCAGCCACCGGGGACTGTCAGCAGACCAGATCCTCCGACAGGCCTTGCAGCAGAGTCGAGAAGAGACTCTGAGGTAATACTGGCCACTGGTGCCAACAATCACCCGGGGCCTGTACTGCTCAGGCCCAAGCAGAGTAACAGGGACAGGGAGCTGTGTTGGAGGGACTGGATAAAACAAGGAGACAAACAGTAGAACAATCATTATAGTTAGTGTGAAAAGCTTTGCAAAAATGAAATGATTATAGCAGAGTTGCAGAGGGGGTTTCTATACACTGTCTTACTGTCTTCACCTCTGTCCTCAAAAGTAAGGACCTTGAGCGCAGCAGTGAGAGCAGGACTTGTGCTGGGTCCTGAAAAAAATATAATCTTTCTGTTATGCATTTGTACAGGATATAAACATAGAAACATGTTGGCTAAAGTGAATGAAATGCTTCATGCAATTAGCAGATATGTAGTTAAATGTCAACTGTATACTACAATGTGAACTGACCTGCAGTTGACTCAGTCCTCTCCTCCTCTGTTGGACCTGCAGTCTCCTTTATGAGGAACGCCAACTGTGGTGGGAGGGGCACAGATGTCTTCCTCTTTACATGGACTGGATTTCTGTGTTTTTACCATGAGCTGGAGATGCCTGCAGTTTAACAGTTGTATCAGGAGGGGGAGCAGATGATGCAGCAGATGGAACTACAAAAGAAAAACAAATGAATCACTTATATTCAGAGTTCACAATGTCATCAGATGTTGGTATTAGTAGGAACTCAAACAGCCATAAACCTGCTACTCCCACTTCTCATAACTTCACAAAGTTAAATTGATTAATTACATGGCAGACAACAAATCCGACAACACTACTCACTAACCTAAGTGGGAGGAGCAGTATGACTCAACGAACAAACATGCAAGAGTTAGTAGACAAGACTGCTTCATTTGTTTTAAAACAACATGCATGGAGAACAACGGTGTATACTTACAATCTTTGCTGTTGAAATCAGTTCATGGTGGCAGGCATCAATTCATAGTCCATAGGACAGTTTATACAACTCCAGTATAGGGTCGTATTATTAAAGGAACGGGGCCAGAACGTGGCCAGAACAAGGCTAGAACGTGGCCAGAACACAAACATAATAGTTAAAAACAGGCTCAGGTTTGGAGGGAATTTCATCATGTCAAAGAATTGTACTCCAGTCCTGAAACCGTGAATTTAAGAACGTGTCTTTGCTCCTGACGGCACTCCTGGTGTGGTAGCTGCTGCTACTGGCACATCACCTGCTTACACACAGAGAGATAAATAGAGGAGACATCAGATACAAAACATAACCATCATCAATTATGACATTTTGTGTAGAAGAACGTGTACTTACAGCTCTTCACCTGAAGCTTGGAGGGTGTTATGCTCAGCATCCCTCTCTCCAACTCAGTATCTCCATCCATTACTTTGTTGTATAGAAGTGTGTATAAAACAAGATTTAGTTTGCATTAAAATAAGCTGTAATTTATCACATGTAAAGTATATTTCTATATAGATAAACAGTATATGATACACATTAACTCATTGAGTGCCGCGCTCCTTTCCAAAGTTTTAGTCAAGTGTACCGGCAATTTAGACCATTTTTGACTTTTTATGTAGAGCCACAGTGTATTCTATATTATTGCCACCAACACATACTGTGGCTCAATTGAAAGGTTTACCTTAATGCTTCAAGTGGCCACAAACCGTTTGTTTCTACGTGCCTCCGTTCCTGAGGAAAGTCAAGCTAAACATGGCTGGGTTTCACCAAAATCCCTCCTTTTTTTCTAGAAAAGGAGATAGAGCGTCTTTTATGAAAGGTGCGCTGTTTGTGTCTGTCGCTCTTCTGACACTCGCATTTCTGGATCAAAGGGCTCGTATAAGATAAATATATACAACAGTTGTTGTTCTATTCACAAAACCACCATCGGGGGCGGGGGGGGCGCCACTAAACAACAATAACCCAGCGAGCAAGCCGACGTCGAAACAACGTCTTTTCTACGTCATGGTCCGACGTCGAAATGACGTCCCTGGCGGGTGCAGAATGAAAGTTTTTGTTACGTCTTTTTTGGACGTCTTCTGGACGTTCAGTTTTGACGTTTATATGACGTCTATACAAGGTTCAAATAAGGTTGAAAAATGGTCGGCGTGGACGTCCTCTTGACGTCTTATATTGACCGAATTTGAACGTAATTTATACATAAAAATTATTTTAAATATTTAAAAATATTGACCATATCAATGGCCTTATGAAATTATGTAGATTAGGCCATGTATCCAATACGGTTCCAGGGTGCCATTCCGAAGGGCCGCCACTCCGAACGTTTACTTTAATTTGTCGGAATGCCGACCCTTAATTATTTATGGGAAAAGGGTGCCATTACGAACCTGAAAGAAAGGGTGCCATTACGAACCTGAAAAAATCTTGAATGGTTTACGGCACGGAGTGAACAAATCTAATTGCGGTGGTAGCGTAGTGGTCAGAGCATCTGCTTTTGACGCGGTGGATCAGGGTTCGACTCCCGGGGGAGATTTTAACTGCGACTTATTGGCCTCTACCTAACCTTTTTACTAAACTTAACCAACTCCTTTCTACATTGCCTAAACCTAACCAAAGCACAGAGCAAGGACATTTATTTTCAGCAGGAGTGCCGCGGCTGCATCAGACCATGGATGTAATGCATCAGACTCGCACCTGGGTGAAACTTTGGAGGGGGAGGGGCCGGTCGGGCGCTGTCCCCGCGGCGCGTCGTGTCAAGCCGGGCAGGAAGTCAAACCACGAGAGAATCCGGTCAATTTTCAAAATAAAACACATTCGGAACGGCGGCCCCTCGGGAAGTTCGAAATGACGGACCTTCGGGAATTTTCGGACTGGCAGACCGTCGGAGTGGCGGTCCTTCGGAATGGCGGTCGCCCCCCATCCAATACAGCATTCAAAGTACATTGTAATTGCATGTTATGCACTGTGAAAGTGCACAAATACCATTTGGGTGCGTACATTAAATATTGTTGTTGACGGTGTGTATGCCCCCCCTCCTGTGTCCCTCCTTTCCCATGAACAAGTCCAATGCAGAATTCAAAATACACTTTTATTATTTTTGTTGGAAATTCAGTGTTTTAGGAAAGATAATTCGGTTCATAAACATGAAACACAGTAGTCAAAAAGAGGACTTTGTCTTCAGCTCTTACAAAGAACATCCAAGATATTTTATGTCTGTTGAGCTTGTGTCTTCTCTCGCCCGACACTCACTGCTGTGTGATCACACATGTCCAGTGCATGCCAAGCCAAGTAAGGATGTAAACAATTAAATTAATTGCAGTTAATCAATCCTTTTCTAGGAGTTTTTTGTGAAATGTAAACAAGCAAAGCCGACATAAAGTAGCGGGATCTCTATTTAAATGTACACAGAGGAGAGAGGGGGTGAAAAGAGACAACAACACTGTTACCTGTTGTATACTGGCCTCAGGCTGTACCATCGCTAAAACACAGAAACCACAGTGTGTAACGAGTCAAAAAGCCGCCGTCACTGAGCTGCCGTGTACGGGAGGATACGGTAAACCGACGCGGATCCGGTGTGTTTATCAAAGCTTGGTCCGTGCTGAGACACCGGGTCGGTTTGAGCTGCGTTCAGGCTGCATTAAAACTCCTCAGGCAGTGTCCAACATCAAAATATTAAATCCAGCAGTCCACTGAAATTCACAACACTGAACAGTAAAAAAAAAAGAAAAAAGTGTGGGTTTCTTGATCTACGAACAACTCCAATCTGTCACATGAATCCGCCGACAGCACCGACTTGAGGCCCGAGTTCCCGCCGTCGCCGGGCGTCTGCTCGCCGTTGGGCGACTCCTGCAGCACCGGCGCCTCCTTCTCCTGCGGCTCCTCCGCGGCGCGCTCCGCGATGCCGGTGAGGAAGAGGAGGAGGGCGGCCGTCCTCGCTCGCACTGCTCCGGATCAACCTGCAGAGGAGACAAGAGAGACTTCCGTTACCGAGGCAACGACCTGCCCCTCATGCTCCTGTTACCGAGAAAGTCAGCGTTAAACCCCCGGTCTGTGGTCAGTTTTTCCGCCTGTTAGGATTTGCTTTAGGAGTGACCAAGAGCTAACAGGCTACATCCATGGTCGGGTTAGTCCCATGCTGCCACCTACTGAACTGTATGTGGGCCTACTCCTTCGCCATCCCGCTGGAGATAACAAGCCAATTAACTTTATCTCTATAACTCCATATAAACGCACAGAAAAATATTTTTGCATGGAGAAATTGTAAAATGATGTAATCTGATAACGTTAATCGACAGTAAAAATGATAGATTTTACCTCTTTCAAATGAGGGGGACCAAGGTTGCAGAATATCCCGTTATGATTGTGCATGACAATCAAAACATGCTGTAACAACAGGCTATGGAGCAAAAACAAAAAGGAATAATGAAATATTAAAATCCTCATGAATTAAAGTCGTTTTGATCATGGCTGGTGACGTGAGGCTATATAAAACGTTAACTTCTGAGAGAAAAAAAAAGTTGACGATCTGAGGTTTTTTTTTTAACAATAGCAGAGGGTTACTGATACCATGAACACATTATTAACTAAGTATACAAAAGAGTGTGACTTTAACATTAAATAAAAGGTAATGTGCATAACTATAAGATATAGCTACTTACCGTCGATGATCCGTAGTTGTCTGACAGCTTCTCACAAAACTAACCGCTCGTAAATTCAAATTGCGCGGGTTCGCGCATGCGCAGTACACCAAGTTTCAACCGTTGCTAGGCAATCAGTGCCCATCGGGCAGCGCGCGACGCACAGACACACACACACAGATTACGTAGCCATACCAGACGCCAGGCTTAATTTCGTCAATAAATATATTATTATTATTATTATTTTTATAAATTACATTCAAATTTGGACATAGATGTCAAGAGAGAGTCACACCACACAGCTGAAGATTTCCAAAAAATCTGTGATAAAAAATTATTGTGCACCCGTCTTTTTTACGTCAGATATTGAACGTCACATCAACGTCCAGAAGAGGTTATTATACGACGTCCAGATATGACCTATTTTAGACGTCAGTTAGACGTACAGATGTGGTCCTTGACCGACCGACGCGATCTGGACCTGATCTGGAGGTCCATTAGACGTCAGATGTTTGCTGGGAACACAGACGCACCGTGCCGTGTCACAGCTTCTCGCCGCGGAGCGTGAGGGTCTGTCGGCCACCGCGGCTCGGGAAGACCGGTCCCGCCGGTGGTCGCGGTCCTTCTGTGGTTCGGGTCGGTGATGCCGGTCTGCTTTGGCCCAGAGACCATCAGATTTTACCGCGGGAGGACTTTGGGGAGGACACGGTGTTGCTCCAGATGAAGACCGGGCGGACTGTCGGCTGAGAGCTTCCTGGTTCAGCTCCGAGCAGCTCGAGCAGCTGGAGCAGCAGCGCGGGTGAGAGCAGAGCAGCTGCGCTGCAGCAGCTGCTGCATCTGCATGCAGAACTCGTTTGCAGAAGCCGAGTTATGATAAAAACTTCCAGATCATGAGCTGTCATGTGACTTTGATCGTCATCTATTTCAGTTCTCCTCGTCGTAGAGTCCCCAAATTTACATATAATGTGTATTAAAGTGTCTATTTTCATAATTTAAAAAAAAAGCAAAAAACGTAAAATTACGTTTTCGGCACTCAACGCATGGGAACGAAAAACGAGAAATTACGTGGTTGGCACTCAATGAGTTAAAAGCACTATTTCTGGCCAGACACGAGAACTAACTTTACATATCATGTACAAAATATGAATAAAAGAACTTACCTGTGGGATTGGCTGGGGCACTTGAGGCACCTGTGGAAGCAGCAGCAGACTGTTGCCTCTTCCTCAGGTACTGCTGCAGCTTGGCCATGCGTGTCCCTGGGGCGCAGTTCCTCCCCAGGATGAAGTTGGTGTAGCCATCAGCCCTGCTGTCCCACACCTCCTTCCAGGTGCTCTTGGCCCGGGTGCCAAAGCCCACGAGCTGGTCGTCCTCCGCTGAGCCTGCTGCAACACCCACTTCCTTGGCCTCATACGCCAGAAGGGACTGGATCTCAGTAAAACCGAGAGCATAGTGGACAAAGATCTCAGGCTGTCCTTGCTATGCCCCTCGGTCGTGGAGATTCCCATGGCCTCCTGCTTCTGGACGTGCTTGATGAGGGTTACACCCCGCCTTTCCGAAGCCCCACCTTTCCGACAATAGACTTCCATTCATCGTAATAGCGGGGTTTTCTATTTTTTCTAAAGACCCTGCTACTCCGAAAAGGCTATTGGGGGAAACCCCCAGTGCGCAGTGCGCATTGATCCTTTTTTCCTTTTTGGGGTCAAACGGATCATGTGCATAATTAACTGCAAAACAAGCAAATACTTCATATTAATGACATATAATGTTCATTATGCTTCTAGCCTGTCTAGCCTCTACCTGGTCTTTTTACTAAACTTAACCAACTCCTTTCTTCATTGCCTAAGCCCAACCAAAGCATCTCCCTCAGTCAGCTGTCAGCGCGAGCGGCGGCTGCAGCAGCCTCACGCCCCTGTGAGCTCAAGCCGGCTTCAGCCGCACTCGAGCGGAGCAGGGGGGGAGAAAAAAAGTGTAGGCTATTTCTTTTACTCTGTGGAGATCTCCAACAACGGAGTCGGGGAGAAAGCAAGTGGGACAGATCTGCCCAGTCCCTGAGCAGCGCATGTTTCACAGACAAGCCACAAAGCAGAATGTAAACAACGTCACGCGGTTCAGCACCTTGGACAGCTGCGGGGGGGGAGGGGTGTCGGAGTAGCGGTGTTTCAAAGTGGGGGTATTTCGGAACAGCGGGGTGTCGAAGTGGAGGTGTGTCGGAATGGAGAGCTGTCCCCCTTGATGAGGTACACTGTGTACCCAATGTCATTCATCAAGAGCCACCTGAAAGACTTCCCCTTGTACTTCCCAAACTGCAGGATGTAGTCTCCGAGCACCTCTGTCATGTCGGAGGCATCGCCTCCTCTCTGACGGACGAGAGCCAGAGCGTTCTGCCGCACCTGGACTTGTCCTGCAGAGTGGGGTCGTCCTTGATCCGCCTGGCTTCAGCAGACGGGTCCTGGAGGAGAAACCCAAGTGGTCCCTTGCGGAACACAACACTGAGGGCCGGATTTACTAAGATCCCAGATAGAGGGCGTTATATTGTTTGCGCCCGCTATAATATTGCGAGTTTGGTTAGTGCACGCAAAACAGGTGATCTACTAAGAGTAACCCGCTAAATGAAAACACGTACAAACCGCAATATGTAAATGAGGGTTTTGCGCGTGTAATCGTTTCCGCCATGAAGAGAGTGGACAGAGAGCTGGACGGACGAAGGGACAGAATGACATTTGATACGATGCATACAATGACAGCATGTGTGTTCATCTCTCTCGCGCACTGTTTAGATAAATAAACACAAATCGCCCATGATCGAGTGGATTAATAGAGAGCTCAGGTGGGACACACGGATCTAAACGCTCTGACCACTGACCAGAGGGATCAAAGACGGGTGAAGGCAGTGGTGACGTCTCTCAGTCCGGGACCGAGAGACGGAGCTGAGCAGCCAGGTGAGAGGAGAGGAGAGGAGAGGAGCGCACTGCAGGACAGACGTGCCCCGTGCGTAACGGCGCGTAAAATACTTTTAACACGGCTGAAAAACTATTACAGAATTACCCAGACGTGAGGAAATGCAGAGATGTAAGATCACGGGGCTCTGACAGGTATCAAATCAATAAACGTTTTGGCAAAGTTGTATCAGTTAGTACATGGTTTTCAGACGTGGTAAATATAGACGCAAAAACAGCCACCGCAATCTCTTCCTGGTTTGGTAAATCACATTGCACGCGCTAAATAAATCTATTTGCATCTACTCCTCCCAGTATTTTGCACGTTCTGGCTGAAACGCCCATATTTACATATTCATCAAGGCAAACACGCTAAATGGATCGCACGTGCTATTTTGCCCGTGTGAGGGACGCAATCCTCGGTGCGTCCGGTTAGTAGATCAGGTTCCATATGTGTTTGCGCGTGCAATCACGTTTGCACACGTTTTAATACACGCAAACCTTTAGTAAATCCGGCCCTGAGTCTCCCAGGGAAAAAAGACATCTGCATCTTGATCTGCCATAAAAGAAAAACAGAATTTTAAGTTTATTTTACATTTAAAGTTATGACATTTCAGGTTTGTTTTGCATCAAAGCTATTCATTCAACAACCTGGCCTTTTACAGTAAGATCTTGCTGCAGTACATTCTCTTTGATCTCTGAACTTCATTCAAACAGGTCATGACCCTGTGTGTGTGTGTGTGTGTGTGTGTGTGTGTGTGTGTGTGTGTGTGTGTGTGTGTGTGTGTGTGTGTGTGTGAATTCACACATTGGGATACAGGAGGGGGGAGGGTGACAGTTACAGGAGAAGTGGAGAACTACTAGTGTGTGTAACCTGTTTCAGTGTGTATTAATGAAGAGGTTAAAATAATAAATGTGTGTGAGAGAGTGGAAATATGGCGGAAAAATTAATTTTAACAATAATGTAGTCAGACTTTGTCAGTAGCTACCAAATGAGTTATCATACAAGCTGTGTACACTATTATATGAATGACCTGTCAACATCGATACTATTCAGATGTAAAGTGAAATGTGAAAAAAAAGTTCATATTCATTAATGAATTGACGCATAACTTCACCGTAGTCTCATAGTAAACTTCGAACCAATGACGACAGGAATAAAGCTGAGCTAACGTCAAGACACGCCCATAACTTTACTGACAAGACGATTTTTTTTCTGCTAGTACAACTCACTGAGATTTTTTTTCATACACTCCCGTAGTGTCTCAGTGCATTCAACCTGTCGAATCAATGGACTTCAATGTGGTGGCATATGATAGTAATGTTCACCGAAGCAAATTGAGATTGTCATTGTATAAATGCTGCTATTATGTCTCTCCCATTGACATTCACAGTCTTTGAGAGTGAATGGAGCAGTGGGCTGGCCAGGATGCTTGGCCTCTGCATGATTATTGGAGGACCTGTCTAAAGGCTAAATCCCCTTTTGATTGACAGTGACAGTAGTATTTATAGTGTATCTCTATATGTGTGTTACTAGTTATAGGATAGAAATAGATAGGAATATATCAGATTTGAAAGTGACTGGGAAGATGTTCCTCTATGTAACTTCAAGAAGAGAGTCTACTGAAAGTCACAGTTCTCACTGGTAGGGTGGCAATATCTGTCCATGATAATTGTCTTAATTAAGTGAAGATCAAAACTTAATGTTACTCCCACCGCAGGTATTTAGCATAAATGATTACAGTCCAGGGAATAAAGTTAAGTTTTATTACAAAGGTTCTGCTTGACAGGTTATATGCCCACTTGTATCTCCTCGGTTTACGTCATCAATGTCACTAGCAAGGCCAGGATTATGTATTACAAACCACTTTTTGCATACTTCAAAATGTTTACACACTCTGTGAACTAACAAAGTTAGAGTTTGCACACAAATGCATTTCACTGCAAACGTTTAACCACATCACACCTTATAATTTTTGGCCCGCTGCCCATGCTCGAATTAAAAAAATTTGAAATTTCTATTATTTTCCCACTGTGATGTATGTACGACTCCAACCACTATGTGGAGTCTGTCACCAGTGTTGTTGTTAACGTGCTGGGAGTGTTCATAGAAGAAGAGACAGGAAGTAACACACAAGTTATTTTGACTGTGTCCAGACATGCAGCCCAGCACAGGACGCTGAGTGTGGGTGAGAGGAGCAGGGAGACTGGGCATTAGCTGACTGGGCAACGGCAACAAATTTACATGCTACTCTGCTTTTCTGGGGACGACACAAGTAGCAGACAATGCCCTTCTCAACCAGAGTACCAGTAACTTTGCTTTGCTTTAACAGCAGGGCTCCACACTAACATTTTGACTAGGAGCACAGTGGCCCCTAACTTAAAATTTTAGGAGAGCAAGCAGAAAATTTAGGGGCACACACTGTAAATCAACTTGTTGTATTCACAATGCTAACACATTTACCTGCCACCTGTAATGACAAACATCAGATTTTTTTAGTCTCCCCTTTCATGTTTCACCAGTGTTACAAAACAAAAGACAGGCGAATTCACCGGTTGCACAGTAGATGAAAAAATTACTTGCACTGTTCCAAATTTTAGGGGCAAAGCCTGGAGCCCTGTTCAACAGTGAAACACAATAATCAATAGTGTTATTTAAAAATACTTTGTATGAGTGTTTATTTTGCACAATTAACCTATGTTATAGGCATTTTTAATTTGAATGTTTAGTTTCGGCCTGTGACCCTCCACCCTGATTCATTATTGGCGCTTCACTGAGAAGAATTTGGGCACCCCTAATATAAACCTTCAAAACAGGGCCTCAGCCTACCAGTGTTTCTTGGTTTCCCTGCATTCCCGCATGGAGTGAGATGTGCACCTGTCTCACTCCTCCGGCCGGAACCAACAGACTCTCGTTTAGTCTGGGGCCGCTGACTCACTGTTTTGGTAGGAAACGGAACTAGGGCGAGAGACACAGGCCTTTCTGTCAAAATAAAAGCATCAACCTAATAAAATGCGGTGAAACTCTTTAATTTAAGGAATATAATTTACAAGAAAGCCCCCGGGCCATTAAGTTAACATTTTGCTGTTATTGTATTACAAGTGAATTTGGTGATTTCGCTCTCCGCTACAGACGGGAACCAGAATGCAGACAAAATTCGGAGTAAACAGACACCAGGCTCTTCGCTTGTCTGAAGAGCCTGGTGACGCAAGGCTACTCTCGTTCCCTCTAAAGGTAGACTTATTTCTACCCGCCCCTTAACTTTTTGCACCTCCCTTTCCCCACACGGTGCCACCTGCCACATAAGTTTGTCCAATACTTAAGACACATATGTAGAACTAGAACCTATCCAGTTACTCAGCTGCACATTTATGCTCAAACATTTAGTAGCTCAAACTATATTTAATACCAGTGGCGTTTTTACATGTAAAAAAGTGGTGGGGCACCATCATTTCATAGAAAAGCTGCACACCAGAAAAAACACAGTGCATGTTGTTACTGATATGTTCATCAGGGATCCATGCATTATGGCAATAACACAAGCCTAAATGAAGAATGTAAGCTAAGATTCCACGTCATAAGCTGACAAAACCAAACTCAGTGCAAATGAGAGAACAAGGAGGGAGCAACAAAGAGCTCAATACTGAAGGCCACAACGGAGACACACACACGACTGTTAGGGAACAGAGGCCTGTACCACGAAGCAGGATCACTGTCTTAGCGAGGTAACTTCAGGGTTAACCCTGGCTTTCCGGTACCACGAAGCTGGATTCATTCTTACCGAGGTGAGTTACCATGGTAACTTACTCTGAAAGGCAAACCTGCTCCGGGGCAGGGTAGCTTTCAGGATTGATCTGAATCCAGTAAAAGGCTCCACCCACCGACCAATCACCTGTACGGGAATAATGACACGTGTCCTCTCACCGGTAACCGGAGCCCAGATAGTGAGAAGAGCGTTATGGCTGTAATGTTTTATGATGTTCAGTGTGCTCTTATTTTGAAATCCTCCTCGTACCGGGGGTTACTGTTACCACGGAGACGGAAATAAAAGTAGCGAAGCTCCGGACAGAGTTGCGGTGATTGTATCCACTTTATGATACGTTATGAAAACACATGAGTCTATTACAACAACGGATTTTCCGGGACAGATCAAATCCGTTGGATTATCATTATCCATAGGAGAGGTAGGCTGCTGGTTCTCACGGCCCGGACTTCTGACAATAGTTTTTTTTTTTTTTTTTTTTGAGTGTGTGTGTGTGTGTGTGTGTGTGTGTGTGTGTGTGTGTGTGTGTGTGTGCCGAGAGGACCCGTCTATAGAGACATGCGTCTAGGGACAGGCTGTCTTTTATTTAATTCAGAACAAACGTTATGCTCAGCAAAGATGGAAAATATATAGGCCTAGTCTAATATAATAAAATGGTTCTGTTGTTTGGCCACTGTTTAAAAGAATCAGAATATAAGGAAAGAATCGGATCCAGATCAGCATTCATTTACAAGTTTAATCAGCACTGATTAAACATTTAATAACTCGGGTCGGTTACACCCCGCCTTTCTGACAATAGACTTCCATTCATCGTAATAGCGGGGTTTTCTATTTTTTCTAAAGACCCCGCTATTCCGAAAAGGCTATTGGGGGAAACCCCCAGTGCGCAGTGCGCATTGATCCTTTTTTCCTTTTTGGGGTCGAAACGGATCATGTGCATAATTAACTGCAAAAAAAGCAAATACTTCATATTAATGACATATAGGCCTAACGTTCATTATGCTTCTAGCCTGTCTAGCCTCTACCTGGTCTTTTTACTAAACTTAACCAACTCCTTTCTTCATTGCCTAAGCCCAACCAAAGCATCTCCCTCAGTCAGCTGTCAGTATGAGGCGCGCGCCCGTGTGAGCTCTAGCCGGGTTCAGCCGCGCTCGAGCGGCGCGGGGGGAGGGGGGTGTATTTCTATTACTGTGTGGAGATCTCCAACAACGAAGTCGAGGAGAAAGCAAGTGGGACAGATCTGCCCAGTCCCTGAGCAGCGCACGTTTTACAGACAAGCCACAAAGCAGAATGTAAACAACGTCACACGGTTCAGCACCTTGGACAGCTGCGGGGGGGAGGGTGTCGGAACAGCGGTGTTTCGAAGTGGAGGTATTTCGGAACAGCGGGGTGTCGAAGTGGAGGTGTGTCGGAATGGAGAGCTGTCCCCACTCGGGTCGGGCCACGACCGCAGGCTTCTTTTTTTTTTTCTTCTTCCTCACAAGAGCGTGCTCTCCGCTGCGCTCACCTCATTTCTCTCTGACGCGTCGGTGCTCATGGTTGTGATTGGTCTGCTGCCTTGAATCCGCCCTTTATACGTGCACGTTCACAGATTCACAGCAGGACAAGCCGGGGTTGAGTTACCGAGTTGATAACCAGCGTCGTGGTACCGCTGATCCGGAGTGACAGTGTTGTGGATAGGTTCCGCTGGATAGGCTGCTAGTAAGCCCGGGTAGGCTGAGCTCGCTTCGTGGTACAGGCCTCAGATCCATTCTATGACAACAACCTTATGACGACAACAACAACAACAACAACTTTATGACACTCGTCACCGTCTGGAGACGGTGTGAGGCTCAGTGTGGCGGTAGCCGCGGCACCAGGGGGTCGGACTTCAGGCTGTATTTAACGGCACAGTCAAACTCAGATGACCGGACAAACTCTGTAAAGATCGAGCTGTCAATCAGCTTCGTATCGATCAGGTGATGATCAGCTGCAGTGTTTCCCCCAGAAAATGTGTTAGTTAAGGTGGTGTCTGTCCTGTTGGTGGGGGGGCGGGATCGATCGATCGTCGGGGGGGGGGGGGGTTCGGCGCGCGCGCTGCTGTTATGCATGCGCGCTTCTCTGTGGTGTGTATGTGTGTGAGAGGATGCGGAGATGAATGAAGGCGCTCGTCCGACAGGGGGGGGGGGGGGGTCGCGGCCGCGGCGGCGGGGAATATCGCTACATTTTAATTTTTTTAAGACGTTAGTTTAGGCGGCAGCTCTTTGTTGTTAAGGCAGCCGCCTTAACAGGAAAGCGCTGCGGGAAACCCTGAGCTGTTCCACCTGGTCATGTCGAGCATCTTTCCAAGTTACGGTAGTTAGTGTTGGCTAGATCAGCTGGATTAGCTAGTTTCCTCTGAGAGAGTTTTGTTTTTCCCGCTTCTTGCTGACTGTCCAGACACGTCACAGACAGAGAGCCAATCAGCTCTGCCATGTGAAATGACGCTGTGGTGGGGCTCCGGGCTGACTGCCCCACTGTCCATCAAATTTCTGCCGTCTACATTAATGTATTATCGCTCTGAGCATGCGCAGTCGTGTTTTCAATACAAGTATGGGACACAGGGAAGCTATGAGACAAAAGGTAAATAGAGGAAGAGTATTTATTGTAGAGTTAAAGGGATGTTGGGGGCCATGCTGGGTGTGCTGAGAAGTGCCTAGAGACTAGGTAGCTAAGCCAAGCTGTTTCAGAGCTGAATAGGTGGAGACCCTGACCTGAGGATGGGTCCAGGCAAGAGGAGCTGGGTGGGTTGGACTGAGGACTGGAGGCCAGAGCAAAGTGAAACAGACTGCAGCAAGAGGACAAGAGGTTTGGCATTTGGTAAACAGACCACAGGAGGGAAAATAACAGAGCAGGAAGTACAGTATACCAGAGTGGCTTTGGCAGACATGAGTTGTGGTGTATGTCTTGATAGCAGGATGTGTTGCAGCTGATGGGGCTTTGCTCTGACTTAAGCACACCTTCCTCCACTCAGACAATCAGACAGAGACAAGAGGCTAGGCAGAGGTGGAAGGGGTTACAAATGCCTGTTTAAAAAACATGGTAACCATTATAGTTGTTCATGACAAAGTGGATATAAACAAGTGTCTTGGTTATGTGGCAATGCTACAAGGAGAAATTAAGTTTACTTCCTTACTGAACCCAACAACGCCACCTGGGGGAATTTCGCCCCCAGGAAATTTAGGTAAGATACTAATTTCTATTACCCCAAAGGACACACAGGTTTAAGAGACACAGCGTGCAGACGTGATTCCAGAAAAAAATTACAATTTATTGACAATATTCTTTTAAAAAGATATACAATTCGAATTGCTATAAAATCAATCAGGAATATTGCACAAGTTAACCAGGGCCACTTGAAGCATATTACGTGTCAATTAAAGTGCTAGGTGCAGGGCTGAGGGCTCACTGGCATGGAGGACTGCTGATAAGGGGGGAGGGAAGGGGCCCTTATGTTAACACCACACATGAAAAACACACACACACACACACACTGGTCACACCAAAGTGCACTACTGTACAGGGGAGTGAAGGGGACCGCCACCACCGGGATCAGTCAGTCTCCTGCCTCTGTGGCACCAGCAGCTCCTGCCCAAGAGAGAAGAGACAACGGTTAAAGGCTTCAATTACTAGGCCCAAATACATACACCAAAATATTTTCTTTTTATCACACACACACACCCACTCACACACTCTCGAACCCTCTGAATATATAAGCAAAACAAAAAGAAACAAAATACCAAACTAACTACGCCCAGGGGCACAGCGCAGTTGCAGCTTTAACAGGGTTCAGGTGCTAGGCAAAAGGCCTGCACCTCACACTCATACCCAAAACAAATAACCAAAATAAAAATTATTAAATACTAAACTAATAATATGAGCTTGTAAAGAAAAGAAACAAAACAAACTCAGACAGAACAGCAGTAGGGACCCTGGCAGTGTAGAGGCCCGCTTCGTTAGGGACGTGGATGCTTCAGGGCTCCGGCACAGGGGGAGGTGCACTACAACACGGCAGCTTAGCTGTAGACAACAGGTCAGAGGCGGCAAAGTCATATTTAAGAACAGCTAAAGAAGGCACATTACACTAAAGCACAAAACAATGAGACAGCCTACCGTAGAAATTGACCACCACGCACGCAAAGCATACGCGCCCGCTTCCAGACCACACTCCCACTTCCGACGTAGTCGGGCCACACTGCTGCAAAGCCAAGGATAGTCAGCCATGTTGCTACATAACGCCGATGCACAGTACAATGAGATCGAGAGACCTACCTGACAACGTAGAGCGGAGGCACAACCAGCAGCAAAAAGGAGCAGACACTGTGTGGCCGTGTGAACCGCCACACTCACGCACACACACAAAAGCCCCCAGGACCAAACTCCTTCCTCACGCTCCAGCCAGACGACCAGCCGACTCTGCTACAAGCAGAGAGTGCAATAAACACCATGCCAAGCCACAGATGCAGAGCAATAAACTACTGGTAGGAAAACTTACCGGAGAACATGAAAAGTATTGGATTAGCCTGTTGCACCTCACCGCCACACAAACACTGCCGCCGTCACGCCAGACGAAGCTGCACTGACGACGCTACTGAGACGAGGCAGGAGGACACGCACCTGGACTAGGTGAGCCTCGTCACATATAATTTTCGGTGCGCCGCCCCTTAATCAAGGGGGAGATTGATCCCAGACTGTGACACAGTGGGCAGGAAAAGAAAGTGGAATTCCACCCTAAAGCACTACACCCAAAATATAAAAACGAACAATGAGTGGGCCACTCTGCCACATTTACAACAAGTGCCTGTAATGTTAGTCATAGAAAAAAACTACATCAATAGGATGAAAACTGGATGGAGAAAGAAAAGTTTTTTTGAGATGTGGTAAGGACAGGTTGTGTTGAGCTGGAGATGAGCTATAATCCCTCAGTTTTACCATCTGAGTTAATAATAGCCATGGTCATCTGGAACACTCAAACATGCCTTAATTTCTGGACTTGCCATTTTCCATTTTGAGTGCTTAGGTGTGTTCTCATTTAATTGCATTATCACTTTAAGACAATGCATTCACAACGGTCAAAGAATTTTGAGTACAATGAACATTTGCTGTCTTGGCTATTTTGCTAAAAGGGAGGAACCACATTTCAAACTTGTAAAAATGGCAACCGAGGAAGGAGATGTCGGTGCAGATGGTGGTAAGGAAAGGCAAGGCAATTTTATTTGTATAGCCCATTTTTACAAACTGTTTGTCTCAAAGTTGCAGGTGCAAAACATCTGCAACTACATCACATCACATGGGACACACAAATGACAGTATCTTCGTGAGCGCTCAAGTCTAGTGAGCGAGGCAAGCAGGTGGACAACAATCACAGTCACAAGTTGAAATTGTCATTTCCAGTGAATGCTCTGCAACAGTTTTAATTGAGGACACTACCGCGTCCACGCACCTATGCATTACCAGACACTCTGTGCAGAACATCAGTAACAACCCAGGTCCAGGCCAGATCTATCTTTGGATTGTCAAGAGACATGAATCAAAGTTAAACTAGCCAAAACTCCAAGTTGCAGCCTGAGCCCAGCTTTGGCTTCTGGTGCTAGTAGATATTGTTGATTATGAAGACAACATGGGAAAAAAAAAATATTATAAAATTATTACCATCATTATTATTATTACTGTTATTATTGACTTCCCATTACTCCACTGGAAATCTAGCAATATAAAGAAACATAATGAAACCATTATTAAAAAACAAACAAACAAATGTACACACTCATGTACAAACAGTGTCAGACGTCTAGTGAGCTCTGTGTAGGTATGTAGCATTTCTTTCAATGAGAAACACAGCAGCCTCAACCTTTGCTGTTCACCCCTCCCTCCCTCAACGTCTCCCTTTGTCCTCCAACCCTCTACCCTACCCCACCCCCATCTTCTCCCCCTTCTTCCAGTCCGGGCTATATTTTGACATGTGACCATGGGGAAGGTGACCACATTCAAGGACTGCGTGTGTGGGGGGGACTGTTCGCATCAGCACGTGGCAAAACAGAAGTTTCTACATAGATGTAGACACAGTTAAGACTACATACATCCAGGACACACAGAATGACGAAATGAAGGAGTATCAAGTTTATTCTGAGGTCAGGCTTCAAAGCTGCATCGATGTGGTGCATGATTTTATGAGCAGGAACAACATTTTTTATAGTTAACTTTTCAGCAGGATGTACTCAGATCACGGCTGCCCTTTTAAATCAGATCAGAGAGGGGCCTTCATCACTGTGACCTCCAAAAACCCTACAGTATTGAGCGGCAGGAGTGTGCACAGAGAGATGGGATGAAGCAGGGATAGAGAGAGAAAGAGAACGGGGACTGAAAGCCAATGAGCTCAAAGTTATGCCAGCCTGAGATCTTCTTATTGAATTTGATGTCAAGCCCTTTAAGAGTAGAGATCCTGTAAGACAAACAGAGGATTAGATTGGAAACATGGCCTCAAGTCATATGTCTGTCTTTCTTACCTCTCCCCCTCCTATCTCTACCAATTTTCTCTTTCTCTTTTTTTATCCATGAATGTGTGCACGCCAAATGGAGCCTGGTTCCTGTATCCAGAGGCTATAAAGATGAAGGAAATAGTTGGTGCAACAAAACAATGAGGCTGGCTACATGCTTCCATACGGCTGCCTGGGGAGGCTGAAATTGACAAGGCAGAAAAATGGGAGGAGAAATGATAGGAGAAATCGAAGGAAGATAGGAGTCATATCTGTCCCCATCATGTTTCTGGAGCCAAAATAAAGTCCCCAAAGGCTGCTAAGTGGCTGATGCCCAGAGACAGTGGTTCATGCTTATCTGGATATGGATCTTGTTTTATTGCTTACATTCAGGGAATGATGAGAAATCCACTAATGTTGGCATCAAGTCTTGCCTATAGAAAACTAAGTCTTAAGATGTTCTGAGGTGACCTTGAGAATTTGTATTTTAAAGGTCCCATATTTTTACGCTTTTACTGTGTTATATTTGAAGTGTTGAGCCATAAGCAGATATGTGTGTGGTTTTAAGAACCAAAAACATGAGTTTTACATCTCTTCTCTACAACGGAATATTAGGGCCACATTGAGAAAAAAAAGTCATATTATTATGAGAATAGAGTTATAATATTACGAGAACAAAGTCATAATGTTTTGAGAAGTGGCAATTGTATGAGAAGCCCTGATACTGATGATAATGTGGTACTGATGTGCCAAAAGATTAAAGCCCCATTATGTAGGATTTGTGGTACTGGTACTCTGGTTGAGAAGAGCAAATGCTACCTCATTCCCAGAGAATCACAGTAGTCTACAGTGGGTACTAGTTTCATTTGGACGGTTTCACGCGAGATTCACGCGTGAGTCACGGGAGGCTCACGCGGATTTTTTGTGGAGGAGTAATTGTGTTTTCACCAGAAGCTGCAATGTGCCCAAACAACCGCCAGGTGGCATCTGTGAGCAGGAGCGCCTCCGTAAGACAGCAGCACGGAGCAGTGAACAGGAATGGGGAATGCAATATAATAATAATACAGTGTAGTTTTTCAATGAGAAAAATGTAACGACGGCAGCTATACCTCTCACTCTCTTTTATCGATCCTCTTGTCAGCTCCAAACACACCCATCTGCACCGCGATTATGGACCACAGCGTGGTTTTCTACACAGCAGTTAATTAACTCAGTGGGCGATGCTGCCGGTGTGTTTTTAAAATGAGCCAACTACTGTACAGTAGTGTTCATTCCCCACCTTGTTTGACTGAGAGTGTAGCTGGATGATTTCTCATGAATGAACGGGCAATAGCCTATGTCACTTTCGGGCTGGGCGATAAAACAGGATATCCTGAAATAACTTTCCCTCGATAGAAATAGGCTACAAGATGTGTGGATATAGGTTTCATTCATCCATGTTTTGACAAACAACCAGAGGCAGGGACGGACTGGCCTGGGCAAATGCCACAGCAGCCGCGACCGAAGATGCAGCCGTGCTGATGTGACCGCAAAAAAAAAAGTCAGTCGGGGTCAGCTGGTTTACAGCCGGCCGACTCTGAAACACTCGAGACACAATAACATTAGTAACGCAAGAAAGGTATAGTTCACTTAGTAGAGCAGCTCTCACTATAAGCAAAGATTTTATTTCAGTCTGGGATCGAATCCCAACGTGCAGTTTTTGTGAACAATGCATTTTCTCTTATCATCATTATTATGATCACTGATATAGCCTATATGTGCGGCTATATATACCGTATATGTGTGTTTGTGTAATGCAGGGGTGCTTTAAAAAAAAACACAGTTGTCTGGACAGTAGGCATTTTTCTCACAACCGACCTCAAAAGCGAGGGCAGGATAGGTCCGCCGAAGCATCATTCCGGGGGTTGTCTTTGTTGTTACTTTGTTGCTGCTCCACAGAGCACATGGCTACTTAATTATGCACGTGCTGACCATATATAGTTGTGCTGATGCATTCTGGGGGTGGAATATGAGGTGTGTTCATGTCCGCACCATTCTTGGGTCCGGTGTGATTTATCAATGGAATATTGCGGAGAGTTGTGCGTACGCACAGCTTGATCAGTGTTTCCCACAGAAAAAAATAAAAAATAAAAAAATAAATGTGTCCACGTCTCACGTGTGTTTAGTCCGAGGCGGCAGGTTGAGAGGCTGACTGGCGGAGATGAGAGATGGTGAAACGCTAACATGATTATTAAAAAAAAACCCATCTCTGATCTCTGCCTGCACATAGACAGACACAGGTTCACATACAGACAGGGGCGCACGGTAAATGCAGCTGCAGCGCTATTAAACTAGAGCAACAGCAACTCTCATATTTAAATTGTGTTTTATATTGATTTCATATATTTCACTGATTGCAATTAGGCTATAGAATGCTAGTGTGTGTTTTATTGAAAGCGAGGCTAGGTGAAAATCGCTACAGTGTGGTTTATATGCAGCAGTCTGTAGGACCAGCTTAATAGACACATCAGCGACACATTAGCACCTTCATTTATCTCTGATCAATAGGTGTGCATGTGGATACTTCAGCCCTGCCCCCCACAGAACTTCACACAGCTGTTCAGTCAGCTTAGAAAAACCGGTTCTTACAGTAGCTACCTCTCCTCACACTTTTCATAAGCCGGAGGACAAAACTGTAGGCTTCATTGTTTCGTTTCATTTCGTTAAGTGAAAATCATCTCTGAATTATGGAACTAAAAATAAAACAGGCCTATCTTTAAAAAAAAGATCCTATGATATTTAGCCTAATTGCATTATTTTTATTCAAATGTGACTGAGACCTTTATCTACCTAAACAGAGGGTAACATGAATAAATATCCTGTTTTGTATTTTTCTGGAAACTGTTACATTATGTAACGTGACCGCGGCACTCTCTCCCCCCCGAATTGGGCATATTATGATAAATATAACTGTAGATGAAAACAATAATTGAAGAAAAAAATAAGCTATTGTCGGCCCGAGGTATAAATGCCCAGAAATCTAATGTTTCATTTGTGTAAGTTGTAAGCTTCAGAAACCATCACACATGGGAAAGTCACGGACTGAGAGACCTGTAGTTTTAATGTAAACAAAGTCATTTACGTAAGAAAAACACAAACGTCTGTGTGAGACTATCTGGGTGGTTCTAGTGTTAACATTAGCCTAATGAAGAATGAAGAAAACACGTTACAAATGAACTATGACCGAATTGACAGCAGAAACAGTGTGCATTTATCTCAAGGAAATTTAAATCGAATGCAACTGTAACTTGTAATCCAAGAGGCTTCAGCCTCTTGGATGAGAGGTTAAACGTCTTCCTAGACAAATAACCAAGTCCAGTTGCATTCGATTTAAATTTCCTTGAGATAACTATGACCGGGAGTCCGGGACAAATGAGAATATTCACAGGCTTAGTGCATGTGCACACGCCGGCCGGAGTCACTCGCAATAATGTAGCTTTCCCTCGATTAAAGTAGTTCTGTCATCTCCCACTTTGTACCGGATAAGAGACAGCACCCGACAGATATGCTAAATGTTTGGATGCAACAAAGTCACTGTTAACAAAATCAGCATCTAATCTGTCCCTTCAAGAGCAGCTGCTGACAGATGTGCATTATTGCTCCGCTCGTGAGTCCATGCAGCATCGGGTCCAGGCTGCTGGCATGGACGTAGCGATCGTGGGCTGTGAGTGGATTGTTATATTCACCAGAACTTGCAGAACTCAAACTAGGGGAGCGCCGGGTCGATTGATACACGGGACGATTGATACACAGCGATTTCCTCGAAAACCACACAAGCTTGAGCCGTCAGATTTTGTCACTATGTCCAGCACTCAACACCGACCAATCCTGGGAAAGCTTGTGAAATTACGTCACGCAATTCAAAAGTTATTAGCGCGAACTGGTTTTTGACTATGGAAAGTAAAATGTTACGTGCGGTAGTTTTTTTGTGATCAAAAGTTGTATTGTGTGTTTCATGCAATAATAATATGACCTAACAACAGATGAATTCGTACATAAACAGGTCCTAATGTACCTATGCAATGTCATAGTTTTGAAGTTTAGAGGCAAAACAGGTTGAAGTGTCAGTAGTCGCTGCAGGGACGATTGATACAGCTGTTTCAAATGTCCCTCACGCCACCGTGCGTAGTGACTGTGGTCACATTGCGCGATCAATATCTGTATATAAATCACAGAATTAATACCCTATTGTTTTGCAATGAACAACAACCGATTTGAATGAACAACATGTATTTTTAATAAACACCAGATATTTTTAATGAACAAAACGTGTTTATGACGTGAATCAACAGATATTCAGCAAAGTGAGGGGAAAATGCCGAGGGTAAAATGACAATATGTTCAACTGTGTATCCATAAACATGACTTAGGACAGGGAAATAAGTAAATGAAATGAAAATGCAGTCGTCCAACAACTCGTACAAAAGAAGAAAGGCAAGTTTAATCGAAATGCGGATCCTGACAATTACGCACGGGACAAAAATATTTATTTGACCTATTTATATTGTGAGAAATTATGTGACATTTTGGCAATGACGAGTACACTAGTATGTTGTCTGATATGCTGCATAAAAACGAGAGTAATGACAGTAGTTTCTGTTTAAAACATGCTGTTTCAACCGTCCCTCCTCTGTGTCTCAAACGACCCGCATAGGTGGGGCGTTTGAGACAAATGTCAACTTACGTTCAAAGTTATAAAACAGCGCAATCATCCAACATATGTGTTAAATTACACTTGTAACTAAGAGAATACACATGTGAGTTGTTGATCACATGATAAAAATGTTTGTGTACATAACGTCATCTTTGAAAAAGACGTTTAATGAAAAGTGTATCAATCGACCCGGCGCTCCTCAAACTTGGAGCCACCCAGCCAGGCTACAGGAGAGATCAAAAATATGCAGGTATATAGAAATATGCCAAAAGGCTGAGAACCACTGATCCTGTTGAACGTAGGCTACTGTAACCACTGTGAAACAATAAAAAAAAAAAACATTGATCTGATTGACCGGCGTAGCGGTCCATCTCTCCATCCACTCTCTAGCTCTCTCGACCACAGCTGCAAATAAAGTACCTATGGCCTATGAACAGCGCCACTCTCCATTGCAGCTACGTTGTGGTCAAACGTGGAATTACCCCAAAATCTTTTGAGCTGCATCTCAGTACGATGCTTCCACCTAGTGGCTACAGTGTGACCTACAATTTCACGCAACGCGTGAATCACGCGTTACGTGAGGGAAACGTCCAAATGAAACTAGTACCCACTGTACGTGAATTTGTTGCCTCCAGAGCTCGAGCTCTGGAGGGGAGGCTGGTCGGTCGTGCGGCCCAACACAGGGCGCTTTTATGTGGGTGAGAGGAGCAGGGAGACTGGGCCTTTTCAGTTAGTGCAGGCAAGTGAAATAGTCATTTCATATTTTATGTTAGCACAATATGAGAGTAACTATTGGGCATGTAAATGTAATACTGTATGTGCAACATATTACTTGAACAGTGTTTCCATCCGACTATGACATGCGATGTAATTCATTCTAGAGGAACTTGATAACATGGCAAAATTAGACTTCCTTATTGTTTGGTGAAAGTGCAACTGGTGTACTCAGCCAAGGCAGTGTGTGAAGGAAACACCCTCCACTATATAAAGCTACACAGCAAGAAGACAATGTATTTCCGTCAATCCAAGAACTTGCCAGTCATGTCCTCTCAGTAGTTTCTCACTTCATGGTCAATTTGACTAGCAATCTCCCGTTAATTTTATTCATAAAACTTTTCAATCATTCATATTATATGAATGCTTTAATATTATTATTGTGTTATTTTATTTATTTAATCAACATTTAAGGTGCATTCACACTGGACCTTTTATTTTTGTCGCTGTCGCTCGTATCGCTCCAAAAAAAACGCCCCGTCGCTCAGCTGCAGTCGCTCGTCAATTTGGCACAGAGCCACAGACTCGCATTTTCGCTTTGATGACGTCATGCCCACTGCCATGTGTCTCTGTTTACACCGGCACCATTTCTCATCTCGAGCGACTGGAGCGACTTGAGCGAAAAAACGCTCCATCGCTCGTTTGCATTGACTTAACATGTAAACTCGTCGCTCGTTCGAAAAACAAAAGGTCCGGTGTGAATGCGGCTTTAGGCAAATGTAACAATGGAATGGAATTTTTTTTATTTAAAAATGGCACATTTCTCTAAGTGTGCATGTACTATACACGAATTTGGCGAAATAACCGTTAGTCGAGCAGCCGCCATTACTGCGGTGGTAATGTGGCTCCCAGTCAGGCAGCGATGGGTTCTGTATGGTTCTGTGCGCGAAGCGGGCATTTGAATGCAAGCGCCAAGAAGTGGACCTTTTCTCTCCTGTAAATATGTCTAGGAAGGCTGGGAGGACATGTGCCGTCCTCGACTGCTCTAATATCAGCAAAACACAGCCCCTTACTTCAGGAGGAGTGTCCGTGTTTAGACCGTAACGTTACATACAGTGTGTCAGCAGCAGCAGCAGCTGCCGCCAGCGACGCAGTCACAGCTGACCTGTACAAACTGGCATGGGCGTCGCACCCGTGGGGGATGGGGGTGTTTCGACACCCCCACTTTTATAGCAAAATAATTTCATCCCCCCCACATTTTCCAATGGTAAACCCGTGTGCCCACCCCTCGCTGTGCACCAGCATACAAAAATGGAGCGCACCTCAGCCTCAGCCTCCTTACGCTGCATGAAAAGGCAGTGGTCGAATTGAACGGGCATTCACCCAATCACAGACCGCTGTCCGCGACCCGGCCGCCGGCCGGGAAATTTGAAGTCAGAGACGGACTTTGGTTACGTGCCAGTCGGAGCTTCTGTCACTCACCGGTGACTGAAAGTGAACAATATTGAGAAGAGACGAGAAAGAAGGAGGAGGCAGAGACGCGGCCTGACACACGGGTGCTGAAGCACGGACCAGCGCGGTCCAACTTTTAATTCTCAGTCCGGACTCCGAACCTGCGCGTCTGATTGGGTTGGTTGGACACATGTCAATCGCTCTGGTCGGACCTCACCGCTGACAACATGTGTGTGCGCGCGCGCCTGTTTGTTTGTGTGCTCTCTGTGAGAGAGAGAGAATCAACACATTACCCCCCCCCCCACACACACACACACACACACACACACACACACTCTTTGAGAGCAGACAGGAAAGACAGGAGAGCAGTGTTTTTCAACCTTGGGATCAGGACCCCATGTGGGGACGCCTGGAATTCAGATGGGGTCGCCTTAAATGTCTAGTAATTGAAAAAAAGAAATTACTGATAAAAATATTTTTTAAACTAATTATCATATTTATATAAAAATATGATTAAAAACACCACACACAATCCTAAACAACTGTAAGAGAGAGAGAGATTTTTGAACTAATGATAGTTCATTTGTTTATGTTCTGTCTGTTCAGCAGATGGTGGTGGGATTCATAATGGATTAGAATTAGAAGTGTATCTCAAAAAAACTGGATTTTTACACCTATTTTGAATTTTACTCGAACACAAATACAAATAGAAATACTTTCCCCCCCTCAACAAATACAAATTCCGGATGATTTGTACACCCCTAATTGCTAGTATTAGTGCATACTACTAAAATATTGATTGAGAATCGCATATAAGACCCAAATGACACGTTAAATAATACTGATAGCAATATACAGCACTTAAACGCAATTTTTACTTGGTTGAATGGTAGAATATCTGCCTGGCTGGTAACAAATTCACTGAAAAAGTTAGTTTTGGACCCTGATTGGAAGCTTACTCTTTTGACAATCTAAGGTGGGCTCAGGGCAATTATATCTTTTTGAGAGAGTTTTCAATCCAGCCATGAAGTGCAGAGTTTTTTTCAGGAACGTCGTAGCATAGGTAAATCCAGAGGTGGCAAAAGTACTCATATTCTGTACTTAAGTAGAAGTACAGATACATGTGTAAAAAAAATACTCTGGTAAAAGTAGAAGTACTGATTCAACTCCTTTACTCAAGTAAAAGTAAGAAAGTACAGGCTCTGAAATGTACTTTCAAAGTAAAAGTAAAAAGTAAAAATGAATTTTTGCCGTTAATGAAACCTACATCATTTGATAATTTTGTTAAACAAAAAAAAGTTCAGACAGAATAATCAAGATTGAAGTGACCAGAGATCAGTGTTTCCCAACGTTTGGGCCGCCACAGACTCTCATAAAATAATAATAATAAGAATTTTTAAACAGCGTTTCATCACCTCTCTTCTCTGCCAGTCAGTCCACCTGCCGTCTCTCTCGCGTGCCGTCGCACCGCACGTACATGCGCGCGCGCACGTACACACAGACACGGGCACACGGACAGGTTGAGCTTTGCCCCTTGTAAACGGTAAATGCGCTATATCGCGCTGATTGTACAGTGTCCAACCCCCCCAGTCGGATAGGCCGACCACCATCGCTTCCTTCCTCCATGCTGCTGCCTCCATGTCGCTGCTACAGTAGACTACAAGTTGGTAACTCGGTTCTCTCTCTACCGCCCCCCCCCCCTCCTCCCTCCTCCCTCCTCCCTCTTCTTCTCCCTCTTTCCCTCTCTAGTTCGTCACGTCTTTTACCGGTGCTTTTACGTCGTGTCAAAAAAAAAAAGTAACGAGCCTGTTTTTACAATGTAAGGAGTAGAAAGTACATATTTTTGCGTATAAATGTAGGGAGTAAAAGTAAAAAGTCGTCAGAAAAATAAATACTCAAGTAAAGTACAGATACCTGAAAAATCTACTTAAGTACAGTAACGAAGTATTTGTACTTCGTTACTTGCCACCTCTGGGTAAATCCACAGTGATAACTCCGTGATAGTGATTAAAAATTGCATTTTGTGATTAAAATTGAAATTCAATTAACGTTCTTTGGAACACCCCCACATTTAAAACCACTGCTCCACCCCTGCAAACTGGCTACTCTCCCTTCTCACCGTTACCTTCACATCGAGGTAAAAGTGGATGGTCTGTGAATGTCTCACTGATCCCTTCAATATGATGTGATCATGGTCGTCTAAGCCGATGTAAAATATGTCCGACCCATCCGGAGCTCAGGTAATTTTGACCATATCAGAGACCTGTAATTGACGTTTTTTCTGATCATCGGAGGCCAGCTGATCAATAAAATATTCTTGAATATCTAAAACAAAGCACACGTTGTTGTTTTTATTCGTGTAGCCTGTCCACATGATTAAATATCCCGCTGCTGGCTTGCTAACGTCAGCACGCATAACGTACTGGTATGTTATTATATTGTTTATGATACAGTCTCTTATCTCCCTGTTACTCTAATCTTTCCTGCTAATCGCTCAAACAAATGATTAATTCCTAAATTAATATTGGTATTGATGTAAGATACCTTAATCAGTTACTGGGGGGCACTAAACATCACAAATGCAGCCTATTTATGATGCTGTCATAGAGAATCAGTTTACTATGACTGACACATGTCACTGCAGCAATGGCAATTGCACAATTTGAATGGTTGAATGGTTATTGCATCTAATAAAATGTATAGAATCTGCTTTTGTTGTAAATGACCTTCTTTTAATTTGTGTCATTTGTGTCCCCAAGTGTATGACTGTGAAAAGAAAATAGCTGAGTACAGCATCTTTGGGACGTCAGTTCACGAATGACTGTTTATAATCTGATATGAAGAAAGAGGGGATGGAGTCATTATGGTTAGCTGCACTCAAACTCTTTTTATTATTTGACTTTAAGGGTGGAGTTAGTGCTGCTTAACACAAACGTGTTGTTTGCAGTAGCAGGCACAGGGGCAGGTACTGCGGCAAGAAAAAAATAATCAATGTGAAAGTTCCCTCCAAACCCTCACTGAGGAAGACCACAGTTGAAAACTCCTTGATAACCCTGGATCTCTCAGTGAACATTCACCATTCTCTGTTAGCATTGGAAAAGAGGTACCACAGTGATATTATCTAAACTGATTGTCTGCTCAGATGTTGATTGTTCTGTGACTATTATGTGGAGCTAAGTGGATGGTTGACTCAAACTTGATACGACTCCGAACCTGCTGCCAGGCTTCACAAAGGATAAAATGATTTAATTTACTGTGATACACCTAAATAATCTGATGAACCGCAATTGTGTACATACTCAAGCCGCTTTCCCACTAAAATTAGCGAGTCGACGCAGGTTTTTTAAACGTGGGCTGACCAGGTAACAATCAGCATTTGGCTCCTTTCCCATTGACCAAAATGAGGTGGGTCTGACCCCCGTCGGACCACCACCACCCCCGCTGGGGGACCAGACAGAGCATAAACCAGTTGCCCCGCTTTCATGTAAGAAACAACGTGTCATGCCACATGCCACATGCCATGTCCTTCGGCCGAGGCAGACGAGGCTGACCTGTGGAGCACCAGGTCTGCCACGGCCGCCTTATGACAGATGTCCGCAGCAGTTAAACAGACTGTCGCTTCTTGTTTTCTCAATCTTTTTTGGTCAGTGTTCTTTGATCTTTTGATCAAATCCCAATCTCTAATGCGAGCAGAGCTTTGTTTTGGTACGTGATATAAGACGCGACTGCCGCGATGACGTAGCGTCACGTAACGCTCAACGTCATCACGTAAATTAGTGGGTTGACCCGGGTCTGGCGTTCACACTGCAAGCCGAGTCGTTTGACACGGGTCGACGCGGGTCAGTGCGCCTTTCCCACTGCCACCAAAAGCCGATTGTTAGCGAGTTTAAACTGTTTTTTTTTTGGCCAGTGGGAAAGGGGTATTAGAGAGACAGACTTTATTTAGTAAAAAAAAAATACACGTGGCTGTTCACAATGTAGAAAGTATAATTAAAATGTAATTAAATTAAGGAAGCTGGCCTTCCACTCAGAGACACTGTATAGTCCCACACAATTCCAGAGCCGTTTTGTGAATCATCCTGTTTGTCCTTGTACCTGAAGTGGATAGAAGAGCAACAGTCTCCAGGCAACTCAGAGGGAGGAAAGCAGTGACAGCAGCCTCCAGTCAGAAGATACAGAGCTGATAAATGGCTGATCAGTCACAGAGACAGGGGCAAAGTCTCTGGGTCAACAGTGGCTGAGTGGAATGCAAAGAGCAGTAGCTCACTCTTTTTAAACCACAGCCTGTCTGTTGTCCAGACATACAGGCACCATACTGTACCATATTGTACTGTACTGTAATTACTATACTATCCTCAGGCCAATGGTGATGATATAGGCCTACTATGTTATACAATAATATGCTATGAATAAATTATTAATATATCAAGGTATGCTTCTCGGGGACAGCTCTCCATTCCGACACACCTCCACTTCGACACCCCGCTGTTCCGAAATACCTCCACTTCGACACCCCGCTGTTCCGACACCCTCCCCCCCGCAGGTGTCCAAGGTGCTGAACCGCGTGACGTTGTTTACATTCTGCTTTGTGGCTTGTCTGTGAAACGTGCGCTGCTCAGGGACTGGGCAGATCTGTCCCACTTGCTTTCTCCTCGACTTCGTTGTTGGAGATCTCCACACAGTAATAGAAATACACCCCCCCCCGCGCGCGCGCGGCTGAACCCGGCTAGAGCTCACACGGGCGCGCGCCTCGTACTACAGCTAACTGAGGGAGATGCTTTGGTAAAGGAGTTGGTTAAGTGTAGTAAAAAGAGCAGGTAGAGGCTAGACAGGCTAGAAGCATAATGAACGTTAGGCCTATATGTCATTAATATGAAGTATTTGCTTTTTTTGCAGTTAATTATGCACATGATCCGTTTCGACCCCAAAAAGGAAAAAAGGATCAATGCGCACTGCGCACTGGGGGTTTCCCCCAATAGCCTTTTCGGAATAGCGGGGTCTTTAGAAAAAATAGAAAACCCCGCTATTACGATGAATGGAAGTCTATTGTCGGAAAGGCGGGGTGTAACCATGCTTCTCGAAGGGAAATCATAAAATGAATATGGAGGTATGTGTGGGTCATGGTTCTCATGCTTGTTGTCTGCTCTTGGTGTATAAGTGTGATGGCTGTACAATAATAGTCTATAACAGAGGTCTTCAACAGAGGTTCCGTGACCACTAGGGGGTCCGCAGAGGTGCTGCAGTGGGGTTGTGGAATTTTTGGTTAAGTAGACAATGTTTTATATCTTTAGTTTTCACATTTATGTTTAAAAAAAACAACAACCAAAAAACCCATTAATTTGAATAGCTTCTCTGCATGATTATCATGCAGTTGACAGACATTGTTGATATTGGCACTGGTATCAGTGAACAAGGTCTGTTTATATATGGCAGAGGGACAGCCACCCTACTACCCTGTACACGTTTTGAAAAAAACATGAATATATGAACCTTAGTATTATTTGAATAGCTTAGTATAACGCACAATAACAAGCAATGTTTATACATATTTTAATATAGTAGGGTCCCTGCTCCATCTGTCCGTCGGTTTGGGGGCCCTTGGCCTGAAAAACGTTTAAGACGCCTGGTCTATAATACTCAAGTTTAATGATACTGTAATAGATACCATTCATTCATTCATTCATTCAGATACAATCTTTACATTTTATCATCACACTGATCATGAGTAACTTTTGGGATTTGCAGAATGTATGAGATGTCCTCCGGTGAGCCAGTCTGATAATATCAGCTCTCTGGTTAGACATGGACACTTGTATAACTACCTGCTGTTTGGTCTAAGTGCATGACATGTTTTTGTTCCCTTTTGAAACAGGTAGTCAGTGAGTGAAAAAACTAGTGGTGGTGCTGACTCCACTGGATTCAGAAATCAGTTCAGTTATTTATTTAACCTCTTCATGCAGAGGCCATTTTTGGCAATTTCCGCCTGTTTTTGTATCACTGCAATTAAAGCTTAAAGCAGATATCAGTCGAATGTTTTTGTTAATATAAGTCCTAAATAGTCCTATTTTCCGTCAGCAATCACTTACATGAAGTATTTCAGCCTAAACACGAGTCTCTCCGTCACTCTGCTCTGCTGTAACCCGAGGAGAAAATTTTCCTTGTGGGATACAAGTGTTATCCAATGAGGAGAGAGAACGGCATGAAGGGCTGTGTGTGCAGCCAAGGGATGCGCGTGAATGTGGTGACGTAGCACGAGGACCAATTGATGCCTGACAAGGGCGGGAGCTGCTAACTCATGGTGCGTTCAAAGAAACTCGTACTTTGTGTTTTTTCCTTCCTGTGAAGTCATACCAGTTCGATCTGGTACGAGTTCACGGGTCGGAAGTTACGAGTGGCCGTTATAGGGAACTTTCACAGACAACAGGATGGTAAAAACACGAGCTACGGGTTACCTGGAACGCTACCAAGTCGTAGTTGTGACTTGAAGCTGTAACTTACGGTTTCAAAAGCCTGCCTTGAACGCAGCATTAGCCGAAACGGCCGTGAAGCTGATATCTGCTTTAATAACCACAGAAGTACTAATCCCACAACTATGGTTTATGGCTTAAATGAAAGACAACCTTTGTCCCTTTACATCTATATGTATAAAATATTGAATTGAGTGATTCCATAAAAAAATGGGCTTCTGAAATTACTATTTTTTTTTGGAAAAAAAAAAAAAACGAGTTTGAAATTTTTGGTGAAATGGTGATATATCAAAATCCTAATTATAAAACAGGTTGAATTTTACATATATGGTTCACACACTCCCTGTCCACATATGTACCAAATTTTAGGTTGATAGGTAAAACTACTGAGGCACTATAGAGTTTTTCCAAACAGTGTCCCTTGGCGATGTACAGTGTGCAAAACCTGTCCAAAATTGTCCAATTTGGCTAAAAATTTTTCTTCCAACAGATAACCTATTGGGGCCAATCACACACTTGATGGTTTTTAGGAACACCAGTTACATAAGTAAAATGCCATTTGAAAATTTAATTAATGGGGATGAATATTTAGTGTCCAAAACCCATCCAAACATGAATTTACCTATTTTCGCCTGTATTATATTGTTATTTTCCTTTAAAACTCCAGAAGTAAACATCCCACAACCATCAGTGATGGCTTAAATTAACAAGGACATTTGAAATAGTTCATTTTGTCTTTTATTATTATTTTAATTAAACTTGGGGCAGTAAAAACACACTTTTTGTGTCGACTTGTATTGCTTATTTGTTGACACTAGGGGGAATACATCCATGGGGGAGAGGGAACCACATGAACCAGCTGGGTTCAGGCTTAAGCTTTGCCCAATCAGGGATCATTATATATCAGGTCACACCTTAGAGTCTCTGCTATTGGACCAAAAAGTTTTCACCCCCGTGACTTTGATTGACAGGCGATGCCAACTGCGCAAAGCTGGTGCGCAGTCTGACGGAGAATGACTCATTAGCATTAGCACTGCGGGTAAACGTAACCATTGATGGATTATCTGGTCACGATGGATTAAATCGCCCATGCCTGTTTTGTCGAGCACATCTTCAGCTTTAACAAGAGGTAAGCTTTAATCAAAATTGGAGGAAAAACTTTACATAATACGTTTTGGGATTGATTTTGTCACATTTTGTAATGGTTTTTAAGTGTTGTCATCTTTTATTTTGTGTGTTATATCAATGTTTATCATTTCAGCCGTTACAGTCAGTTCTACTGTAACGGTCAGCTGTTCACCGTTCATTTCATATGGTTTCAGTTTGTTTAGGTTTATTTATTGTATTTTATGTAATGTTTAGGGGGCAGGAGCTGTGTGTTGAAGGAAGTAACCATCAGCTTTTTCTGTTTTTGTCAGGTATGTTTACATTTTGTGTACACTACAAAGTATCGTTTTGTTTGGCCTCGGCATGTTAACGCATGTAAACGTGTATGTGTGTGTATTTTCTTTTCTCTGTTTAGAATAGGTTCATGGTTGTTGTTGTTGTTGTCGTTGTTAGAAAATAATTAATGGATTATTGTTTTTAAATATATTTATTGTAGAAAACCCACTATACGATCAAAAGCGTTTGCTCGCCCCTTCTGTGTTTGTCCGCTGTGTGACCGGGGGCAGGAGCTGTGTGTTGAAGGAAGTAACCATCAGCTTTTTCTGTTTTTGTCAGTAAACGCCTTGAACCTGACTGTACCTGTGTGGTGTCGATTCTTCTACCCATGATACCGAACAAGAGGGGTTACATCTGGTGCCGTGACTCCGTGACTTCAGAAGATCAGCCTACCGCTAATCTGACGTGGGTTACAGTCAGACTCCACATGGACATTCAGGTTTCACTGTTGACACAGTGATTTGTGAATCAAAGAGTTAACACAGCTATTCCAGCGTTATTCTGTAGCTAAAACTTTGTTGGTGACTATATTTGTCTGTCACACATATTTAACAGTGATTCGAACATCCTGCTATATTATTTTTATTTTTATTTGTGAACATTGCTTTGAATCTATGATCAGCTATTGTGATTAACAAATAGAAAATAATTGTTTTATCTTGATACAGCACACTGTTCTGTGCATTTTGGTAAATATTTGTTTGTTTTTTAAAAAGGGGAATTTTTTTTTTTAAATATTTGTGACATTTGAATAGACATGACAGAAGAGACTGATATACAACTTGATAACACAGAACTAATGAACATGGACACACGTCCTAGAGTCAGTTTTGGCAGAGGAGCAATGTTATCCACTAGATCACCACCTTTGCTAAGTTATATGGGTTCTCCAGGTTATGGCAGGGGAATTCCTGTTAACACTCATGAATGTGGGGCTAGTTTGTTGGTTGGCCAGGAAGCCCAGACTCCTTATACGTCTTCCCCAATTCATCCCCAACCCAGTGAAACAGACGCCACAATGAAACATTTGGGTGTTTTAATCACAGAACTAGGGAAACAAATAGGAGATTCAGTCACAGCAAGGCTACTGTCAGACAAAGAAACAATTAACAGCCAGAGCAAAGAAGGCAAATGTGCACAAGCTTGTGGCGCTACAGTAGATCTCACACAGCTCACCATGGCCCTTAAATCAGATGTTAAAGAACCCCCCATCTTCCGTGGTGAGGCAACTGACAAATGCTCTGTGCTTGAATGGGTTGATCTGATGTCAATTTATCTGAAAAAGAAGAATGTTAACATTACAAATCAGCCTGATGAGATTATGGCCAAGCTAATGGGAAGAGCCAGAGATGTAGTGAGAATAGGCATACGCAGTGACCCATCACTAAGTGTTGAACAGCAAACTGATGCAATCTATACCATCCTTAAACAACATTTTAGTGACCTGTCTTACTCATGCATGCCTCTCGCCGACTTTTACAGTACACTTCCCAGAGCTCATGAGAGTCCCATTGATTACTGGGTCCGTCTGAATAAAGCAGCTGATATAGCTGAAGAATGTCTCCAGCGTCAAAGAAAGAGCATGGGGAACATCAACAAAGAGGTCGCTATGATGTTTGTGAGACACTGCAACGAACCTTCACTGTCAGTTGTATTCAAAAGCAAACTAGCCGACAGCTGGACAGCTAAAGAGGTCCAAGAGAGGATTGATGAATATCACAGAGAGTTGAAATCCAGACAGAGTAAACCTGCAGCAGAACGCCACTCCAGACAAGCTGTGGCAGTAGTGAGCAATGACACACAGGAAGTAGGGAGAACTGAGCCTGAAGTTATGTTACATTCACACAAGCAGAATGTGAGCCAGCACCAGCAAAGTGTGGAATTGACTGCAATACAGAACAGTATGGATAAGATGGCTGAGATGCTTAGTGCTGTATTGAGTAGTCTGTCTGCTTCTCCAAGGCCTGCTGTCCCCCGAGGCCACAGTCACTCATTCCAGAGAAGGAGGGTCCCAGGGCCTAGAGGCTGCAGTATCTGCAATGACAATTCTCACTCTACCATCGCCCACTGCCAGATGCATCGCTTGTGTTTCCTGTGTCACCAGCCTGGCCACATGAAACTTCAGTGCCCTAACATGTCACCCTCTGTGGCTCAGTCTACCCCAGCCCCCCCTCCCCACCAGGAAAACTAAACAGGCCACATTTTGAGAGGGACAATGTGGACCTTAGTGAGAATTCCCTCAGTGATGATTTACAGTCAGTATATGAGTCAGTGTGTGAGAGTCTTCCCAGCCATAAGACAGTCATTCTCCAGAGCACACAGCGTTTAAATGGCAGCGATAGTTTGTTTTACACACCTGTAGTTATTAGTGAATGTGTAACCGTAACTGCTATGTTAGACACAGGTTCTATGGCATGTTCTGTGAGTGAGGGTGTGGAAGAAAAACTCATTGCTGCAGGCACCTTGAGCAGTGATGTTGAGCAAGATTTAGATATTGTTCTAATTGGATGTGGAGGACAGAGAGTCCGTCCAAAGAGAGTCTGTGAGCTGCAGTTTGAAGTTTATGGATGTACAGTGTCTGTGCCCACATTAGTTGTTCCTGGTCAAGTGGATGAGCTCATCATAGGGACAAATGTAATTAAGTATCTGACACGTAAACTCAAAGAATCAGACAAATACTGGGAAATTATTTCTGAAATGACTGGTCCTAACACTGGAGGGCATGATGACTTCCTTGCCATGCTTGCCGGTGTTCATCGGTGGAAAGGTGAAGATGAGCCTGACATCGTGGGCACAGTCAAACTCACCAGTGCTGTAACACTCTTGCCTGGACATGAACACCTGGTGTGGGGGAAGCTCCCAGAAAAGTCACGTGGGGCCCCAGGCTGCACCGTGGTTGTTGAGCCAACACAGTCTCGTTCCATCCCAAGAAATGTTCTTGTTGGCAGAGTCGTGACTCCACTGTGGGGTGATGGATGGGTCCCGATGAAAATCATAAACCCCACAGATAAATCAATCACAATCAAGAGAAATGCAAAGTTGGCTGATGTGTACCCATGCCTGGCTGCTGAGGAACTCCAGCTCAATGACAGTTCATATCTGAAGTCTAACAGTCTACATGTTACAGCTGAACAGACTTCAGATTTGTCTGACATGGCTGAAGCCCTGACAAAATGCGGCTTGAGTGACTTGGATCTTGATTCCTGTGAGGTGTCAGATAGCTGTAAAAAAGAAATGTGCAAGCTTGTTCTACAATATTCTGACATCTTCTCAAAGCACAGACTAGACTGCGGTGAAGTGAAGGACTTTGTTCACAAAATCCACTTAGTGGATGAGAGACCTTTCAAACTCCCTTACAGGCGTGTGCCGCCAGCTCACTACCACAAGCTACGCATGACACTGAATGAAATGGAAGAGAAGGGCATCATCAGAAAGTCATGTAGTGAGTTTGCTTCACCACTCGTCTTGGTCTGGAAGAGAAATGGAGAACTGCGCATCTGCACCGACTTCCGCTGGCTCAATGCTCGTACAGTGAAAGACGCCCACCCTCTTCCTCATCAGGCAGACTGCCTTGCTGCTCTGGGAGGTAATGCACTGTTCAGCACTATGGACCTCACATCTGGGTTCTACAACATTCCCCTACACGAAGAGCACAAGAAGTTCACTGCCTTTTCCTCACCTGTTGGCCTTCATGAGTATAACAGACTACCTCAAGGACTGTGTAACAGCCCGGCAAGCTTCATGCGCATGATGGTGATGATTTTTGGAGATCAGAACTTCATGAGCTTGCTGTGTTATCTCGATGACCTGCTGGTTTTCGCACCTAGTGAAGAGGAGGCTGTAAAGAGGCTAGAGATGGTCTTTGAGCGGTTGCGTGCACACAACCTTAAGCTGGCCCCCAAGAAGTGCCACCTGCTGCGCAGCTCAGTCCATTTCCTGGGCCACGTCATTGATAGCAGTGGTGTGTCAACAGACCCTGCCAAAGTAGAAGCCATAACTAAGGTGTCCAAGACAGACTTAATGTTTCCTGATGGCCAAACACCATGCCCTAAGAAAATCAAGTCCTTCCTGGGCCTAGTCATGTGGTACCAACGCTTCATTCCAAACTGCTCTACTGTGGCAAAGCCTCTCTTCGCGTTGACATCTGAAACAAAGAAAAACAAGACAAACAAAGGCAGAGGTCGTAAGCGTGTGGGTACTTACAAAAAGCTGACTGCTGCAGACTGGACCCCTGAATGTAACCAAGCTCTACAAAACCTTAAACATGCCCTGCTCAATAATGTCATACTAGCTCACCCCGACTTCTCCAAGCCATTCATCCTCTCCACCGATGCTTCATCTGATGGCTTAGGTGCTGTACTATCCCAAGTTACTCCAGGTGATAAGCGGGCTCGTCCCATAGCCTTTGCTAGTAAGACCTTGAACAAAGCTCAGAGTAATTACCCTGCTCACCGATTAGAGTTCCTGGCACTGAAATGGGCTGTCTGTGAGAAATTCAGTCATTGGCTAAAAGGTCATGTTTTCACCGCTTGGACAGACAACAACCCCCTTGCCCATATCCTCACCAAACCAAAATTAGATGCATGTGAGCAACGCTGGGTGGCAAAGCTAGCTGCCTATGAGTTTGACATCAAATATGTCCCTGGGCCAAAAAATGTTGTTGCAGACGCCCTTAGTCGACAGCCGTTTGCAGGGAAGAGAATCAGTGAGCGTCTAATCAGTGAGCCATACACATGTCTGTTAAAGGAGTCTGAGAGCCTGTCTGGAGGAGATATTCAAGAGGTCTTCAGGTGGTCAAATGTCCGTCAAGCTGTCCAGAAAACTTCAAGGAAAGGCAAAGTGGCAACGCCTGAGAAGTCAGCTCCATCAGTCAGCTCCCTGTCTGCAGAAGAGGTGTCAGCTCTCCTAGACTGTCATAATGACTGGGATACAGCTGTGAGAATAAGATCTACAGTGCTGGTTGACCATGTCCAGAGTGTGATGTCCACTGGCCAAGACGTGTTGCCATCTATCTCCAAGCAAAATCTCAGAGAAAGACAGCAGGAAGACGCTGACCTAGCAAGAGTGATATTCTACGTTGAACGGCATCGTAGACCATCAAGAAGAGAGAGGGCCAAAGAAACTGTGGGCGCTTTGAGACTAATGAGGCAGTGGGAAAAATTGGTGATAGAAGATGGTATCCTGTACCGTGTGTCTAAAGATCCAGTCACCAGGAAGAGGAGACATCAGTACATCGTCCCTTTGTCACTAAGAGAGGATGCTTTACATGGTTGTCATGACGAAGCAGGTCACCAAGGTCAAGACAGAACCTTCTCTCTCGTGAAACAACGGTTCTACTGGAGTTCTATGGAGAGGGATACAAGAGATCACGTTAAGCGCTGTGCCAGATGTGTAGTAGGCAAAACACCAGAGCCAGATGGCCGTGCACCACTGGAGAGCATAAAGACAACAGCACCATTAGAATTAGTATGCATAGACTTTTGGACAGCAGAAGATTCCAAGAACCGCCCTATTGATGTGTTGGTCGTGACAGACCACTTCACCAAGCTGGCACATGCTTTCTACTGCCCTGACCAGACAGCCAAACAAGTAGCACGGAAACTGTGGGATAACTTCTTCTGCTATTATGGATTCCCTGAAAGAATACACTCAGATCAAGGTGCCAACTTTGAGAGTGAGTTGATAGCAGCCCTCCTTCAGGTTTCTGGTGTAAAAAAGTCCCACACTACGGCCTATCATCCAATGGGAAACGGATCAGCTGAGCGCTTCAACCGCACGTTGGGAAATATGATCAGAACTCTCCCACCACGAGCAAAACATGTTTGGCCTCAAATGCTGCACACCTTGACATTCATGTACAACAGCACCATCCATGAGACTACTGGATTTCCACCTTTCTATCTTATGTTTGGCCGAGTCCCCCGCCTACCTGTCGACGTCCTGTTCAAATCTGCTCTGAGAGACGACAGTGAAGTTTCATTCCCACAGTACATTGAAGAGCTGAGAAAAGATCTCCATGAAGCCATAATGACGGCAGAGAAACATACCAGTGATGAGCAAAAGCGGCAGGCCAAAATATACAACAGGAGAGTCAAAGGAGTGGAGATTGAAACTGGCGACAGAGTTCTCTTAGCAAACAAGGGTGAGAGAGGTCGAAGAAAACTGGCAGACAGATGGGGAGATGTGGTCTACACCGTGGTCAGCAGCAATCCTCAGACCCACACCTTTGAGGTCCGCCATCCCATCTCAGGCCAGACAAAAGTTGTCCATCGTAATTTGCTGCTATGTGTAAACTTCCTGCCAGTCCTGCCTGAAGCTGCTGAAAGTGCCTCTCTGATCTCGTCCTGTGCTTCAGATGAAAATCACGCTGTGGATCTCTCTGAGCAACACTCACAACCTGACTGTGCCTCTCTCACTCCCTCCCGTGCTTCAGATGAGAATGAAGATGTGAATCTCTCCAGTGAGCAACTCACACCTGACTGTACAGTGGATCATACTGCCCGCACCCAGCACTGGGTCTCCCAGATTCCTCTGGTGCACACACATCATCTGCCCAAAGTTCTAGTACCAACTCCAGATACCTGTGCAACTGATAATATCTGTGAAGATGTGAATGCAGATGATTCATCTTCAGTTAGAGGTGTCCTCCTGAGTGACCCAGTTCACACTTCTCAGACAGCTGTGCATGACCTATGTCCTGAGACTGTTACAACTACCAGGACTAGAGCCGGCCGTGTTGTCAGACCTGTCAATAGGTTTATCCAAACTATGAACACCCAGACACTGCACACACAGACTAATAAGCTGAGAACATGGGCAAATTCTTTGTTTAGTGTGAACACAGTGTAATTTGTTAGACCTCCTCCCCAGTGAACGGTTGAATGTTTTTTTTTATGTTTTTCTTTGTCCCATATCTCTGAGTCATAATATTGTAGATTAGTTTGAGTTTGAATTGAAAACGAGAAGTGTATTCAGGCACTTTTTATGTCATCTGTGATGGGTTTGTGATAAGCGCTGCACTACCCTCCTGAGTTCTTCACTGAACAGCCTTATGGTTTGACAGGGCACATTTTAGTTGTATGTGTGTTATTCATTCAAAGTGTCACTTAAGAGATATGGTGGGACTCATTTAACATATTGAAAATGTTATTTTATATGTTTCCCCACATGCATTGTGTATGTTTTGTAATTTTGCCGAATTCAGGGGAGGAGAATGTAACAGGGTTGTAAATAGATATGAAGTTCGTCAAAATTTGTTTGTTTGTTTGGTCAAGCAAGTTATTGTGCTGCTGGCTTTTATTTTATTTCCATGCGAGGCCTTTTCTGTTATTTATTTTAACAGCTGGTGGTTGCTTAGCAACGGTAAAGCGTTCGCTCGTCCCCTTCTGTGTTTGTCCGCTGTGTGACCGGTACGTACTGTAAACAGCTCCGTGTGTTTTTATTGATTATCATTTTTTTAATCAAAATTGGAGGAAAAACTTTACATAATACGTTTTGGGATTGATTTTGTCACATTTTGTAATGGTTTTTAAGTGTTGTCATCTTTTATTTTGTGTGTTATATCAATGTTTATCATTTCAGCCGTTACAGTCAGTTCTACTGTAACGGTCAGCTGTTCACCGTTCATTTCATATGGTTTCAGTTTGTTTAGGTTTATTTATTGTATTTTATGTAATGTTTAGGGGGCAGGAGCTGTGTGTTGAAGGAAGTAACCATCAGCTTTTTCTGTTTTTGTCAGGTATGTTTACATTTTGTGTACACTACAAAGTATCGTTTTGTTTGGCCTCGGCATGTTAACGCATGTAAACGTGTATGTGTGTGTATTTTCTTTTCTCTGTTTAGAATAGGTTCATGGTTGTTGTTGTTGTTGTCGTTGTTAGAAAATAATTAATGGATTATTGTTTTTAAATATATTTATTGTAGAAAACCCACTATACGATCAAAAGCGTTTGCTCGCCCCTTCTGTGTTTGTCCGCTGTGTGACCGGGGGCAGGAGCTGTGTGTTGAAGGAAGTAACCATCAGCTTTTTCTGTTTTTGTCAGTAAACGCCTTGAACCTGACTGTACCTGTGTGGTGTCGATTCTTCTACCCATGATACCGAACAAGAGGGGTTACACATCCACAATGAAATGTTATGAGGTAAGGATATGTCTCCGGTTCTTTTGGTCTCTGGTTCCTTTGTCTGGTCTCTGGCGGGAAAGGAGAGAGGGCTGGAGTTTGAGGGTGGGTCCTTATCACCTCAAGAGGAGGCGTGTCGATCCCGACAGGGTGGAGACTCAACAGTGAGGTTGGTCAAAGTCCTTCTAGGCAAGTCATGCCACTCGGCGGCCATCTTGGCGATGCCACGAAAAGCCCAAAGAGACCAGACCCCTATCTAAATGAATGGAGGGATGGTCAAATCCACCCTTTAACGTGATAGCAGGACGGAAAAAACATACAGACATGCTAGCCAGTGAAATAAGATACAAATAAAAACCAAAGAAACATAGACTTTACCGCAGAATGACGTTTAAATCGCTATTTTCCCACAGGGAGTACTCAACTGCGCATGCGCGCGGATTTACGACACCGCCGTCACTGTACGGCTGTAACGGCTGAGTCCGTGATCTAGCAGCAGCCCGAACATACCTACACCGGTCTGCCCTGCTCTACCTGGAGACACATCGGCTTGAGTCTGGAGATTTTTGCCCAAAAATAACCGCTAGACTTACATGAAATCCGTCTTAATCATCCCCTATGGGCTCCTAGTTCTGTGTGTGGTGCCTGTGTCTGCTCCCCCTCCCACCCGCTCCCCCGATCCCCACTAACGTTAGCTGTCTCGGATGCTATCGAGTGCTAGCATGGATGTGTTAGTGCTAGCATGTCGTCTCAGCAGCAGCAGTCAGTTAAAATAAATAAATACAGTCCGAGTGAACCGCTGGAGCCACGGACTGATTACCGACCATCACTGACAACTAAAGCCTCGACCGGTAACAAGTATGAGGGGCGTTCGTTGTGCTGAGCTAGCTCGATGCTAACTTCGACTAGTGGTAGCGGTTAGCATCCGCCACTAACAGCCGCTTCTCAGCTCACAACAAGCCTCTCGTACTCGGTACAATAAAACAATAGAGGCTCTCGTTAATGGTGACGGTGTCTATCGGTCCACAGCTCCAGTGCGTGAGTGTGTGTGAGTGGACTGCTGCTGCTGCTGCTGCTGCTGCTGCTGCTGCTGCTGCTGCTGCTATCATGGACAGGAGGCTAACACTTAGCCCCAAGGGAGGGGGCCAAGTTTGAACGTTTAGGTTAAAAAATGAAACGAACAAAACTATACATTCAAAAATTAAATTAAAGAAAATGTGGACTGATCGGTTCATTGTAAAACGCGTATTGATGTAAATGTGGTGAATTCTGTATACGTAGCCCCGAGGTAGCTCTTTCGTTCAGCAGCACACACCTGAAGCTTCACTTTTCATTAAGACCAACCAATGTGGCTGCCAAATTAACAAGTAAACCTCTAAAACTCCGCTCCCGGTCGCCGGTGGCTCTCTGCACTTTTCCGAAAACCTTAGAGTAAATTTTCAACCTGACCACATACAGTACACACGGTGCTAAAGCCGTGTTGTTGTTGCCACCATGTAGGTTTGTCTGTCGTAAATCTACTTGTGCGCATGCGCTGGTGCAACAACATGATTGGCCTAGTTCAGCTCTGGCAACGCAGTTGATTGGCTGCTGGTGAAAAGGGGCGGGACATGCGCCATCTTTGGCGTCGCAGCTTTCCCCATTCAAAACGGGCAGAGTGGTCTGTCTCCTCATATTAGAACGTCTCTGGGTTGGTTTAGTGTTGGCTATGGCACTCTATGTTTCTGGTGTCATACTCATTTGACCAATTCCAAAAAAAAAAACTACCAATACCTGCATCCAGGACTAACAGTCCAATGTTTTTCTTGATTTTTCTTGATGAAAATAATAATACACATACACACACACACACAAAGAAAAAAAGAATCCAACTCACTAGACCAGAGCTACAGATGATTCTACTGAAAGACATCTGTTGTACTCCTGCAAAACCTATATTATTCCCTGCCAAAACCCGGGATCAAACCTGGAACCTGTAGATCTTCAATCCAACACACTCTGAACTGAGCTATTTCAGCACGCAAAACAGTGATATAGAGGTACAGGAAAGTTACATAGTGCAGCTGCAGCCAAGGCAACCCAACTCTGGAAAAATTACAGAGTGGGGCTTTAAATTTGAATAAAACAAAAAAAACTGATGTCGCAGTTCAAATCATAATAGGCAATGTAATAATTGAAAAGGTAGAACAAACGATGCTTCCCGGTGTGATAATTCATGAAGAAATCTGCTGGAAATCTTAGCTGGATAAAAAATGTTTTTTCTAAGATTGAAAAAGTATATTTGAATTGCTGTGTGAAGGTCTGGGGCAATTACTGTAACACATACAACACCAATTTCTTCGGTTGTTTTACAGAAAAGAGCTACCCGTACTGTATTCAGTGGAAAATATAATGAACATACCACTTGTACTTGAGGGCAGCTCCACTGAAATTATAAGATTTGGTCAAACGAAAAACTGTACAAATCAGCTACAGGGTAAAACATAATCAACTACCTGGTAATATTCAGAGACTTTTTGTGAAAGGGAAAGTACCAAGAGATATGACCTCCAGAGTAAACATAAACTGGCGCAGCAGAGCACAAGAACCACACTCGCATCTCAATTTGTGGTTTAACAATGGTTTGGCTTAAAGCATCAGAAATAGTAAATATGTTAAAAAGAAGATTTAAGCAACAAATGTTTAACAAAAGAGGTTACAAAGTGCAAAACACAGGCACCTTTTGGTTATTTTTTCACAGACCATGAGGTTTATCTACTAAGATTTGTATTCTTTGTTTTAAGCAAAGATCAGTGTTCATACCTTTTAAGCAAAGCAATTCAGTGCATCTAGATTGGTTCATGTCTCTCACATACCAAGGTTGCAACTTTCTTCAGCAGTTGCAGTATGAAAAGATGATATTCAGAACAAGAGTTATTTAAATTATATTCCTGCAGGGGTACTGATACACAAAACGACTAGTTAGGTCTAGATCAAGTGACCATAGTGATAGTATGTCCTATCACCATCCAAGACTTGAGCCACAGCTCATTCTACTGAAAGGCAAACATTGAGGTAATGTTTAAGAGCATGTACGAAACTCACTTTGACTGGAGGCATACTATATGGTACTTTGGAGGTTGTGAAGTGCCAAACACAGATACCTTTCTGTTATTTTTTTCACTTACCATGAGGTTTACCTACTATGATTTTATTCAAAATAACTGCTATTAAATTGCATATTTATAAAAAGGGGCAGGCAACTGGCCAGTTCGGCCAGGAATTAATGAGGTAACTAATAGCCTACCACTCAGAGCCGTCCCCTTATTTTTTTTCTATTGAAAGAATACTAATCAAACTATCAAGGTAATGTCTTACGGGAAGACATTAGGGAAACCACGAATTGTTTGTTCCAAGCTTACAGCCATACGAAGGTTGAAACTTTCTTTAGCTAGAGTTGTAGTAGAGACACCTGTTGATCAAGGCCAGATGTAGGTTACATTGCATTAATTTGTCTTACAAACCAAGTTAAAATGGGAGAAAGTTTCTGATTAGTTGACAATGCACATTGCATTCAGCATTCAGCTTAACAGTTGGGAGACAACAGCCGATTCACCTCAATGTCCATGAGAGGCGCTGGAGAGGGCTTGGCAGCCAGAGAGTGGTCATATACTAGATCAAGCTCTTCCTTACATAACCATAGGCAAAGTGTCATAAAATCAAATTGATGGTATTAACCTCAAGTGTACTTGCTGAAAATAGCTTGGATAAAGCGTATGTTAGTTATGACCAAAAAGTGACCTCAATGTTCCATTAACTAAGTTTTAAAATATATTCAAATAATCTCAGCAGAAGTGAAATACAGCCTGACATCTAAAAATGTAACGGGGCACATGGTTTAACTAATCCCAGAAGATTTTTGGCAGAGCTCATGTGCATCTGTTCTCTCCAAGCTGACAAAATCACACATACCTACGATCTATCATCTTTGTGTTATGAAAAAAAAAGTTATTTTGGTGGGATGTCTTTCTTCTTCTACTCTATAGACGTACTATGCATTACTATGGAAAATAAGTTGTGCTCAGATGTTGTCAATCACCCATGAATGTTTGGTTTGTAAATATTATCTATGAGCTGAAGTTGTGTTAGTCAGAGCGACTCTTAAGGAACCAAATGGTTCCTTGGCAGGCCATTTGAGAGCCTATTCTACCAGTGCTGACACATACATACATGATTGCTTTTTCAATTTCTGTCAGTTGATTTCCAAATATATATTCTAAATGCAACTGGAAAAATGGAGCTACACACACACGCACACACATACACACAAACAATAAGAGCGGTGGCAGGGCGCCACTCAGCCTTGCATCCCGTTGTGTCACTGCACGCCTCTAAATTATTCAGTGTCACTCAAATATTGATATGGAAATCACAGCTGACTGAACTGACAGAGACCAGAGAGAAAGGCTGCAAAGATCCACTGTCCTCATTCCACTGTCCTTTTATTTTTTGTCTCTCTGCTCCATTTGACTGATACCTTTTGATGCCAGCAGCTGCTCATCCTTATTTTATGTCAATTTCACACAGGATACAGTGAATGTTAAAAATGATTGCTGGCCATTGAAGGCCTTTTAATAGAAGAGCGAAAAACATCTCCTGCAATTTTAGCTTTTGATTATGAAGCATGGCCCTGGCAAGTGGTCTCACAGTTAGCAGAGCCATATTCTACTGCAATGTGTCTTGAATCATATTGATCCAGCACTGTGTGACTCTGATCACAGAATCATCTGTCCCTTTTCACACCTCATGACTAAATGAACAGAAACTCACTGCAGTATCAAATGGGAACATATTCACCAGCAGAATTAATGCTAAAATGAGTATGATCAAGTCGTTTTACATTGTTAAGAGCAACTAGAGGGGCAGGACTGGACTGCCATTTCCATTTGTACAAACCATACAAGGAGGCAGCAAAGCAGATAATTGTTGAATGTCCTGTTTGGCAAGGTTACAAAAATTTTCAGACGCAGCCTCCCCTCGATTTTGAGGTCAGAAATGTTAAGTATGAAAAGTAAGTCTCCAAAGTCGAATTCTTAACTAGGTTTTGGTAGGGTTGTAATTCTCAGCCAATCAGCACTTAAAATGCACAGAAGACGACCAATCAGGTTGTGCTTCTTGGTCTTACTCATTGTTCAGTGACAGTGGGTAATGGGGCTTCATATAGGCTACACTGCCCGTCCCAAAAAAAAGTCACACACTCTAATATTTTGTTGGGCCGCCTTTAGCTTTAATTACGGCACGCATTTGCTGTGGCATTGTTTAGATAAACTTATTTTTATTTCCGTCCAGAGTTGCATTCATTTAAAAAAAATTCTCAGGGGTTAAGATATCGTCGCTGTCGGGCACAAACCTCCTATGTCCAAAAATCATGATTTTTATTTTTTTCCATAAATCAGTACTATCGGTCACCCTTTACGTCTGACTGTGGTTTTACAAATATTTAACCAATGAAAAGTTTTTAAAACTGCCCGTGACTAAACCTCCTAACTCCATTGGATCCTGAAACTGTCGACCAAACCTCCTAACTCCACCCCCACCCGATCGACCCGGACTACTTCACCAAAGGAGCAGCTGGGAGCGCGACTTTCACGTCAAAAGTGTAAGTTTACTGTTGTCTAATGTGTAGCGGTTTTAAGACCATACGAACGCCAACCAACACATCATACAAGCCAACTATTTGATTTGTCACCTACTTGAAACGAGAGCGTAATGATCCCTAATTGATCCACGGCCGTGCTAACGGGAGCTAACTCGGCTCCATTGACTTGTGTGTTAAGCAGCTAGCGGGCTAGCGACGTAGCTGCTGTGTTGATCAATTTTGCGGCTTGTGGTTTTATTTACAAGGGAATTAATTTGACGTACATCATACCTTAACTGTTTTACACTTACACCAACTTGTTCAGAGTTTATTAACGTTATGCAGCGGACTTTTTTCTTTTTAAAGCAGGCTACCTGTGCTGTGTGCAGACCATTAGGAAACGTAAAATTACGTGAACAATACAGTTCAGTCAGTAATGCTGCTGGTGATATCATGTTTTGGTGTACATAATGACTATTTCTGTAACTATTGTGGATTTCTGACTATGACAAAGATATACTCATACACCGTCTCTTTTTACTTTCAGAGCCCACTCACAGCCATAGTTCACTCGGCAATTAACTGCTGATAAGGACAACAGTGCAACAGTAAGAGTGTTGGAAATCCTTGGAAACCTTGGAGTTTGGATTTTGAATAAAGTGCTTGAAACTGTACTTGAAATAAAGGTCTTGAAACTGCTTGACATTGTGATTGCATTATTATTTATAGCATAAGCCCATAGCTTGGTCAGTGACCCGATCTACAGTATAGCCTAATACATCCATGGATTGGAGACACTCAGCCGGTGTTTGCATTGTTAGACTAAATAACTTTTCAATACATAGCTACAATGTTTAATTTACACATACGCTGTAAAGGAAAATGATTTATTTTGAGGCCTGAGATGCGGAAGTGGAGGTGCTGGTGGAAAACGGTAGGTTGAAGTGCAGTTCAGTCCGTCATTTACCTGTTAATAGTGCACTTATCTGGCCACATGCATTAAACAACAGGAAAAACATAGTATTTCAAGAAAAATAGGATACAATAAACTATGTAACCTGTAAGTTGATGATAACGTAATGCAATAAACTATAGTAGCCAATGCGTCCGTCAATGATCAGTGACGGCACAAACCTTCTATCTCCACTCTTTCGTTGGTCATAAACCTAACTCCACATGAGCCTGATTTGGGTAAAATATTAACAATGTAATGACACATTCAAATATCTGACTATTTGTAAAGACACAATACCAAGTTTGATGATGTTATGTCCAATTATTATAAAACCACAAGGTTTTTTTCATTTCCTGAAAAATTAGAATTTTGGACATAGGAGGTTTGCGCCCGACAGCGACGATATGAACTCTGTGGTCATATTGGACCACATTTCTCCCTTGAAGATGATGGTTCCCCACTATCCGTTTTTAGTAATGCGATGGACAGTTCTTAACCCAATTTTAGTCTCAGCAATCTCTTTAGATGTTGTATTTGCTTGATGCCAATAATTTGACCCTTCTGAAAGGGTAAATAAATTGTTGCCAGCTTAAACATAATCATCCATGCAGTAATTATCCAATGGGAGGCTATTACCTATTAGCTTAATTAAATCCAAGTGGTGATTTTTCTTTTTTGGACGAGCAGTGTATTTCACATAGAAAACCACATATTGATAACCTATACCGTCCCAGCATGTTATGTCATATAGAAATTCACAATAGATATTTCTTACTATATGTACAAATTGTATCAAGTGTATCTTAATATGTCCATCCACCCATCCATTGTCTTATCTGTGCAGGGTTGCATGTGGACTGGAACCAATCCCAGCTAACATAGAGCGAAGGTGGGGTATACCCTGAACAGGTTGCATGCATATTTCTGTAGAGGGGGGTGCTTACTGCTTACACATTACTGTAGGTGACAAAAGAGTATTGGATATGTTTATGAGGTTTCTTCTTCGTATCTGTATTATGTTATTTACAAAATGCAAAAAATGGGGTAAAGACACATTTTAAACGATTAGCAGTAGATGAAGAACAGTGTAAAGGGCTGCATTGTCATATCAAAAAGCCAACCACTGATCTGCTCTAGTAGATCTGCTTAGCTCCTGGGGCTCTTTGGAGGCAGAAATGGTCCATATGTGCACTGTGGCCTTTAGCAGTCTCCTTGTGTGTTTGTACTTTTGCCAGTATCCATGGCTCGTACCTACTTGTAAGACAGCCTTCACCATTTCAAGTGTGAGCGAACATTCGTTCTCGCACCTCTAAAGGTGGACATTATTCTCTTTGAGTGGGAACCTGCCATTCACCCTCTACCCACTTTTTGGCTTTCATCCAAGTTTGACCATCTCTGCAAGTGCAACACACTTCAAGGCTTTTATGAGAACCAGAGCAGCGGGCGGTTTTGTGAATCAAGCTTGATCAATAACACCCACAAGAATAATTTGTATACCCATCTGTGATTATTCTGTGTGAGTTGTCTCCCAATTTGGAGGCATTGCATGCAGGTATTGTGATGCCACACTGTGTGGCTTTTAGTTACATAAAACTCTTTCAAATATCCAGGTTTCTTCTTTGTACCGCTCTCAGCTATATACTATGCAAACAAACAGGCACACAGAGGACTGTGCGATCCAGACAGGCTTCGATTGGATAACAGCTTACATAATCAGGCTGCCTGGAAAGAGCACAGCAGAGGGCATGAGGCAAAGACAGCCTGTGTCATACCAATGAGCTGGTTAGGGAACTAGTATTTCAGGGAGATTCAGCAGGCTACCTGGCTCCTGACATGGTGACAGCTCATGTTACATCTTGTGTACCAAGCACTGTTGTTACAGGCTGTTGCCTCTCTAAGAACCTGAATTCCACAGTCAGAAATCTGCAATGTTCTGTCTGATCAGAGACAACAAATGTGGATTAAACGCTGATATGTCGGCTTACATCAGTTTTGACATCCAAGGTATTTATGCTGTCAACATGAAAGCTGAAGGTTGTACATGCTGAAGCTGTCATCAGCCCCATTTTTCTTTTTTTTGCTTTTACCCTTCCAAAGCGGTTGTTTTGTTGCCACTTAAAACCAGAGCAAAAAGAGTGTGGACATAAACTTAACCCCTACATGCAAACTAGACTAAACTCTCATCTCACTACTCCATTTTCACTTTACTTACAAAACTACAGACAGAGCTGTCTTTGTTGAAAGAAACACATTCTCTGAAGTCTATAGTTTTAACACAGGGCATGAAAATGATGTTTTGCAGAGAAAGTTTAGAGCTGTTGCTAATTTCCCCCTCTTGTCCCTTGAATCATTGTCTCAGTCTGTTAATGCTGTTGACATAATCTGTTCCCTTATTTGGAAGCGATTAAAAGCTGCTGCTGCTGCTGCTTTGATCACTCGGATAGTTCTTTCTGAACACCAGTGATTGCAGACTGATGTTTAAAATCATAGGTGTTAAACGCTTTTTTGTAGTTCTTTGTTTTCTTGCCATGTTTTAGGAAGTTCAACATGAAAATGTTTTTTTTGTTTGTTTTTATTTTTGCTTTTCACAGCATAAGTTTGAACACATTGATTTCATATGAAATATTTTTATTTGTGTCTTTCCATGCATTCCAACGTTGTGAATTTCCACGCACCAAACAGTTTGTGACTGTCTGTTATAATCTGATTACCAACACAGTTCTGATGAAACTGGTTAACAGTCCTCAAAATAGCTATTGCTGTTTTTTCTCCCTAGATGTAAAATTGTCTACTGCTTATTTGGCAATTGTTTGTTAAGGAATAATCAAGCTTATAGAGAAATACTAAACACGTCCAGTACAGATCCAGATAATCTGCTAACACCTGTGGTTACCAAGGTAACAACACGGGCAGTTTAATGCTACATCAAATATTAATCACTTCACATGTGGCTGTTTACAGTGCAGCCAAAACAACTCATATTGTTTGAATAAAATGGTGCTTTGTTTTGTAGATGCATGTTTAATGAATGATCACAGTCAGAATTAACATATATGACAAACATGGTGTGTATTCTGTGACTACACAGTACAAGCCACGGCATGCGTTACCATTTCAATGGTTTTAATGGGAAATGTGCTGTAACACAGGTAACTTTTAGTGCACCACTTTGACTTAAACTTCACTTTCACATCTGGTATCTGTGGTAATGTTAGTGGGGAAATAATTTTTTGACCTCACAATCAGGAGGAAAAACACCAATGGCATCATGCCTTGTTCACAGAATAAATCAGATTCAGACTGTTATCTTACAGAGAGATTTCAGACAAGCTGTGTCTAAGCTATATTAGTCAATTTTTATATATTGTTGTACATTTTTATCGATTTAGTCTGCTGAGCACATTTAAAATACTGTTGGCTTCAAACTGAGTCTGTTCTGGTCAAGCACTGCTCTAACTTACTGTTTTGTTTGTGTAATGTGAATGTGTGTGTACATACTATTTGTCATGTGACTGTGACTGTGACTGCAACTGCGACCGGCACTTTTTAGCCCAAGCTAATTTCCTCTTGAGGACAATAAAGTTAATTTGAATCAGAATCTCTAATTGAGGAGCTCTCCTATCCTCTTCGGCATCAGGAAGACTGCAGGTACTGATCACACTGATCAGATTTTATGCAGGTTGAGTGGCCAATATCATCAGTGTACACAGTGTACATTTATTTTCCATCTGTTTGGTTTTCTTGTTTGGTTGTTTGAGTGTGGACTTTAGAATGAAGTGTGCTGCTTAGCGCCAATCACCACTTGGCAACATCCCTCACCGTGATCACTCATTATAACATCAGGCTCAATTACAGCTGTGGTCGGTCAGCTTGGTGCACTACATGTACCTTTAAATCATAAACTCTGGCATTGTAAGTCTGGCATTAGAATTAAGAGTTACTTTTGAGTTACCGAAATCACTACTCCCTCAAATCTACCGGTTTGTGCCAAAACACAGGGATGCCCTTTAAAAGTACAAAATGCCTCTCAGTATGGCATTTGCATGTGACCAGTTAGTGTGTATAAATCAGCAGGTAATTGAGACTGAGACTGAAAAAAAAAAGTTTTACCTACCATGCTGTCTGTCATGACTGACTCTTTGTAGAGTAAGATGACAACAGTATTCACAAGTTTTATTAAATCTCCCTCCCCATCAGAAAATTCTCAGTGTCAGTGCTGAGATTTCTCTGAGCTGACAGCAACTCCTGATTATCACCGACACAGTTTGGATGTCCGTGCTTGACTCTCTCTTAGCCAACGTGCCGTTGCGTCTGAAGGACTTTGCAGAAAAGTATTTTAAAACAAGCTTGTGTTTGTATGTGAGGTCATGTTGGGAACAAGGAGAAGAGGAAGTAGTCGTATTAGCTCCACTTGAGCATCGTCCTTTGCTCAATAAAAGCTTTGCCTGTGTCAGCTGAGAAAAGCCCTGCTGAGACGTCTGTGAGGACCCAAACCCATGCTAATGACTGAAACAATCATCTGTAGTCAGATGGTGTTGTCTTTGTCCCCTGTGTGACACTTCTCCCTCTGTCCTCCTCTACTCAGCCGCGCCCATCGTCTCAATCCCTCTTTGTGTTCCTTAACCACTTGGAGTTTGGACTGTGTGTGTTGAAGGGACCCTCTGTCTGCTTGATAAAGGAGGAGGGGGGGCATCAATACAGTGTGACAAATTACAAGGAAGGAAATGTAAAAATATGATGAGTGCTAACTAAAACCGGCTACGCTGTCACTAAACACTTGAGTCATGTCATCAGCATTACGTGATTGCCACAACATATGGCCATATGTCTGGAAGCATCTGCAGCTGCTGATGAAAGAAAAAAATCTGTCAGTTTTGATAACTTCTTAACATCAAGTCAGTGTTAGACACAGATGAAGTGAGTAGACACACTAGATTAAAACCCTGGACAGCATATAGCAACTCAATGTGCAAAACTGAGGATGTAGTTTCAGGGTGTTTTCACACAGATGCAAAAATTATAAAAAAAAAAAAAAATATAAACAATAACTTGCCAATAATATAATAAAATGTTTGTCAATAATGTAATAAGTTATTACATTTTTGGCCTAGTATTAAAAACCCCTTTGAAAATGTATTAACTGGTGCCAATAATGTAATAATAATAATAATATATATATATATATATATATATATATATATATATATATATATATATATATATATATATATATATATATATATATATATATATATTAGTCAGGTACAAATATGACTTGACCCTAAAAAAATTCTAACAAAAGGTTTCTCAGTTGTTTTTTATAGTATTAGATGTCCTTAATAACATACTAAAAGTTTACCAAAATTTGACCACTAGAAAGGTGTTATTTTCAAGATGGCGTCCAAGATGGACAGGAAGCCTGAGGAGACACCACAGGTGAATAGGGTAAAATTTTTAACTAACAGATATCACCATGAAACTTCCCAAGTTTATCACTTACATTAAGACAAATATTTTTTGTATTACAAGTTTTGTCAAATTGTATGTTTAAATATGTAAATTAGGCAATATCTAATTAAATATGCGCCAATTTGCATATCCGAAATCTGAACAATGGATAGACGCCACTTTCAAAATTCTTGTTTTATTTTGTTGACATACTAGAGTCAGAAGTTTTTACAGAGGGGATTTTGGATATCTCTCTTTATCACTCTGTAAATGAGAAAATACTGTCACCAGCCCTAAAAATTCAAGTTGGTCGTGTTTTTAGGAGTAAAATGTTGTATAAATCAGGCTATGAATGATACATCAACAATCCCCTCTGTAAAAACCTTCAGAATATAGAAAGGGATCAAATTGGAAGGTTTGGTGTCTGTAAGTGCTGCTGAAGTGGAGATTTCGGGCTCTTATACAACATTTTACTCCTAAAAACACAACGATATTTGAATTTTTAGGGCTATAGTATTTTCTCATTTACAGAGTGATAAAGAGAGATATCCAAAATCCCCTCTGTAAAAACTTCTGACTCTAGTATGTCAACAAAATAAAACAAGAATTTTGAAAGTGGCTTTTATCCATTGTTCAGATTTCGGATATGCAAATTAGCGCATATTTAATGAGATATTGCCTAATTTACATATTTAAACATACAATTAGACAAAACTTGTAATACAAAAAATATTTGTCTTAATGTAAGTGATAAACTTGGGAAGTTTCATGGTGATATCTGTTAGTTAAAAATTTTACCCTATTCACCTGTGGTGTCTCCTCAGGCTTCCTATCCATCTTGGACGCCATCTTGAAAATAACACCTTTCTAGTGGTCAAATTTTGGTAAACTTTTAGTATGTTATTAAGGACATCTAATACTATAAAAAACAGCTGAGAAACCTTTTGTTAGAATTTTTTTAGGGTTAGGTGGTTTTTTTTCATATATGTACCCGCCTATATATATATATATATATATACATATATATATATATATATATATATATCACTTTTTTTTCTGGGTAGAAGATATCAATATGTTACAACTTGATGTGTTACAACAAGGTTGTTGATAGCCGCCCAAATTGCATAAGCATAGGAGTTTGCTTCTCAGTGTAGATTAGAAACAGGTACCAGTTATTTTTAATACTAGGCCAATTACATAATAATCAGCCAATAATGTAATAATTTATTTCATTATTGGCAAAAAAAAAGGTATTACATTATTGGCTTTATTACATTAAAAATTGCCAAAAATTATTATGTTATTGGCCGTTATTACGTTTTAGGTTGCTATGCACTCTTAAACTGTTGTGGAGCTGTCCACTGTCAGACGGTTTCAGTCCTTTATCTGTTTTTACCTCTACTCTCTCTGCTCACTTAGACAGCCCACACCTAAAGAAAAACATGGTTTTAATTTTAATGTACGATAATGCGCAAAATGTCCGATGTGCGATGACACTGTTCAATATCGTGATGACGACATGACATGAGATAAATAAGCAAATATTCAGGTTTGAATGTTAACCATACATTTCCCACTAAAAACACTGTAGTACATACACCAGACCTGTAGTGGCGCCGTAACACTGCCACACAAAATCAGAGAAGAAGAGAGGAAAGCTTGCGCGCTGTGAACAGCAACACCCTACTTTTAATATTCAGTTTCATATGGTCACCTGTTAGTAATGTCATATCGCACCATTGGATGTGTGGATCTTAAGTTATGAAAAGAAAACAAGGCTGAGTATAGATTTGGCAGCTCAGCTCTCAGCATTTCAGAGTTGCCCTGTGTCCACAGAAGTGTGTTGGTTGAGCTTTGACTGTTAATGTGAACCTCTTTCTCCCAGTCTGGTCAGTTTGTTGTGGGGAGCAGGAGGACACATCTGTGGATAATTGACTGCTGGTAGAAACCTGCAGAACATCTGGTTCATGAGTTATCAGAGAAACAGTTGGATCAAAACTCAGCAGCCATCTCAGCAACACCTCCATGACATCCTGTATTCACCAAAGAACTCTAAATGTGCTTTATTCAGTGGTTTCACTGGTCATAATAATAAGGTCTGTTTCTTGTGAGAAGGAGGAGACATCTGTAAAAAACCTCCTGAATGACTCTGACGGAATTCAAAGATGGCAATTGGGATGATGACAACAACTCCCATGATGCCACCACCACTGCTCTAAGACATCAGCCAAGGCCATCTTTCATTATTGATTTGATTGGCCCTGAACAGCTGAAGTTATATACCGATAACTGTCTTTGGGGTCTTTGTTTTTTTTTTTTTAAAGCTATCCCTTTTGAAACACACGTTATTGATTCTGCATAATTTTTCCTTTTACTTTCTTATGTATTTGTGCAAATATAAAAACTATATAAGCAAACTGAAAAAATAAATATCCCCGGTTAACCTTGAGAATCTTCACCAAGTTTTATGGGAACCAACAGCAAGACATTTTATTGAGGTGTTTTTGGACTTGGTGGATCGACCACTTGACTGACAGGTACTGACATCCTTAAAAGAGACAGAGAAATCAATTTCCATTACAAAACCATGAATTCCTCACTTTACCTCAAACAAAGGTGAGATAAGCTCTTCTTTCAGTGACCCTTTCCCATGTGACATGAACACATCATGGTGAGAGTGATGCACTCTTTCAGGGCTGCATTAAATTAAATAGTTTGCGTGTTCAGCTGAAGTCAATGTTGATAAATAATAACGAATGAACCTTGCTTTTTGATTGACAATTTACAGGATGTAATTCAGAACAAGTGTGATTTCTACTGTACTGCAGTAAAATATTGCTGCATATTGTCACTCAAAGTCACAAATGAGGACACTGAAGCTTACTCTGCCTGGGGCTTATAAGACAGCAGGCAGATAATCACAGAGGTACTGTGCAGAATGGCCAAAAAAGGGGCTTAACACCACTTTGTTTCTGTGTTCATATAGCTGCGAGGATGGGCTATAGCAGGGTCAGGTACCAGGGTTTCGTATCTGAATGGAGATTCAAATTGCGCTTGTAATAACCATGTTTGATTCTTCCACTTGAATCCACAACTCTTAGATATCCCAGTCCTCTCGCCTTCCCTGCTCTCCATCCCCGTTATCAAACACTCTGGGTCAATTCAAGAGACAAGCCGCTTGCTATTTTCCACAGCAGAGAGTGAGCCAGTGTGGCCACTCATGTCCTGTTATCCGTGAAACAGGCCCGTCTAAGCGCCCTGACACTGCTTTAGACATGGCCGGTCCTGCTGGTCATGGGAAGACAGCTCGGCTCCTGTCTACACAACAGCGGGCTTTGTACATTAAAAAAAATGGATCAGCTATGAGGAACCTATCGCAGTGAATCGGCTCCTGTGTCCACTACATAAGGGATTGATTCAGTGTGGATACTCTTTCAACAAAGCCTTTGACAGTGTGGAAGACCCCTGGCTGTGCCGTGGCGGCGGAACACAGGCGTACAGATTGAGAGGGGAATACCACTCAGTTTGTACAGCACAGAGCAGCAGGTCTATATATATATGTCTGTTTGATTCAGGGGCAACAAAAGACAAAGACTTGTGATGGGCCTTCTGTCTTTATCATGGTTGTGCATTCTACTGCATACACGGCAATTGAAAAAAAAGGAAACCTAATAGAAATACCACATTAAAAAGAGCTTTAACTCTGAAGCATGTAAATAAATTACAACTACAAAGGTGCAGCTGCACAGGCCAGTCATATGAAGCTTATTAACAGTATGTGTCAGCTTGAAGAGATCTGTCAGTAAATGCTCTCATGTGTTTTCAAGATAATGGGAAGTGTCAGCAAGCAGATTTTGAGTGTAAGTTTATGCACCACATTGATTGATATTGTTAAGTGCAGAGCAGATGGTCCCTAACCAGTCTAAACAGTCCCATACTTGTTTGTTCCATCTTACACCCATAGCAACAATGTGATGGACATGATCGCTGAAACAGAAGCAGCCTGCGTCAGTAAACTACGTGGGATTAAAGAAATCCATTTGCAAGCAATCAAGTCACCCTGATGCCAGATACCAGTCAGTTAGCAGAATAACTCAAAGCTGGCGGTAAGACTGCAGCTGTACTGAAGTCTTACTGCCAAACTCTGAGTTGTTCTGCTGTTTTAATCCCAACACAGACCCAAATTTACATTGGTGAATACAATCAAAACATCATCAGTGAGCCTCAAAGCTGCATTCATTTCTTCACAGTAGAGCAGGGGTCTTCAACGTTTTCCAGGCCAAGGACCCCCAAACTGATGGAGAGATGGAGCGGGGACCCCATACTTATATATATTGTATAAAATTGTGTTTTATATTCAACTGGTCCTGTAGTGCCATACAGGGCCGTTGTATAGGGGAGAAAGGTGATGATAATTCTAGGGGCCCAGCGCCCAGTAGGGCCCACAAAAACCTCAGTAGTCTAATCTTTGTATGACTGAATTATTCTGCATAAGACCCTGACTGATACTCATAGTAATGCTGCATTAACATCAAAACAAAGTAGGTTAAATAAGAAATGATAATAGATACAGTACGTAGTCTATGAAAAAAAGTGGAAAAGTCAGGGGGCAGGGGCCCACTTTAGTATACTTTCAGGGGGCCCAGGATTCCTAGGCCCTGGTGCCATATGCCCAAAGTACCACATTCTGGACTATAAATCACGCTTTTTTTTAGGAGTTTGGCTGGTCATGGGACTCCTATATTTCGAAGGGACTTACATAAAAATTATATGCCATGCCATCTATGATCACAACAGGTCACAACTACGCGCGTGGTAACTGAACGCTGCTACTGCACCAATGAAAGAATTACTAAACCATAAAAAGACAGAGAAAACAAAGCAGTATTTCCCCTACTTTGTTTTTTTCTCTGGCTTTTTCTGCATTTATTTTGAAAGGGCAGCTGGAGAGAGACGGGGACGCGGAGAGAAAGTGAGAAGGGGGATTGACACGCAGTGATGTGACTGTCGGAGGGTCGCTGCAGCGGCCGTGCTCTACCAAGACATAGGCTATGACGCTCGCGACTCACCCACAGTCAGTGCCGCGGTCACCAAAGCTGATTCTGGGAACATTTACACCGGGCCCGCCGTGTCATGTCTCGGTTCCACGGAGCGTTTCAGTGACACTGCTTCATTATTGCTGCGCTATGAGCAGACGTGGCGGTGCGTGTTAATGTCACCGTCGTATGAGTGTGTACTGTGAATTAACGAGTGTGTATGGAGAATAAAAACTAAAGTCCCATCGTTGTGTTGTGTAGCCGACGGTTCAGGGGCCGAGTGTCACAGCACCACTGACAGCGGTGTATGTGTGTGTGTGTGCGCCCGCCCGCCATCGGGCTGATTTTAGAGGGGGGTGGGGGGGAGTGAGCGAGAGAGAGTGAGAGAGAGACGGTGCGCCGTTTTTGTATCGGATACAATACAAAGGCTCGCCTGACACCTATATTATAGGAAAACAAAGGACTTTTATGTAAAAATCTGATGTTCAGCTGCAGGGAACACCCCTATATTCACAATGGATCTTTTTTTCATAACTTCCATATCTTTTTTCATATTTTTTTTCCCTCAACCAAAACTTTCGCGACCCCCCCTGCAGTACCTCCGCGGACCCCCTAGGGGTCGCGGACCCCCTGTTGAAGACCTCTGCAGTAGAGGATGTAGGAACACATGAGTGAAATAAGTCTTTAAATATTGTTTATTGGTAAAATGTGACATAGTAAAATAGAGAAAAAGTGAATAAATGATGTATAAGCAACTAAACAACTATGTCTATTCTCCCAGTGTGCTAGCTTTAACTGTGTTTGCCATCATGCAAATTCTGTCATGATTCCCCTATGTTTGATATTCTTTTTATTACGTAATCTTGTTGCATCACCAGCTGCTTGCCTCAATGAACCAACTGCTAATACGTGAATAAGTGGAAACACAAGGAGATATGTATGCTGTTTCACTCATTATCTTGATATGTGGTAATGATTCACAATGAACGTGGATGGAAATCCAACAACTGAGTGACAGTTGCATGACTGGGAAGGTGGTCAGTAGAATAAATCCATATTAATGATGTACAGGTTGGAAAGTGGTACTTATGCTAACTCTCTGATGCATGCAGTATAAAAGAGCTGACTAGCTTTACAAAAATTGCTAAATGGTAACAGAGTGAAATTCTACAGTGTGTGTGTCTGAAAGTTGTTTTACCATTTAGAGATAGTCTACGACTGGTAACTTTCCATTTTGCAGACACTTTAATCCAAAACATCTTACATCCAGATCACAGATAACATCCACTAAGCATCAAGTCAACGTGTTGAAACTAAACTGCAATGTGCCAAATGTAACTTGAGGATAATTGTGAATTCACTTCACAGTAAAAACAACTTCTCAGGATAAAGCACATCTCCAATCCAGCACGCACACCATGTAAACATACCATACAGCCTAACTTGATTATGCTAATTATATACAAATGCCTCAAAATGAACACGGTAATGATATTTCAGTGTTTAAGTGCCGCACATACTGTAACGCTTGTAACGTGTGCAGGCTGAACAGCATGGAGAGTGACAACATATGCCAAACACAATCTGCACACATACTTATCAGCACAGTTGATTAGCTTCTGAATAGTCACATGGTGCCAGATGTTTACATATATAGCTAGCTGTTTCATATTTTCATCCCCCCCCTGAATGTTCATAGTGACAGATCTGGCAGAATAGGTAATATGGCTCCTCTCATGCATCTGTGGTAATGAGATGAGCTGGGATTTGCAACAGTCTGTGGCTTCTGCTGCTGCCATGATCATTTGTGTCACCAGCTAAGCCTCCTATTGATTAAGGCCTTGAACAAGCTCGGCCAAGCTGCTTCACTCGCTCTGGCTGGCATATGTCAATCCTTGTGTGACTATGCATGAGACGGTGTTTTCTTGCTGTCGTCAGTGCTCAGAGACTTGAGTAATTCTGCAGCAGACATTAAGGGAACAGTCCAAATCAAAGCTTTGTTTTTTTTAATTAGACAGAGCCGCCATCAGATACAACTTTGTTGCCAAAATACATTCAAATCAAGCCCGTGAATGTGTGTTTGTTTGTTGTCAGGGACCTCCTTTAGAGAGACATTTTGATTTCAGTTAAACTACCTGATTAAAGGGAACATGAATAAAACATCAGCTCCAGAGAATGAATGAGTTAAAGGGCTGTCATTCAGTGTTGTCTCTAATCCCTGTGAATCCAACTTTTTTTGTTCTCTTGCCCTTCACAGCCCACATTCCTCAGCCAGTCCCAATTTGAAACACAAAAGTCTGACCCCTCCTCCACTTGACACACACACACACAGAGAGAGAGACACACACACACACACACACACACACACACACACACACACACACACACACACACACACACACACACACACACACACATACACTTGTTCTAACAAATCTACTCATCACGCTCTTTTTGCAGGATTGTGTAGGGGTGTTAATGAATATTGATGTCGTCTTTGTCTCTGTGTAGGTAATAATCTGCTCCATTTTCATGATTATTCTTCTACGGCTCTGAACAGGAGTCCTATGGGAGAGTTGAGATCGACTTTCTCATGTGGTGGGTTTTTAGTGCTGTGGTGACTGACTTCCTCAGGAAAAATCCCACGCAGGCGAAGCTGCCATGGAGATGCCATGAATGGGCCGGTTCAATAGAAAACATTTCTTCATCCTGATAAATTTAAATAGTGGTGCAGGATGTGTGTAATGCTCATTATATAGAGCTCTTCCTGTCAGTGCATTATATTCTTTTATTGGATCATTATTATATTGTTGGTAAAATCATGTCCATAGCCCACCCCAACAGCCGCTTCCATCTTATGCTGCCTAATTAGACCTCTTCTCAGGACTGTGTGGGTGTTTACAAGTGTTTGATTGGCATCTCCCTGTTGTGAGTTGTGTTGTGACATTGTGATAAGTGCTATTATTGTTATTGGTCTGGAGAGTTTCTTTTTCTGAATTTCCAGGAATTTGGTTAGAATTTGCATCACTGTGGATGGACACCCACGTCCCCCCTGAGTGGATGTCTAATCAGCCAGTGATAGCAAACACCAGTGTGGGTGGGTGTGCAGTGACCTTAATTATATGTCAACTGCTTAGTTGAGGCAAGGTGAGATTTGTGAATATGCTAATCCAATGCTATGGTAGTGAATGGGGGCTAATTCCTTGGTGTTAAAAGAGCAGGGAAGTGCTGCATTAAAAAAAAATCAACAGTGTGCTGCAGTGCCCACTGTAGGCTAATGTACACTGAAGAAATAATCCCCAATTCTCCTAAAACAAGAAATGGGTCAGGAGCTACAGTAAATTTCACATCACACATCAGAATGAGGAAAAAACGTGACTCCGGGCCCGTCCACACAGTTCTGCAAAAGTTTTCTTTATCGTTTTGGGAGTTCAGGCAGAAAACACAAGCTGCATTCAGGGCTTAAAGTTCACCAGCAGGGCGCCGGATCTCCAGCCCTGCGCTGTTTCATTACAGTCTGGAATAAAGAATTATGTCTATAGATTAAGCTACTGATCCCTTTTTTTTCTTCATTGCCTCCCTCTAGAGCCTATAGACACACACTGTGGTCTTGTGCAATGTCCCGCTCATAGCACTATCTGATTGTTTACATGTCACAAGTAATGAGCCTATCAAAAGTGAAGGCTGTGCATGGCTGCATGAAGTCTTTTACAAGGAGGCAGAGAGAAGTGCGGTGAGAGAGAGTGGAGCGAATTTCAAATGTAGGCCAAGTTACTGTAACGTCACTGAAGTGAGAGATCTGACCTGTATTCATGTTTTTTGTACTTATCGGCTGGCTTAATTGTGGAGCAACAAATGAATGAACATTCACCATCTCATTCATGGCAATTGGCAACTAACGTGATTATGTGTAACAGATGCCTAACCTGAGCCACACCGCTAGACGTAACGTAACAACAACAACAATGGTGGACTACTGTCGGCTCCCTTGGATACTGCACCTGAAATGTGTCTATTAAATTGGCATATTTGGACTGGCATGACTCCCAATCAACATTCTCATGTTTAATTGATAATATCGATAATATGTCGGTGTATTTGTGTGGCAGCGTTGCAGCATCACATAAAGGCCTGGCAGATTTATTACAGCTGCTAGGGTGGTTTTCAGGGGATTCGTGTGGACACAGACGTTTCCTGAAGCGATGACGTGTTTACGGAAAACTCTTTGAGAACGAACAAGGAAAAGACTGTTCAGGGAAAGCTCGACTTCCGTGTGGACTGCATCCGTAGCGTGATTGTTGGTGTCAGACAGTTGGTTTGTGTGTTTCTGAAACTGCTGATCTCATGGGATTTTCACACACCACAGTCTCTAGAGTTTCTTCTCAGTGTAAAAAAAAAACAAAAGGACATCCATTGAGTTGTATGAACTAAAGAGGACGAGGTTTGGTGCCACTGCTGTCAGCCAAGGACAGAAGTCTGGGGTTGCTGCAGAGACAGGCTCCTCAAAACTGGACAGACTGTAAAAAAAAATGTTGCCTGGTCTGATGAATTGGGATTTCTGCTGAGGCAGCAGATGGCGGGTCAGAAGTTGGCATCAACAGCATGAATTCGTGAACCCAGCATGCAATGTATCAACAATCTAAGCTGCTGCTGCCGGTGCAATGGGCCCCTAATACAACAAATAATAACTTGAATGCCACAGTCTATCTGAGTTATCTGACCGTGCTCTTGGCCACAGTTCTTCTAAAGGCTACTTCCAGCCAGATAATGCTCCGTGTCACCAAGCTGAAGTCATGAACATGACAACAAGCTCTGTGCACTTTAGTGGCACCCCCAGATCTAAATCTATTAGAACACATTCAGCATGTGATAGCTAGACAGTTTGAATGTGCTGCTGACAAATCTGCAGAAATGATGTGATGCAATCATGCCAACAGGGAGCAGAGTCTCAGAGGAGAGTTTCAACATCTTGTGGAATCCGTGTCACTTGAGCGTATTTTGAAAAGGGCACACATCCAAAGTTCAGGGGTTGTCCTGTTCAGTTCCAGTACGTGCTCTTCTATATGGAAATTAATGTTTGTCCAGCCTGGATTTTTCATGCAAAGTGTTTGGCTGGGCCGTTCTGTCCTTCATCATGTTACAAGGGACTAAACAAAGCCGGGAAACTCTGGTAATCATTGCACTGGAACAGAGTCTGTGGCTTTACAAAACCGCTGGACAAATAAGTGAGGTGGTGGAATATTCAAGACTCATACTTGTCATGTTATACATCGGCACTGAAACTACAGACATGGTTATGTACTTACAGGTGCATCTCAATAAATTTAGTTAATTAAATTTCCAGTTAATTTATTTCAGAGGTTCAATTCAAATAGTGAAGCTCATATTATTGTGTAGACTGAAGTATTTCACATCTTTATTTTACAATAGAAAACACAGTATCTCAAATAATTAGAATATAGTAAAAAAAAGTTCACTATTGTAACTTAATGGTGTCACACTCTAACTCCAAACACATGAAAAGTTTCCCTGAGCATGTAAATGTTCTCATGCTGTGTTGAAGACAACTTGCTTGCAACTCAGTAAAAATTAGGTTTGAGTTATGAAAAATGAATTTAACAGCGTCAATCTCGAAAATTCGGGTATCATGTCAGAGTCCCGATTTTCCAATTTGACATCAGTGACAGCGGAAGGACTATACAAGGAACATTATTAATGGTTAGAATGGAATTGTAACAAAAGTTGTCCATGTTTTCATGCATCTTCATTTGCTCCCAAAATTAGCACAAATTGCTGCTGCATATATTTTTCATGTTCCGCAATCAGCCACAATATGCCAAACTACTTTCGGGCATCCATGTTTTTTCTCCTTCGTGTTAACCTGTATTGTGAACGCTATGATGACGGAAGTCAAAAAGTCAGTTACTTCCGAGTCTTGAATGCAGCATTAGTCTGGTTCAGTAGCTATACTATCATGGGGAAGACTGCTGACCTCCATTCTGATCAGCAAGCATCTCTTGGCTGAAAAGCAACATTGTAAGATTGGACTTGCATGGCTCCCCTTTAAAAGTGCTGGCCAGTCACACAGTAATATAATAGGGTATGTATTTATTCATGCACCTCACTTTATATATAACTGCACTTCCTCCAGTATAATGACTTGTATATGTCATAGGGTAAAAATAAAATGGCTGTCAAACAATATACTAAATACAGAATGTGTGGACTGTTAGTTTGTTTTGCCAGTAAAAACTACATTTTCCACAATCGCCTCAATTACAACAGATTATTGTCATGGCTGCCTGACACAGCCAGGCTACCTACCCATGTGTAAACTAATCATATGTGTTATCCAAACATGATAACTACATGTTAGTGTTTGTGTGATGACTTAAGTGCTCATATTGCCCTTAATGGTACATTAGGTGTTTGTCACTGCGGTCACACATTGCCTCCGTCTGTCCAATTCGTTGAATTAGTTCTAATCTATTAACCTGGCCTGTGAAATTCCTAACACATCAGGACTACACTAACGACCAAAGGCATCAGATAATATTGAGCTGTAAATTACTTTTCATCCCTGCACAGCTGCCTGGTGGGTAGGATCAGGACCACTTAGACTGGAAAAACAAAATATATCCTCCACATTGACTATTCCGCCAGAGTAACCAATAATCTCTTCAACTCTCAATTTCCCTTAAAGTGGCTCTCCATAGTATAAGTCATAAAAATATAAATGTCTTATTTCCTTTTTGCAGCACCTCACTGAAGCTTAATGCACAAACATCCAACAGTGTGTTTGAATGGCTGTTTATTTCCATTCCCACCATATCAAATGAAAACAGATCTCCCCCAAACATTTACCGGACATTTCTGGTACATCAAATAACATCGTCATTAAGCCAACGGTAAGAGTAGTATTTTTTTAAGTTGTTATTGGCCATTCATTTCCATGTTATTCTTTTCCTCTTGATACCGATATGGTATCCCATTTTCCCAAAGGACAGGACAAGCTGAAACAACACTAAGGCTTTCCAAGTACTATGCATTTTGTTAAATCGTGAAGAACTTTAACAAACTGTAAAATTACTACAAGCAGCTGTGTGGCTCTAAGAAAAATTACAATCAACAATTGTGCATTTTGGCGGTACACTGGTTCAGTGGTTAATACTTTTGCCATTCAGCAAGAAGGTTCAGGGTTCAATTCCCTGGATTCGGGGACTGGAGTTTGCATGTTCTTCCTGCACCTGTGTGGATTCTCTCCAGATTCTCCAGCTTCCTCCTACAGTTCAAACACATGCACAATGGGTTGATTGGTCACTCTAAATTGCATGTGCGAATGTGAGTGTGTTCATTGTCTGTCTCTATATGCTGGCCCTGTGATTGACCTGTCCAGGCCCCTGCAGCCCTGCACAGATAAAGTATGGATGAATGCAATTGTGCAGTTAAATTAATGTTAAAGGTCAGAGAAAAAAAATCCGTATATGAGTTTATATAATCTATATAACACATAATATTGCTATATTGTATAGAATATTTCACTGCTATAAACAAATCCGTAATTGAAGTAAACAGAATGATACATGTTTATGTTTATGCTTCTCCCTTTAAGATATGGTGCAAAATCTACCTGTTTCTTCCATTAACCCTTATGTGGTGTTCGGGTCAAATTGACCCGTTTCAAATTATTACTAAAAGAAAAATGCTACAAGGATACAACTTTTCGACCTGAAGCCCCATGGCCTTGGCTTATTTTATGTGAAGAACATGTGAAAGAAAAAAAATATATTGATATTACATGCTACAATACCCCTATGCATTTACGTCCTTCATAGGATGTTTGGGTCAATTTGACCCGGATGAAATACATTGACTGACAGACAGACACATACACACCACACAATACAAGCTTTCCCGCTGTTTTTACCCTCTGATGCGTGGGAACCTGGAAAAATTGTCTCTTACTGTATCACATGAAATCACATGTTACACAAACAACAAAAAATGTGTGCATCAGTGGCTTAAGATTTGAGAGAGGGAAGTGGTACTGAAGCATCTGGATTTACACAACACAAACTCAGTGTGTGACAAAGTGTCAGTTGTATCCAGATAGCCAGAGCTCAGGGTGCCACATGTTCATCAACATAATTTTGTGTTTCTATCCATTGTCTTTTTGCCATTTGGTGCCGAACAGTAAGTGTACAGTTCGATTATCAGAAATAAACTAACTGTGGGAAATAACATAAATGGGGCGTGAAACAGACATTTTCAGGAGTTAAAGTCATATCACCAGAGGATATTTGCCTGGTAGCTTGTTTAGCGAGCTGAGGAGGAACTATAGCCTGAGAGTTGACATAAGCCATTATGCAAAGTGTGAGGCTCTGTTTTTTTAATGCCTTTTGTTTAATGGCACTTTGAATTGATAAAATGATTATATCTTAAACTTTATACTGTCTTAAACTTTATTCAGTTTAAATAAAACCTGGATGTGACTATCTATAAACAAATAATAATTTCCCAGATCTTGTAGTTTCCAGATTTGTGTGATTGTAGCAGATGTACTGAAATTAAGTTTTGTTGGACTATCACTGAGCAGCCACTTCACCATCATCTTTTTGTTCGCATACCAGCAGCTTCATTTATTTTAACTTTTTTTTCATCCTGACTTCTGATCGTTCTCACCTTCACTCTGCCAAACAGTGTTCTGCTACCACCACAGCGACTTTCGCCTCTCGCTGAATCTCCATCTGTTTGAGTCCCTGCAGGCTCAGTACCTGCTGGAACAAATCATCCTGCTTTGATAAAAAAAAATATACAAAAAAACTGCCCAACTACACAGTGTTACTGTGTGTCATTGTTTGGCTGGCTGAGTGGTTTGGAGCAGCGTAACTGCTGCCCTACATTGCCAGAGTGTTTTGAAATTGGAGGTAGAAGTGGGTCATAATACAAACAGCGTGCAGGGACTTTGCCTGCAGATAATCAACAGTTCATTGCTGTGGAAAGCAATTAATCAAACAGTGTGCATCTCCTTCTTAATAATTTGCTATTTAACCCTTATGGAAGCATGTTCTACTTAAGTCAAGCATGATTAAATAGGACAGTTTTTCAAGATATAGTCCTTGTTTAGTGACAAGAGACACATTTTATGGCAAATATTTCGATAGTGGTAGTGTTTAAAAGCAATTTCTTACAATCATGTGCAATGCTGCACATTCCAACCTTTACTTTGCTTATATTTGAGAATGGAAGAATGAAAGATTTTAAAAATGGGCACAGCATGTGAATCATTACCATCATGAATTGGTGGGAAATTCAGACACCGAGGTATTCACAGGGGGGCAGAGTGTGAGATGACATGTCTTGCTGGTTTTCTATATTCATTTGATATTGTCACATTCTGCTTATTGAATAATTAAACTCAAGTGTCGCCTAACATCAGCTGACATTAACAAGACTAATGGGATATGTTTGAAACAGAGGAGTTGAAAACCATGTGTTGTCTGACCAGGCCAAAGTGTTTATGCTGTAGCCCGTCTGACCAGCCAGACTTGTTTCCGATGCCGTTGATTTACTCAGCAGCCACTCTGGCCTCTATGTGTATTGACACTCAGCCGCACTGGCTCTGTGACGGTGTACTTAGGCACAGTGGGCTAATGCTCTGAGGTAAGGGCTAATGTCAGAGTGCTAAATTGCTCACAGTGACAATGATGTGAACATGCTGATGATCTGCAGGCAGGGGGGTAATTTCCACTGGGAAATTGAGGGGACACATGTTAACCTCACTTTTCAAAGCCAGAGTTCTGCTGCACTGTTTCTTTCCCCACTGAGCTTCACCGCTCGGGCTACATACACACTTTCCCCTTCTTACTGGTTATTGCTTTGCTTAGAAAATAATTAGACATTAGAATCAAACATCTGTCAAAGATAATGCAGCAAATCACAGTGCTGCTCTTTGCAGTAAAGATGGGATCTGTCAGAAATGATCAGGTAAAGATAAATACATTCTTTTTTTTGATAATTATGCATAATAAATTTGTTTGAATGGATTGATGATGGTCAGGAATATATCATTAGCATTATTATGGAGGAATACGTAATGTCTGTGCAAAATGAATGGCTTAATACACATTAGTTGAATATTTTAGTTTGGAGAGACGAAAGATGAGAAACAGAAAAAAAAACATATGGACAGTTAAAGGTGTTATTTGTAAGTTCTGCGTTTGCTACATAGCCAATATTAGTATGGACAGTTTACCAGAGCTTCAGCCACTGTTGCATTTGCAATACAGGAGGTTATAATCCAGCCTCTGAGCTGTGCTACTTCAAGACAGACTAGACTGGAAAATAAACATAACATTGACTATGTAGCAAATTGTTCCTTTAACAATCTCCCAAGCTGACAGTTGCAGTGTTGGGAAAGTTCACTTTCTACATGAACTAGTTCAAAGTTCAGTTCACAAAATTTAAAATGAACTAGTTCAGTTCATAGTTCATAATTCAAAATTTTGAACTAAGTTCACGGTTCCAAAACTGAACTAGTTCATAGTTCTTTTTTCTTTTCTTTTTTCCCCCAATCTGTTTCTACAAGCTGTTATTTTTCAAAATTATTGCCTCAGCCCATATCGAACCACAGACAGCTATTATTTTAGCAGTTTTAACCAGTACTATTAGTTACTACTTTACTTTACCCAAAAGGTAACTGAGTTAGAACGTGACAAAGAGTCCAATGTGTGTACGTTTGTAGCCTATTTGTGTTTATTAATCCAAACAGAGCGTGAGAGAGAAACACACACACACACACACACACACACACACACACACACACACACACACACAGCTGAGGGACAGAAGCGCTTCTCGACCGCGCAGAGAGTGAACAGGAGGGCCACGGCTCGCGCGTCCGGTGTGGCCCTGGCGTAACCCCTATCTTTTACCATAGACGGTTTATAAAATAAATAGAGTATCTTTGCTTTTACTAACAACTGGGTCAGTATTCCTCCAGACAGACAGGCTCCGCGACGCGCATCACTCCGTCTCTTCTATGCGCCGCTGATCCAAACAGCTGATAGGTGTTGCCAGATTGGGTGGTTCTTCCGCTACATATTAACGCCTGTTTACAGTGTGTTTTAGCTGGGTTTTCTATGGAAATCTGGCACACTCCTGAACGAAGTCGAGAGCGGCGTTCACAAACGCCAGAATGAACGCGTTCACAATAACGTTCATCAAGCAGAAATACCTACGTTCAGTTCACGTTCGCCCAAAATATGAACGAGTTCATGAACGATCGTTCATTGAACGCGTTCAGGCACAACACTGGACAGTTGTATTACTCAATGTAACTGTAAGTGACCGAAATGGTGTGGGAAACTCTGAGACAGTTACTGTGAGACAAAACCTTTAATTGTCCAACAAGATAATGCAACAGTCAATCAAAAAGTACAGTGTCCAGACAGCTGATAGCATCCGACAATACCAAAGCTTTGACATGATTCCATCGATTTCATGGGCTAAGAAACTGTTTTATACATACGATAAATGTTTTGGAATGGCAAACTTCCAATTAAGAATATGTGTTCTGGTCAATGGTGTTACCAGAGTTAGAGGAACTTGAGTTGCCAGCTTCACTTGTAGAATTGTGGATAAATTCAGAAAAATATTTTGAGAAAACATTTGTCTCTAAATAGAGAATTATATTGTAATTTTTGTATCAGAATTGTGGTGATGTTTGATGTGACTGTAACTGTGAAGCTTTCAGCAGCTGAGTACGGCAGCTTTCAGCTTACAAATACAGCCAAGAATCCACAGCCTCAGCTCATGATGTATTTGTATTATAAACATAAACATCCAAACTGATCTACATAGGTGCATTCAACCCCCCACTGTGATGCATGTATTTTGGTTCATGAGTGAGTCAAGTTGATTTCCCCAGCTTTGATAATGAGCAACCAGAGCCACTGTTTCCATCACTTACCAGAAACATCCCATGTTTATATTCTGCTGTCATGGTACAAAGGACATAGTGGTATCTGTGTATATGTGAATCTGTTAAATATCTCTTGAGTGGGCTGTGAAGTTCAGACGAATGCAGTCTTTGCTGCTGCCATGGGGCACCGTGGACAGCACTTTACCAGCCTCAGTCATTCAGCGAGCCGAAGTTCATCTATGATGGACTGAAAACCAGAAATCCTTTATGTAGCAGGATCCATCACCAGGCCTTTATGTGGGACAGCTGAGTGGAAGCTCTTTAATTCAAATTTTCAATTTTTTTCCCCTGGTGGCAGCATGTCGGAGTGGTGGTCAGCAAGAAGAGTTTGGCCGGGGCCTCCCAGGGTGCAGTTTCCATGTTCTCCCTCTACCTGGTTCTCTTAGTTCGCCGAACCCCTGCATGGATAAGAGGTATAGACAATAAATGGATGGATGTCCATTTATCTGATGTCTAAGGCTGTGTTCACGCATAAACGGAGCTTTCCCAAAATTGTCTTTTTCTTGTTTTCCATAAACCGCATTGTTTCAAGAAATGTCTAACACTGTAGTACAGGGCTATTCAATTACAAATTCAGTGGGGCCAGATTTTAAAACCGAGACCTTAAGCTGGGCCGGACATTTTCAGCGGTCAACAAGGAGGAGGTTATTAGAAATGAGGGGCATTTTTAAAACCCAGCATTAGCTACTAAACAACTTTTATTTAATTTAACCTTTATTTTACCAGGCAAATTGCTTGAGATAAAAAAAATCTCTTTTACAAGCATGGCCTGGCCAAGAAAGCAGCAACAAGATAATATGTTGCTGTAACTTACTAAACAAAAGAGAATAAGTCAATAAAAGTAGTAGTGATAGTAGTAGTAAAGATGTAGTTGTTAATGCTTTGAGTTGGAGGTTTTTTTAGGAACTAAAAGTTTCCTGGGGCCTGCTACTGTCCTCTGAGTTTCCACTGAAGTTTACAGCAGGGGGTTATGTAAATCACTAAATGTATAATCTTAAAATTAGGCCTAAAAATGAACACAGATTTCTTCTCTAACATATTTTGATTGGTGAAAAACAAGGAGCAAAAAGCCGTTTTGGGGAAAATTACTCTGGGAAAGTATTTGATTACAAATAATTCCTTTGAAAAGTAGCTATCCCAGTTCTGATTACTCCATTGCAAGCAGGCTAGTTGCGTTGAAATTAAGTTATTGGTTACTTCATTCCCTCAAAAGAAAAAAGAAAAAGGACAGCGGAGCATGGCGTGCTGTCACTGCGTGGACGGTGCTCATGTGTGACTGAAAGGAGTGGAGAGATTGGTGGAGTATGAACCAGCCACCACGGTTTATTGTTGGCTGATGGGAGGACTGAGGATCGGTCAGCTGCTCTCCACAAACACCGTGTCGTGCCACAGCGGCCCGCTGGAGTGTGAGGTCCGTCGGTCCCGGACGGACGGGGAGACTTATGTCTCGCTGACCTGTAGCACCACAGGACCACGGAGGGCAGCCTCGGCCTCGGCCGTCCGGACGTCCGCCGCGGCGAAGCCCCCCGCTCCGTGACGAGTTCTCGCAAAACGTGTTTCCCTCTGTTTTTGTTTTGTTTTGTTTTTTTGGGTCACCACGAGCCGGGCCACTCGGACATTGGTTCGGGGCCGGATGTGGCCCGCGGGCCGCCAATTGAATAGCCCTGCTGTAGTACATCAGCCAGGCCTGTGTGTGGCGCTGTTATGCTGCCAGGCTACACCAAATGTGGAGAAGAAGATGTATGCGCAAAGGAGTTGTGCCAGTCCAAATATGCTGATCAATGACGATTTAAAGGCATTTCAAACACAGTATCTGAGGGACCCGACAGTTGCTGACATCATTGTTTCAAAATAGATGCATTTTGGTTGTCTACATGAAAACTTTATCATTTACCCACTTTAGGACCCGTTTCCAAAAAAAAATTCTCATTTGAACGAAACACCAAACCGATAAAACAGTTATGTGCATATACTTCTGCACCTGTATTCATGTGGATGGGCCCTAATAGATTCAATACATTTCCCCAGCAGTACTTACACTATTTTAGTTATAAAGAGAGAGAGAGCATCAGCGTAGTGAGCATGACTCAGTTGTTGTTGTTGTCGTACTGATGGAATTATTGCTGTGGAAATGGACATTATACTAATCCTACCCTGTGAGCTACTGTGGTAGGCTACAGTTAATTACACCCCCATCAAGGTTTATTTTATTTTTTAATCCAGGTTTAATTGTTTATTTGCCATGCTTCTGGCTGTTATTTGAGACTCATGCAGCCATTATATGAATACTGGCTTCTTCTTTTTTATTCATTATAGCGAGTGAGAGAAATAAGGAATAGGAGAGGTGATGACATGCAGCAAAGGGCTGCAGGCTTTGTGGACCCTAACCCTACTGAGGTATAAGGACTAAGGCACTTGGCCTAGCAGGTGAGCCCCCATGGTGGTTTCGATGCTTATTTTATTAAACAATGCAGTGTAGATACAGTATAGCTAGATAATACAAATGTGTATCTTTTGAAAGATCTCAGTAATGCATTGTAAAATAATTCAATTTGTCCATTCATTTCCATGACAATTTCTAACCAGATGCATGTGCTGCTGACTCCTTGTATATTTGAATAATACTGGCTTTCCAATACCTTTTATTTTTATTGGCTTGATTAATTAATACAATTATTCTAATAAGATTTCATTTCAACATGATGATGATTCTCAGAAAAATCTGGAATTCAGGACTATGTCAAGGGTCTTGCAATTCCAATAGCGGCCACTAAGCTAAAATTGCCTCACAGTCGAGTGCCATTCAGCACTTTGATGATGGTTTGCTGTGAGGCACTGTCAGGTGTCAAAGTTCATTTCTCTGCTGTCCTAAATGCAGGGGACAATCTTATGTGCATGAAAATTAAATCATGAAAATTAAATCATACCAACCTTTCATTGCTATTAATACATTTTTTAAATATATTATTCATTTTCACCCATGTGGCCTTCGTTTTTCTGGTTGAACTGATGCTAAATTGCTGCATGTTATTATTTTTGATTTAATGTTTCTCTGCACATTATACATGCACTGACACCTTCTGAGGGTCTTTGAGGTCCAACAAAATATTTATGTTATTAGCTGCTCATTCATTGTAGCTCCACCACCTCTGAACCATTATTTATCAAATCTCTCATCTGGAAAACAACCGTGGGTTTTGAAGCCTGAATAATTAAAATATTTTCCCACAGGCGTATAAACTCGTCTACAGTGGATGGATATATGTCACCGTACATGTCATATGATGGACCAAATATAAATAAATGTGTGAAAATCTGAAATGAAGGTTTGTCTCAGATCAGCTTTATAGATGATAGTGTAACATGGTGAAATAAATGAAAATGTGCTAAGTGGGTAGATGTGTCTTGTTAACTAAACACTTGTAAAATTCGGGTAATGCTTTGTGCTGTTTTTAAATGGACCAGGAGTGCTCTTCTAGATTAAAATTGAAATTGCACACGAGGAGGAGGAGGAGGAGCGGTTCACTCAAATAATATAATTTTTTTAGTACGAGTTTCAGTGTCCACCAGTTTTAACATTAGCATGTCCAATTAAAAATATGAGATTTCACCAATCAGCAGCTTTGTTCCAAAACCGATCCTGTCAGCCTCCAGTGCCACTTATCAGTCAAAGCTGCATTGTGCTCAGCATCAACCAGGGAAGCTGAAGAGCTCTGTGACAATGATCCTCTGAAAGAGCAAAGTTTGACAACGAGCCAGCTGAAGGATGACCAGTACGTGCCAGCCAGTCTTGTGTCATCAACATCAATAGCCAATCTGCAGACATCCCAGCCGGGTGGCTCATGACCTTTCCCCAGGGATCACCATGGTGACAGTGTGCTGAAGCAGCAGGACAGACTCCCACTGCATAGAGCATTCAAAGTTGCCTCCCATGTGTTGATGTGGCTGTATTTCATGTGTTTATGGTGTCAAATGTGTTGTTTACTTACTGTATGTTACATTGTGTTTCATACTTATTTGTATTTCTTAACTTTATACATATCAGTTTGATATTATACGATTTAAGAAACAGTGGAATAGAATATCTGTCTGCATAGAAGCTACATTAAATCTAATCAAACTCAAATAGTTTTAAATTGTGTGGTGGCCCTAGGTGTTGCATTATTGACCAGTCAGTCCACAGCTTTGAAAACACCAACATCACCATAGTGATTGTGCCACCAGAAATTGACATTACTTTTACTGAAATGTGTTGAAACCACCTTTATGCTGCTGGTCCTAACACAGCCTGTGTAGAAATGATAGGGAATGAAAGGAGAGACTGGAGCTGCAGAAATCCCCAGTCAGTGGCACTGGCCATTTTGTGGTTCACAGCTGGTGTCAAACCCCCTGCATTACAGTCGTGCCCAGCCACTTGTGGTTTTGAGTGAAAGATCTTAACAGCTATTGAATATACGATACGATACCAAATACTTCATTAAACCCCCAGGGGATAGTGCAAGCATTTCTGTACACAAAATAAACTCTAAAAACTTTTTTTGACTTCACATCAGGTCACATTTTCTTTTCTCCAATGCTTACTTTTGACCCAATTAACCTCAGCTGTGCTTTATATTAGATGTATTTTCTATTGGAAAGATTGATTACTCCAGCCTGCTTGGATCACCTTTCCACAGCTTTTAGTATTCCATTAACATGACTGTAAACTGTTCCCTTGTATGCTTCATGTCCATTTTGCGAATAATTATTTTTTGTATTGTAAATTTTATTGATTTATTGGTTTATTTAACAGGGACAATGCAACACTAATCAACACTATTAAAAAGAAATTATGTACGGGAGCCATGAAAATCTCCTTTACTGGCTGTAAGGGAGATTTTCATCCGCTGTCCCTGGCCAGAAGTTAAATGCAACCTAAAATCTGAAAAAACACAAACAAATAGACAACTAAACAAAAAAGACACTGATTAAGTCATGCATAAAAATTAGAATTATATATAAATTAACATAGTAAAAAGCTAATAATAACACATAATTTGTATCTTTTACCTTACTTAGAGGCAGATTAATTACTGTAAATGAGGGTTTAAATAAATGTTGGCTAATATATGTTGTCTACTGTATTTTTGATAAAAATCCATACATTTAGGTATGTTGCCCTAATTCCAGTTCATTTCAGCATTTTCATTGTAGGCAGCATTCTGTTGTTGATGTTCTTATTTATTATTTAGCGTGTTCTTTTTTTCCATGTGTATTTGTTCTCTCATAGACCAGGCTTACTCTGTGTCATCCGGTCTTTACACAATGTAAATATGAATGTACTGTGACGTACATTGCCTTGACACACAGATGTGTTTAGAATGACATGTAGTGTTTTTGAATGTGCGGGCTGATTCACAGACCGTGTGACTCAGCACTGCTGATCGGAGAACTGGTGCTTTGAGAAACACTCAGCCACGGATCCCCAGTGTGGAGGCTGGATATTGGACTCCTCCTCCGCCTGGACTTGTTTATTTGTCATCTCACAATGCACTGGGAAATAGAAAAAGGCAGGGGGGTGGGGAGGGTGGAGTTGTTTAGAAGAACAACAGCAGGGATCCTTCAGCCAAATGGACATGCGTTTACTTTGGGATGTTTCCTCATCAGTCACTGTAATGAGAACAACATCAAAAAAATAAAAATAGATAGCTTGCTACAGGGGCCTCTGTCAATATAATCTAACACATTTCAAAACTTGTTTCTATCGTCTCAATGTCTGTGCACAGAGTGGTGTGGTGGATGTTGACTGACATGACATTACTCCACTAAAAGATGGATTATGAGACCTATAGGCCGCAGCTGTCAGTGTCGAGGAAACGCTGGTCCTGAAAGAATGATTTTATCTCTGCAGTTTCTGCTTGATAGTCACTCTTGTCTATAAAGCCTAAAGTGACTCAGCGAAAATATATCCAGCTGACAGTCATTGTTTGAATTTGGTTCAAATCAATTTCAGTGACCAATCTTTAAAATAACACAACCTCCCTGTTCACATTCTGTTCAGATCTCAAATATAACAGCCATTTACCCTTAAAATGTAAGCAAGGGACACCAAAGCAACACACTTAATGGTGAGCAGCTTGTGAAAATCCAGAGCACTGTCAAGTTCCGCTCTAACCGTGTGAGGCTGATCCCCCCAAAGGAAATGTGTGTATTAATAACTCTGTTCCTCATCATTATCACCATGATGAAAACAAGAGCAGCAACGGCATCATAAAATGAGCCCTTCAGGATGATTCATCCACATGCTAATTGTGGAACAAAGCCAGCAAACTGAGTGCGGGGTGTTTTCTCAGTACTGTTGTCATGTTTGAGGTGAGGTGTGAAAACAACGACGTCCAGGAGGACTGTATGTGAGCGGTGTGCCACATCAAGCCGTATCTCTGTGATGCTGCTCTTAATCTTCAAGTAAAACACACAGACAGAAATGTTTAAAGCTGCACTAATCATTTTTTCTCTGAATCAAATGACTGTGAAATGTGAAATGAAAGTGATGTAATCTATGTAGAATTCGTACCAACTCTCAATGCATGTTAAACATGTAAAAAAAAAAAAACCCTAGTCATTCCTAAGAGTAGCTATGTGAGATTTCGAACATCGATTGATTTGAAGATCAGCATGCTATCATGTTATCGGTGATAATCCTAGCATGTTCATGTTTAGCAGATCAGATTCATTAATTTGCATCAAACCACAAAGTACAGTTGTGGGTAATAGAGGTAGATGAAGGCTTGGTTTTTGGTCATAAAACAGCACACACTCAGAAACATCAATGCTTAGTGATGGTGAACTCAATGGTGGTTTCCAAAATTTTATGGCAATCAATCTCATCCAAAATGCATACAAATATTTCAGTTTTAACCTTATACAGGCATATCATTCTGAGCACTGCCAGGTGAAGTGAATTACAATGAATAAAACTAACGCACCTGTTAGTGGGTGGGATATACAGTGGGTTTCACCATTTATTATGTTGAAAATCATGTGTTCTCATCAATCTACACTCACCACCCCATCATGACAGCACAAACCCAGAATTTTACACATTTTTGCAAATTATTTTTAAAAGAAAAACTGAAATATCACAAGATCATAAGTATTCAGACCCTTTGTCGTGACATCCATGGAGATCATTCACGTGCCATCAATTTATTTTATTCATCTTTGAGATGGTTCTACACCTTCATTTGAGTCCAGCTGTGTTGGATTTAATAGTTTGGACATGATTTGGAAAGCTACACACCTGTCTAAATAAGGCCTTACAGCTCATTTGCATATTAGAGCAAAATTAGATCCATGATGTCGCAGGAATTACCTGAAGAGCTCAGAGACAGAATTGTAGCAAAGCACAGATCTAGGCAAGGCTACAAAAGAATTATGCTGCACTTCTTGTTTCTAAGAGCACAGTGGCCTCCATCATTCTTACATGGAAGACATTTGGGTCAACCAGGACTCTTCCTACAGCTGGCCGTCCAGCCAAACTGAACAGTTGGAGGAGAAGAGCCTTGGTCAGAGAGGTAACCAAGAGCCCAAAGATCACTCTGGATGAGCTCCAGAGACCCTGTGGACCCACTGTATTAGGCAGCAAGTGAACATTTGGACAAGTGTAAGGAACTGATCCAGTTCTCCAAGGACGACTGGGTCTCTCATGTGCTGGAGCTGCAGCTCTTATGGGCTGTTCCCGGTCTGCAGTGGTCAGGATCTATCAGAAGTTGGTCCAAGGAAGGAACAGTGGTGAAACGGTTCTAATAGAAAGCTGTCAAAATACACAGTGCAAAGCAGTTTGTTGTGTATTTGGCAGCAAAAGGGACCAACACAATATTAGGCATGGTTGTCAGAATGTTATGACTGATCGGTGTAACTATCTATATGGTGATGTTGTAAGAAATGTCAGAGGATTAGCAAACTCACTGGAATCCATCCTCTTGAGAACTTCAATCTGTAGCAACAATTACAGCACTCCATCTGGTACATGTCAAGATATTTCACTTTGAACCACAAATGTCACTGTCATGATGGCACAGAGGGAACGGAACAACAAAGTCAATTGGATTCATTGTCTGGAGACCATGAATATCTGTGCTACCCATCAATTATGTTGCTCAGGTATGTCTGTTTGGACCATAGAGAGGGAGCCATCAACGTTAACCACTTTCACACTTTTGTCTGGGCTCTTATTGATCAACATGTTTGCGAGGGTTCATTTCTTTAGGCCATCTCTTGGTAAATCATGTATATTCCAGAGCTCATTAGGTATCTGCTCTCTTTTGTGTTGCGACCCCTGGGGGTTGATTGTGCTTCTCGATTAATCTTTTACATGCTGCCTCTTTTTTATGGGGGAGCCGGTGTAACAATTCATAAAATATGAATTTAACTTAGTTAATTAGTATTCACATCTGTGTGTGTTTTCTTCAGAGCTTGAAAGCATCACATATCACATATTCATTGATGCTAACTTAGTGATGTAAGTTGGTGATTTGGTAAGTTAGGAAATGTATCATTTCGCTGTGGTAAATTGTTATTTCTTCAATTAAAGCTGCAGTTAAACTCTTACATGTCTCTTAAATGTCTGTTACACCCAAGCCATTACTAGATAAGTTACACAAAACTGATTAAACAGATCAGCTCCACAAATCTCTTGCTGGATTTTAAAGTATTTTTTATTGGTAGTAGTGTTAGTTGTTTTATATTTCCAGTCGCTTGTGTTTTTGTAATAGCCTTTAATTTCTTTAGGGTCAACAGAAGTTACACACTATAGCTTTACCTATTTGTATCGATGTAACAAAGGAAATTCAGAACTATGGTTGGCAGATGTCATTACCTTCATTTGATCCCTGGTTGTGATCGTAATGCTAGGCTGACCTCACTGTCTGTATCTAAAGCCTTATATCATGAGAGTTATATTGATATTCTCTAACACTTAGAAAGGCATTAGATGTAAATAGCCTACTTATGCCACATTGTATTACGTGAGTCAAAAACCACAGCAGCTGATGCTGATGCTTAATAAACAACATTGAATCAAATCTAGGTCCTGGAGTTTTATTAGAAGTAGTAAAATCTGCTCATGGAAAAAAAGAAGATAGTTTGACCTAGCAGAGACTAATTTACATGTTGTGTAGGAGGTGAAGATGTTGTCCAGTATGAATATATAAACTCCTCGAAAATCTGCTTTGGAGTAGGCTATTAAATCAAATATTCACACATTTTCCTTTCAGATTCACTATTTAACTGCAGCATCATTCCCACACTATTACTGGTGGTTTTTGAAGTAAAGTGCAGATGAATATGCATATAAATGGTACACAAAGGAAGAATTTCAGATCATGCAAAGAAAACATGTTTAAATCTTAAGTGCCAGAACAAATGCTTGCTGTCTGTACATCCAAGGTTACAGTGCACACAGGATCTTATACAGTATATTTCAGCTAGTGCAGGATGCAGATGCTAATGCTAGAGCATTCAAGGGATCATAGGAGTTTGGACTGGGTTTATCCTGAAGGGAGCATGAATGCAAAGCACCCGATTTCAAGACTTTCAAGACAAAATCCAGTAGCTACATTGATGCTAATAGTTGTTGAGATTCTGTTTGTAGGTCTAAGCAGTTGTCCAGCTAACTAATGCTGAAATCCCTCGAACATCTCACACATCTAGAAAATGAGGCCTAACATGTCGTGCTCATTGACGATGGAGAAGTGTTCCAGAACAACAAAATCAGGACAAAAAGTTTGACACTTTTTTTTGACATTGTTGAGGCTCAGAATGAGCTGTTTATATGGTTCCTCTATTCCCTAACACACTCCTCTTTCCTCTCTCATGCAGATATTTGTGGTGTTTTGAAAATATTCCGATTGCGTAAAGACTTCTGTGATTGTGACATTTCTGAATGTCTGTGTTTATTTTTAAAATATGCCACGCGGCTGAGGCAAGAGCAGGTTGTGTTCCTAGTTTTGCTATCATGCTAACTTCGTACAATCCACATTTCGCACAGTAAAATCTGGTCTGTTGCGAATGAAAACTCAAAATTCTTGCCCTATAACTCTGAATGTTGTTTGAATTCTTTTTTTCTTAAGAAGTGGACTGATTCCTTTGAGGAAAAAGAAATGTGCAGTTAAAGATTTATTCAGTCTGTACATGCTCAGGTTCCCAGATATCTCCTGCTGGGTCTGTCAGTTGTAAAGTGAGTTAGTATTTGCCACTGATAAGTTCAGTAAATGCATGTTTGTCCAAGTTTGAATAGTTATTTTTAGCAAACACTTGTACATGCTCTCGCTGTGCTCGTAGCTGTTGTTTCACCATGCATAGTTTCCAGTAGGAAACAGATTATATAATGCGTCCACTTCTACATTTTTAATTGTGTTGTTTCGACGAGGGATCCGCTGTGCAGGTGGCTCTGCTATAGTCTGCATGTTTCTGTGTGTTTGTGTAGGTGTCCTCGGGGTGCTCCCATTTCCTCTCACAATCCAAACACAGGTCGAGTCAAGTGGAGACTAAATTTCCCACAGGTGTGAGCAGACAAGGCCTTTTGCTGCCTGTCTTTCTTCCAGTGCATTTTGGGAAGGGCTTGAACATTAGTTGTGAAAAAGACCAAAAAGAATACACGTGAACAATTGGCAGAAAAAGAACCTGGAAAACACATAAAGCGCAGAACCATCTGACCCATTAACAAGAATTTAAAAGTTTAGGAAGCAAGACAGAGAATTTAAAGGGTGTAAGAGTTGGCAGTTGCTGCTATAATCTTTGGTAAACATGCAGACAATTCGTGATCTCAAGCTTGGAGCCGTTTCTTGTTATTATAAATATTGATTATCATGTAGACTACCACTGGGTAATCCATGTGCTCAAAGCCATAATTGTTAGTAATGATATGATAATGTGTTTGGAATCTGTGAAGATAATGATTGATTCGTCCATCAAAGCAAACAGCTCACCGCCTCGTCATGGCTACAATGAGTAAACTGCTGTCCTGCGTGCTTTGGCCACCGTGCCTGTGATAAACAGCCACACCAATAAAAGTCAGCGGATTGAACTGCGAGTCAGGGAGCGTCTCAGGTCGCTTGGCATGTAGCACCATGCTGAGGCGTGGATGCCGGGGTGGGGGGATGGGAGCGCTGCTCTAACTATCAGTGCTCTGCTGAAGCACTCAGTGAAAAGAGGAAGCCGAGGGAACGCAAACAAACACGCGGACCAACGGCTTTCTCACCACACTGCCAGGAAACCGGGTTGGGTATAGATTTTTTTTTTTTTTTCAGGGAGGGGAGGGGAGGCGGGGGGAGGAAAAGGAGAAGGAGACCAAAACCCAGCAGGTGTGCTCTGGCAGCATGTAATGTGTCAGCATGGCTCAGTGCCAAACACACTGGAGCCTCTGCAGCTCTGAAACGTACAGTGAATTTTCTACAAAGTTACCATGTGGTTGATTTATCTCTCACCGTGCTGTTAATTCATTCAACCCTAAGCTTTGGCAGAATCCCTTTTTCCATTTCATATCATTCACTTCCAGAACGTCTGCACTCACTCAGAAAAATTATCTATTTGTCAGTGTGACAAATTATTAAACACAGGTCAAACAACTGTCAGTGTGGAGGGGAACTTGGTCTAAAGTGCAGCTCTAGTATTTTCAATTCAGGTTTCACTTCATCTATGTTCTTTGTTGTTCTCTTGTTAACATGTCTGCAGTTGGAAACACTTCTCAGTCAAGGCGTCACTCCTGTCCAGAGGACTGAGCATAATGAGGACTTTGAACTATACAACTGTTGTGAACTCAGCTAGTATAGCTCATGTCAGGACTACATACTATGGCTTTAACAAAGAATATAGTAAAACACTTGCATGGATAGCTTATATGCTTTCGGCTACAAAAACCTTCAGAACCAGCACTGACAATAACAACTATAAACATTTTGAGAAATGTTTGAAAAACATTACACTAATACAATCAATATGACTAATGTTAAGGAGAGATACAGTGCTTGCAGTGTGTAATTTAATTTCACTACATATCTGCTCTCAGTAGATAGTCCTAGTGTGATTTAAAAAAAAAATCAGAATACTGCTTTTCATTCTTCTGTAAGAGATTAGCATGCTACTATCAGGCCAATACTCATAAAAGTAAATATACCCTTAAATCCTGAGATATGGCCCTTACATGCAGGGGGGAATTCAGAAATTGAGAAAGTGTAACTTATTTTTGCTGTTCCATTGAGTAAAATAAGAACACATGACCAGTCTGGCTAAAAACTACAACATATCGATGAGGTTAAAACCTGTTTCTATCACTATAATAATCACTCCTCCTAAATGTCTACGTAAAAGTACTACAAAGTATTATTTTCATATAATATGAGCGTTATATAATGTACAAAACATCATGAAAGTTCTGTAGCCACATTGTATTGCAAAGCATACTAACTTTTACAAGCTTTTGACTTTTTATTCAGACAATTTGAAATAATGTGGTTTTAGGGGCAGATTCCAGACTAAATAAAAGTGTCTAGGAGGCATTGAAACTGTAGATTTGTGGCTTTTTTTTTATGTACAAGGTAATGCTTTTCTGAGGACTTGGGCTCATGACACCTGTATTTGCAAATTCTTGGCTACAGCCCTGCAGCAGATGAAGTCAAAGATGAACCAAGTAGTCAGCTCATAAAGTCTATTATTCACTCTTTCTTCCAAACAAGTTGGACTAACGTTGGGGTTTGTATATTACCTGTGTGCTTGTCTGACTGCTTTCTGGCTGCCTGGGTCCACTGCTGCTGTTGCCTCTTGTTAGAGAGGTGCCTGTTTTCCGCTTGGACAGCTTTCCTCCCCTCCCCTCCCCTCTCCTCCCTCCCCTCCCTCCCCAGTCCACGTGCTCTGGCTCATCTGGATGGGTATGAGCAGGGCCACTTCAAACACGTGCTCTATGCCACCCTGCCCCCTTCCACTACCACCTCTCTCCTCTCTCACTATCAGCCTATTTTCCTTTGTCCAGCCCAGCTTGCTCTGTGCTGTGTGATTTACTCAAGCCTAGGAGACATGTGATCACTCTGCTGGATACCAAGAACTCCAGGCAGCCAGTGTTTTTGGAGGAGGAGGAGGAGGAGGAGGAGGAGGAGGAGGAGGAGGAGGAGGAGGAGGAGGAGAAGGAACAAGGAAAACAATCTGACATGACCAGCCAGCTATCAGGACATTCTGTATGACCTGAGAACTTGTAGATTCTGCCAGAGGACAATGATTACACTAAAGAGGAATGAGTCTCACGTTTAATATTTAAGTACAGTATGTGAGTCCCTGGGCTGAGGAACGTTGAAGAACAAACAACTGGCTTCACAACTCATAGTTTAGATTGCATTTCAATTCTTTAGTTGTTGTAGACAGGAAAATAAACTGTGTAAAAATTTGAAAATTGTAATGGACAATGTAATGACACGTACACACACACCATGGTCTTAACAAGCAGTCTGGTCCTGTATTACTTCTATTTATTATGAATTAGGTTTTTAGCCACATTACTTACATAAATCCTAATGATTTGGAAATTGACCGATTTCTCAGGAAGCGCCACCTATTGTTGAAAATGTACACTTAACACAGCACAACATTTCAACTTCCATTGGAATGAATTCCAGAGAAATGCAATATACAGGAATAAAAGTTTATTTATATCTGCTCGGTGTGGCCATTCAGAAGCTGGGAGAGCCGACACGTCTCGATCACGTTACTGGTCCCTACTTTGTTCACACGTAGAAAATTGAGTCTGACAAAAACAGCCTGATTCAGGTTTGAGTTAACCCCTTGAGACCTGGTCACTAGATTAAGGGCCCGTTCACACGGAACAGAGTTTAGGAGTATCCGCAAAAGTTCTCTCTTTTTTTTCCTTTTTATCGTCTGGACATTTCGTCCACATGGAAACCGCATTTTAGTAGGCTGAAAATTGTACTTTTTGAAAATCATTCCCAGAGTGAATATATAAAAAACGCTGCCCTAGCGTTTTCGTCGAGGCAACCAAAACACAATCTTTTGTGAAACTTGGATGTCTCTAACCTGTAACCTGAGCCACACCGCTAGACGTAAGGTAACAAAAAAAACAGTGGACTACTTTCAGGTCCCAGATACTGCGCCTGAAACGCGTCCATTAAATTGTCAATCGCTAACAGCGCGCAAGCTTTATGAGCATGCTCCACGTCTTCTTCATTTTTTAGTGTGTTTGTGGTCCCACACACAGGTCTGGCATATGAACTACAGTGTTTTAGTCATCTTCAGTGGGTTCCTGTGCAGGCAGATGTTTCTTTAAACAATGACATGTTTACAGAACAAAAAAGAAAAGGTCACTTTAGAGAAGAATCTGTTTCTCTGTGGACAAAGCCTTACTTACTGTCATTTACAATTACAACCATAAAACGTAGTGCTTAGCTGGTTAGCTATGTGAGGTCTTGCACTGCATAGTAGGGTCACATTTCTCTTTCTCTCTTTCCCCAATGTCCAGTTTTCTGGTTGTTGAAATTCACACTTCTGTCACTACTGCTGATATGGGACTTCAGTTAACAGAGGGTTCAGGCTCAATGTGGTTGTCTTGCAGTTCTACTCAACAGCTCAACCCAATGACTGATATCATAGCACAAGCAGTTTTATAATTAAAAACTGACATTGCCAATTACTTTGTAATATTACTTTTAAATAGGAAATACATTAGTGCTCTAGAAAAACACTGACCCTTTGGATTGAGGCGGATTGATTATACACCACTCAATGTAAGAATAGAAAATGTATCCTCCTGTGAGAGAGGGTGGAGGTGGGTTGAAAATGATCAGATTCAGAGCTTATTGGATTCAATGGCTTTAATTTAAGGTAACATAAAACAGTGCAAGTCAACAGCTCTTAATGCTCTTCAGTCAAAACAGTCTAGAACCAAGCCGTAGTTGTGCTTGTGTTTATTGCTAACTAGCACATTAGCATATTAATGTGCTTTGTGCTAATTCCAGACTAGATTGTAGGCTACATCTATATTGTTGCTACTCTCTGGGCCCAGTGTTCCTGTTGCTTTGTGTTGCTGTCTTTGCAGTTCCTAAAGGTGGGGGTTGTAAGAAAATAGCTGGCCCAAAGACATTTAAATGTGAGAAACAACACAATAAACACCTAAAGAAGAAGGCATATGTTAAGACATTCTCCAAGATAATACCTCACACAACACCAGTATTTTTTTTTATTCAGGAGGATGAACATCTCTTCCATAAACATTCAGCTCATTCATTCATTCAGCTCCACATATTCACACTTCACAGCTGCCCTACATAAACACAGGCTTCTATTGAAGCTCTGTGAGACTAAGTGCCTTGCTTAAGGCCATATCGTGAATGTAACTCACTCGTCTTTTTCCCACACACCTTTTCCTAAAATGAGTATTTGAACATGTAGTAACCTGCTCATGTGCACACACACCATTTCACTACTTCCTAGGCCATGCAAGTAGCAATTAACTACACTTTCACCATTAGTTAAGTGGCTCCCTTATCAAGCAAATACTTTTGCATGAAGTTTATTTTTTGCTGAATCAGAGACTAAATCCTTAAATAAAGAAAATAAAACAGGACTAGAGATGACACAAAACAAGTCCTCACGGGAGTCCTGAGCACTGGGCTGTTTGTTATTCACCTTACCATGACTCCTCCCCTCAACAACAGTTAACAGCACGTCACAGGCCTCAGGGGCCGGTTGTTATCCTGGATAGGAGCAGCCAGGCCAAACACAAGTTTCCTAATAGGAGTGAAAGAGAGAGACAGGGAGAGAGAGAGAGAGAGAGAGAGAGAGAGAGAGAGAGAGAGAGAGAGAGAGAGAGAGAGAGAGAGCAAACAACATAACAGGACGGAGAAACAGCATTCCAAGAGTGCTAAGAATAGCGAACTGGACCCTGAGCTCCCTGCACTAAGTTCACCAGTCAACTAGTGTTAAGCAACAAACAGCGTGAGGCTGAGCACATTGCCAAGGTTTGCCAGGTAGATGTGACACAAGAGACAATTAACTTGGTGGCCTGAAAACAAACAGGTCAACCACACTGTTTTCTAATGGTAGATGTGTGTAATGTATCAGCATAACTACTAAAATGCTAAGAATCCATCTGCAGTAGATGAATGTTCAAGATTATATATATATATATATATATATATACAGTATATATACACACTACCACGTAGTTACTGTAGTTAACAATAAATGATTCTAGACTGTTACCATGCTGTGCTGCTTAAAGGAAAACTTCAGTCAAATGTTATATGTGTAAAATATAATTGTATTTATGCTTGATAGCATAGTTACAAGACTGGAGATATAGTAACATTGCAGATACACACAGGCAAGGCAAGGCAAGTTTATTTGTATAGCTCATTTTTACAACAGTTTTTACAACAGTTTGTCTCAAAGGGCTTCACACAGTAATATACAATGTACAGGGTTTGAACAGGGATTTCTGGGTTGCCGAATATTCTCACTGTATTTCTGTATCTCATAATTAAATGGCCAGAAACCACAAGTGAAGGAATGGTCTGGTTCACCAGCACACATAAAATGTTAGCTATCCCAGTTATCAGCTTGCAGTAACACTGTGCAAAACCTTAATGTAAAATCATGTTGTTTGCACTGTTAGGAACTGTACTGATGCATTTGATGACGTCTGCATCCAATGCCATCTGATAAGTGATATCAGTGACCTACATAGGTCCTTGGTGTAAAATCACCTCAAACCTCTTTGTACTCATCAAGACACTAGGATATGGGATGTGATGATGTGATTTTGTAGGAGATGGAACTCAGCTGGACGTCGATGCTGCAGCCTTATTTGACCCCTGACTACCCATGGGAGGAAATCTGTTTCACTAAATGTGTTTTGTAGATGTACAGTTTTGTCGACAGAACGGTAAATGGTAAATGCCAGTGAGCTATATTTTTACTTATTGGTGAAAACCTCAGATCCAATTTATACACATTATAACACTCATACTAAAACTATTTTACCTGCAAAATGGTTTAAAGCATGTCTGTTAAAAACCTCCACACACCTCAGCTTTTCCAGTTTCTAAATTATGACGATTTAGTGATTTAAAAGCAGTTTACGTAAATGGGAATTGAAATATGATGCTAATATTCATCTTGAACAGAACAGGATAAAATAGGCCTAATAACAGAAACTGTTCCACCACTGTGGTGGGTACTGAAACCGTGTTTGGTATCTAGTCTGTATAATTCGTATAATTTGTGTAAGTCTGAGGCTTTGTGGTAACGTTGTGAAAGTGAAGTCGTCAACTGGTTTTTGAGTGTTGTACGTGCAGGTCAGACACAAGCTCATCTGGAGTTAGTGAGACATGTGTCACACATTATGCGTGTTGACGATGTCATCTCGCTGTCTGTGCGTTTGTGTTCATGTCATATTATTTGTGAGTCTCTGTTGGTAACAAGTATTTCCACAGAGGAGAGGCATGCAGCAGTGAGTCATAGGGCATCACCACAAACAGACACATTATGTTGCTATCACTCATTACACTGTAAAAAAAAAAAAAAGAGAGAGAGAGAGAGAGAGAGACTGCTTTAATGATATATTTACACTGGAACTACACAACCTTATTACCCTATTGTGCTGTCTGGTCACACCAGCATTTGAAATATACTGAATTGCTATGAATAATGGATTTTTTTTTACAGGGGAAAATGGACTCACCTACAATTCATGCCATGGAGCAATCACAAGGTTTATAAGGTTCACTATACAAAATAAAGAACAATTTAAGGAACATAGTTGCCACATATGTTAAATGTGACTTGTTTCACATAAAAGATATATGATTTTATATAAGATCAAATAAAATAACTAAACAATACCAATGTTTATGGTATCACAGCATATTAGCACCATTCACATGTACTCAACCATTGTTATAACATAAGGACTGGAGATAGGAGTCAGTAGTACAAATGTCAACTGATCCAACATACACCTTTTTTTTTCTTAAGTGTAGTTTCATTTATTTATCTTAATCAGTCGTTATGTATCTATATAGTTTTATTACTTGGTAAGTACAACAATAATGCAATTTTTAAGAAAAGTTTATGAATTGGCAGGTTATAGGTGACACCTCACACTAGTGATATGACACTGTGGCCAGTGAGATGACTGGTGATGCCTCAAATCAATCAAAACCTGTAGGTGCTTTTACCAAGGGAGACAAAACACAGGAGACACGTGACTGAAAGAAATGTGTCATCATGATGTTGACAGTCGGGTGTGTTCGACCTACACGTGCTGCAGGTGTTACTTTGGCCGGACAGAACAATAATAATAATGGCTTGGCGTCGCCCCGGTTACCTTTCGTTTTGGACGACAACTAGGCTGTGTGTTATTAGTGCATCTGATTTTCCATAGAAACTGTGCAAAATATAAGAACGATATACTAAAATGCTTTACACCAATACACTAATATATGATAATAAGTGTATGTCCACAACTCTGGGTTTTCCCCCTGTTCAAAATGTCGATTAGATTTCTTGTCTGCCCCTCTGTTGGAATTGGCTTCTCTGAATACTGACATGGCAGACGGCATGATGTGAATGCAAAAAGTGTTTTCAGTTAAATGTTGTGAAATGTTGCTTTGTCTTAGTCTGAAAAGGCTTTTTTGGCAAAACTTGACAGTTGATTTCAGTAAATAAACTGACAAACCAAATCGCCTTCGAGCAGACCACACAGAATGCAGAACACTGCATCAATAACCAATGCTCCGTGAAAGCTTTTTGCTCACAATGACTTCTCACACATTGAAAGTTCTCATTTTATTTTACTGTTATTTTACTGTGAAGGTGGCTGGTGCTCAGATGGTGACCACTCTGAACACACTATGTACCTGGAATGATTCTTATCCCATGGATTGTTACGACTCAACTTGTTACGACTGGTTGTAATTTGTGTTGCTTTTTTATTGTTATCATAGTTCTGTTGTGTGTTGGGACAGCAGCAGGATTGGTGGATCATTAATCCAGTCAGGCGGTTGATCGGCCGCCCCTTTAGGTCATCAGCTACAAAAATATCTCTGAGATCATGTTTTATTTACTCAGGGAGGTTGTCATTGGTGTGTTTCTAATTGGGTTTTGTTTGTTTCTGATAGGTTGCATTGATTACTTCCCATTTGGACTTGTTTTGTTGTGTAAACAAATCCCCTTTTCTTCCACTGAGAGTACTTTGTCCTGGTGGCTGCTTGGGAATTAGTTATTTAGTTAGTTAGACTTTATTGTCCCCAAAGGGAATTTCTTTTCCACAGAGTTGCGTGTGGGAGAGTGAACATCACAGCCATTGCCACACAGCAGAACAGACAGTATTACACACAAATGATGCACAACAACCACATGCAGAACAGAACAGACCAGGATTGTGTGGGACATCTTATAATGCTGCAGTATGGTGATGTGGCACATAGCATTAGTCCTCCCGTTTTATGAGTCTAAGGCTGACTCTTTCAAGGGCATGCTGCTGCATCGAGTCCACACGATAACATCTCAAATGGGAACTACGTAAATCCGGTCACTTCTTCTCTGTTTTGATCGCTTTTTTCCCTACAGAGCTCCCCCTACAGTTTTGGAGTGTCATAAAAAATAATCGCTAACACCCTCCGGCCATGTGCGTTTGTTTTCAATGAAGCCGGTCAGAAGGCAATCCATGGAGCGATGTCTACCGAGTTTGGTAACATTAACAAGAGATACGGATAATCAGGTGTGTTTTTGTCATAGTGTTCAATTTGTAGTAAATAGTAAAACAGTCCATGTTTCTCACCAGGCGAGTTCTGGTGCACCGGGTTGGAGGTGCTGACTTTGCAAGGTTGGCCAAGAGACGCCATGTGAAAGTCAGAGAGCCTCCCCTCTCCCATTCAGTCATTTAAAGCAGAAGTAAGTGGAATATTTGTGTTAATATAAGTCTTAAATAGTTATATCTTCCGACAGCAATCACTTATATAGAGTGTTTGGTCCGAAACATGGGTCTGTCAGTCACTCTGCTCTGCTGTAAGCCGAGGAGAAAACTTTCCTTGTATCCTACAACCTTTATCCAATGAGGAGAGAGAACGACATAAAGGTCCTCTCTGTGTGTGCAGCCAAGGGATGCGCGTGAATGTGGTGATGTAGGGACGAGGACGGGGACTGCTAACTCCATCGGCTGACAGAAAGTTAGCCAAAACGACCGGATCGCTTACTTCTGCTTTAACCATTACAATTACTCAAATGCTGTGGCCGGTATTCAATTGGGTCTCATATAATGGCCGAGGTGTTGTTTACATGGACAAATAAAGGCTGGCCCAAAACACAGGCCGGATCAAAAAAAAAAGGAAAAAAAAAAAATCCACTGCCTTGGAGAAACTGACAAGAATATGATCAGAAAGTAAGTTTGTGGACTGTCTATGAAGACTGACGGGAGTGAAGCCGACCTCATCCTCTGCTTCAGAGAGGGACAGCCTTGCACCGCTGGACAGCAGATCTCCGTATCCGGAGCCCTGTCGGGACCGGAGATGAACCACAGCACATACTGTGGAAATGCTCTGATTGACATTGACTATAGTCAATTGACTACAGACCCAGCTGTGACAGTGCACGGTGGAGAACAGGTGCCAAGCAACATGTGAGGAAGATGAGGATGAGCTATTGAACAATGAGCTTGGTCGCTATGTGAAAAAAATCTTGGAGTGATTTAGAATTAAAGGCCTCTCTCGAATAAAAGACATCAACCCAGATGTGGGTTTCATAAATACTGTGACTCCATCTGAAAAATCTTCCAAAACTGCACCTGAGCCTGTGTCCAGAGATGAGGTGGAGCCATGCTTCATTTCTTTGATCAGTGAGGACAAAGATAATCTTCTGAGACACAGCTGCTTATCACTCTTCTATGTTAGACAGTGTTTGGTCACTTGCGACTGAGATGTTTTGAAATTCTGGTTTGTCAGTGTGTGGAATAAAAATGAGTGTATTTAAAGTGACACAACACATGGTACATTTGCATTCACCCATTGTGACAGCTGACGTAAGAGAAGCTGCGAGTTGACATTTCTCCATTAGTGGTGTTTCATTTATTTTCTGACACTATTTAGAAATGTATTTCCTCCACCCAAAGTTGTCAATGTACCAATTCCTGCTACGCCCGGATTGGCCCTCCCCACTTCAACTGTGCCAAATGTGTTTCCTGTGTGCGCGTGAAGCTGTTGGTCTGAGTCATTGATGGCTACGCTACATGAGAGTGAGTTGGTTGGTTTTCTGGAGAGAGTTCCCATCATTCATCTGATCTCCCTGTATCATCCTGCTGATGATGGGTTAGTGATGATAAGTGGTTTGATGCCAATCACTCGTGTGAGAAATTCAGGTATAATAGGGTAAATAAGGTAGAGTTTTTCCTGTCTCATTTGTGCGATTCTGCTTGTGCAGAATTCAGTTGACTGAAGATAAGTGGTTACTTTTCTCTATTCATGCAGCAAGAGGTGGGCTATTGAATTGATGAATGAATGGATTGGCTATACTCAGTACTGGGGGTGTGGAGCTCTCCCTGTGTCTTAGTCCCAAAGTCTAATGATATTCCTTGTCTCTGTAATGATTACAGGATAGTTCCATCACAGAACCTGACTCATTTCCTTTCTCTTGCATAAAGGACTGTACTGTAGAGTTTTCAACAGGCGTGAAAATTAAAACTGGACCCGGCCCTTGCCGTGGGTGTTGAAGCCTGGACCTGACGCGGCCCAACATACAAGCATTAGAGGAGAATTTTTGACCCCTAAATTGTTTTCCTGATGGTCACCCAGTGTTGGGGGGAGCAAAAAACGTGAATATAATTGATGCAGGCAAACCAGGCACACCATGGCTACCCGGTGCTAGGGATAGCGACAACGCTAACCCATGGGGGCAATTCTTTCAACCACAACAAACACTCAAAAAACAATCAAATATCTATGGTAGGCTACATGACTCAAATCCTTACAAGACACCACTGAACTCATATAGTGTACAGTATTTAAGCAATATATCACGACAGGCCGTGGTATATGCTTATTATACCACGGCTAAGGGGCGTTGTTCGGCCCGACGCGAACTGTGAAAAAAATAGTCCCACCTCTCCAGACGTTAGCTCCAAGTAGCTCTGCATCTCGTCTTTTCCTCCGCTTTTTTTTCAGGTGAAAGTCACTGCTCAGTCCCCTCTACCATTGTTAACCCTCCCTGGAGGTGAAAGTTAACCTCAAACATACGAATTTAACTACTTTATTCCATTTTTTAACATCGTAAAAACATCAACTGTCTTTTGCTACGGACTGCAACAGTCCGTTGTCATGGATACGTGACAACAACTTCCATTCAGTGATACGTGCCTGACGCGGAGTGATAGCCTATGCTGTGATAAGGCTTTAGAATAGTAGCCGTGGTGTATGCTCATTATACCACGGTTAACAACCAATCAGATCGCTGGATTTCACCTTTCCGTTTTATAAAAACAGTATAAACTTTGTGTTTTTGCATGTAATCACTCACCTCAGACAGCCGAACTCTGAAACATCCTGGAAAGACATTACTATTCGATCGCAGAGCGCCTGCTCTCCCCGCCACAGAAACAAACACTTTTTCCTTGTTGTGATGATTTCTTTACAAAAATAAACAGTCAGAGGTATTTTGGACATTACCTCTGCACTGCTCGACTGTTTATTTTTGTAAAGAAATCATCACAACAAGGAAAAAGTGTTTGTTTCTGTGGCATTGGTTGTTCTTCTGCAGGAAGATGAGCAAAGTATTGATCATCCAATGTACTACTTTTCAAAATAAATGGTTAACACCTGGTTAAGTACAGTGCAACTGAAAGACAAGTTCTTTCTCTGCTGCTTTCATACAGTTAAGGTTCCAGCTCTCAACCTGTTGGAGTTTTTACTGACCATAACCTTCTTACACAGACATATTCCATTCAGCTCATCATGTACTGGTCCCATCTTCTCTACCTGCAGATTAATTTAAAGAAAGGCACTGAAACATCAGGGAATTAGACATTATAGGGGGATGTCAAATTCTATGAAAAAGGGGGTGTCATGATTGGAGGATTGTTTCAATCACTGTCCACCGATTAGTGGATTGGTTCTCCCGTCTGGTGGATGAACCCATCAGGTTATCATCTACAAAAACACCTCCAAGATGACATTAGAAGAAAACATTTGACCCTTCAGTTTGTTAGTTTCCTTTAGGAGAGGTGGACTGTTTGTTTGTTTGATTAGGGTGCCTCCCAGTTTCTCATTTGGTATCATTGGTTTCTAATTACATTGATTACTTCCCAGCCAGACTTGTTTTGTTTGTTGTTTTGGCCTTGGTCCACTCTGAAGTTAATCCTAGCTTGTTACTATGTTTCTTTATGCAAATAAATCTTTCGTTACACTGAGCTTGCTTTTTTCCTTGTGGCTGCTTGGAACTTGGGGAAGATCAGGCTCATTATTCATGTTATGTCTCAGATTGTCCTAGATGGAACATAACAGTGTTTTCCATTCTTATCACTACACGTCATGAAGCCAGTGACGAACCAAGAAACACACCGACCAATCTAACTGAAGGGAGAATATTTATCACCTACTCTGATTAACCAGACCGCTATTTGTTTCATCACGTTTACAACATGCAAGGTGTAATTTGGAACGTGAAATAATTTCCTGCTGCTCACTTTGGATACATTTGACAGATTTGTGCATCAGCTTGAGAAAGCCCTGTAGTTTTCACGTATCTAACTGCAACTGGTACCACCATCGTTCTGGAATGGTGCATAAGGCTGGAAATGACATTTGTTGATCTGACTCAAGGCTGTTGAGCAACTTAACAGTTACCAACATCAGTGCATGTACTGTAAATCCAAATTCATCTGGTTCCTCTTGATAATCAGCTTCTGGATGTTTTTCACTAGAACTGCATTAGCTATAGTTCATTTGCAATAGAGACATGGCCTGGACAAATCTGCATTAACTAGCATGTGGATGTGGATGAGCTGACCCTTTAAACCTAGAGCAGAATAATCTTAATAAACTAAAGAGAGATCTGGTTTAAGAAAATCAAAGTCAGAAGACAATTATGTAACAGTTTCATTCTCAATGTTTAAAGAAATAAGCTCTCTCACACTAAATGGGGAAGTTTTTTTTGGTGGGGGGAGTAACCACTATTACACCAGTTTCCTGTTGCAGTTTTTCTGATCAGTTGCATTGTGTCATTGCCAGTCATGTGTACTGTATGTTCGCTACAAACTCTGCATGTCTGCCTGCAGCCTCAGTGTGAGAAGATCACAAGTGTAGAGTTTACTGGATCAGACCTGATCTTGGCAGGCAGGGCTTGTAAAGGTTGCCTAATGGGGGCTAGAGGGGTTGGGGAGTGAAGGGTGGTGTTGACCAAATGGAGCTGCTGGAACACAACACAGCTCACACCAAGAGACCCAGGAATCTGAGAACAACCACCCCCAACCCCCTCCTCCTCCTTCTCCTCGTATGCAAACACTGACATTAGTGCAGAAACAGCACCTCGAGCAGCACATGCATGAGCGGACGTGCACACACATAAACACAGACTAATAAAACAACATATGCTCCGGTTTCTGCTACCTGGAGCAGCAGGTGGGACGCCCCTCCCCACTGAGCTGTGTGAGAGGAGGGGAGGGAAAGAAGAGAGGAGGCCCCTGCTATTGTTGGACACACAAGGGAGGGAACACTGTCGTTATAGATACATGAGCCTCACATTGTCATTTTTATCCAGTGGCTTGGGTGTATTTGATCCATCGTACAATATGTTCAAACAGTTAAGAACACATGAAGCATGGGGCACATGAGTTACGCAACCAGAAAACAGTACATTTTTCTATTGCAATTAGTCCCTAAAACATTTTTACTCATGCTATGCCATGTCATTGAAATGGTTGATCAAGCACAACTGAAGATTGGTAGACTTTGATGGTACAGTGACTTTTAATCTAACACAGCTTGATATTAATGGTCCACAATGGAACATCTTGAGTGTTAGATGGGTTACAAGGGGATTCGCTACACACATTAAAGTTGAAGTTATTCTGTTGACCTTCATCTAGGTCAAAATTAGCAGATTGGATAGGGTGGATAGGGGAGACTTGGGTAAGTTGAGCCACCCCTTCTTACTAGGAAACCGTAAACATGAGAAACCGTAAACATGAGTAAAGTGGTTAGACATTTATGTAAAAATAAAAAGTAAAAAGTTTGAACCTCAAAAGTGAATTCAGTGGACCATAAGTTTCATGAGAATTGTGTTTAGACCAAAAGAGATAATTATAAATTAGTTTTACACATCAGTTGTTTTATCTACGAGCTACAACACAAGGTAATAAACCTAGCATGAAAGTGCACCATTTTAGCTGTGGGGACTAATAAAGTCAATACGGTAGCTGTGGGATAAGTTGAGCCATTTGGTCAGGGTGGCCCAACCTACCTCATATACAGGATAAGATGTGCCCCATGGCCATTTTTTTAGACATTCTATAGTATCAACCAGTTACGTTTACATTCACTCTGGCACTCTGGTTTGTAGGAATGCACAATATCCTGAAATATATGCAGATATATTAGTTAGCAACAAAACTGTAATAACCTTGATTTAGCGATCCTGAATATGAAAAGTTGCTCAACTAACCCGAGTGACTGAATACCTGCCAATCCCCAGCGCTGTGCTATATTTACTGCAATTGCTAAAAACCAAGAAAGTGACCGTGGTAAATGTGGTATCTGCTAATCATGAGCATGTTAGCTAATGCAAATACATTAGCTTATGACATTAGCATTTGGCTCAAAGCCTAAATAGAGTGACAAATCCTGCGGTGCGTCCACACATAGTACATACATAGTAGTGAGCAGGCTCTGGTCTCTCATAAATCTGTGTTGGTCTGGGCACATAAATCACATACATCATACTGTATGTGCACAGACATTGCTTATTTCCTGTTGCACAGTTTGCTCGAAAGCAATAAGCATTGTTGAAATACAGCAGTGGGCTGGGAGAGATCCCTGACTCCACGAGTGCAGCTGAGTGATGACAACAACTGTGTATTCGTTTCCACATGCAATCAAACTAACTGACTGCTTCTCACCTGGTTGTGACTCACTGCATCAGGATTTGGTGGTTGGATTTGGGTGTTAATTTTTTTTCCCCACATTATCAGAGAGTCAGCATTTCATGGTACTATCCATCATATTATGAACAGTGTATATATGTGTGACTATATGACATTTCAGCCCAACTGAAGTCAACACACCAGCTCAATCGCACCACTGACGATTCACCTTTACTGCCATCTTGCCTTCAGATTGAATAATAAAAAATGGCTTTACAGGTGTATTTGAGCAAATCCAAACATATAAACTGAAAGGAAAACATCCACAGTCTTTTCATTTGTCATAAATGTTATAGAACACATAATACATAGCAGACACACAGAAACATATTTTACTGTACCTAGGAGGCAATTTATTTCCATGACCTTTTTACAAATCTATTTCATGGGGTTCTGTCTCTGGATGAGGGCAAGTGGCAGAGCAGGGGCTGCACCTCGAGCAGTGCTGTGCTGTGATTAGCTCACGTGTGGTTCTGCCCTTCTTCTGGCAATAACTGCCTTTTGCACACACACACACAAAAAAAACGACATTAATCATTGTTGTGACAATACATAAAGCCCTTATTGGAATACGCATACAACAAGAGAGACAGAATGGACAACGGTGGGGGGATGGGGGCATGCAGAGGAGTGGGGGTGCTGGAACAACAAGGAATAAGAAGCGATGAGTAATATGAAACCTGGATGGGTGCAGGAGGGGAAACAAGAAAATGAGCAGGCTTGATAGAGGGAAGGCAGAGAGAAAGTGAACGAGTGCCGGCGTCGTCTTTGTTCTAGCAGCTGCGCGTAAACAAATTACATCCAACCCGTCCTCCCACCTTTGCATAGAGGCTGTCATCATTACACAGTCTAAGACACAATAATATGCACTTGATAGCACTTATTGGCTAAAGGCTGAGAAAGATTAATAAGTCGGACCACTGACGGAGCACAGCCTACACAAGCGATGATCAATAAACAAAGAGTAACTGTTTCATTGGTTAACTGTCAGAACACATTTTCTGTCTCACTCAGAGGCACAGAGTAATTCTGAGACAAGCAGATGAGGTCAAATAAGCCGAGTTGTCTGATGGGTTGTCACGTTATAACGTTGCAGCCATGTCTAACAGTGCTTGACAGCATTCAACAAAGTGGTGCAGAAGTGAATGACGTATTGTCCTGTGACATCAAGGAAAAGGTGTTTCATCGCTGGATCAAAGACAAGACAGACAAGATACTAAAGTGTGACCCTCACTATAATAAAAAATAAATAAATAAATAAAAGTGTTTTTTTAATCTGTGATTTCTTTAAAAAAAAAAAAAAAAAAAAAAAACATATTCAGATATCAGAGTTACGCTAACTGCTTTTCCTTGTTGCAAGTATTTGGGCCAAGCTAAGCTAAGCTAAGAAGCTTGAAGCTGCAAGAATCCTTTTAAAGGAATAGTTTGACATGTTTTACATGTTGCTGATTTGTTTTGACAGTAAAGGTGTGTACACCGGACCTTTTATTTTTGTCGCTGGCGGTGAGTTTACATATTAAGTCACTGCAAGTGGGCGACTGAGCGATTTGCTCGTCGCTCAAGATGAGAAATCCAAAGTCGACGTCATTTCTATGGTCGTCATTCGCTTGCCGCTCAACGCTGATTGGCTGCCGTAATCCCAGTGGTGCCGGTGTATACAGAGAGACATGGCAGTGGGCATGACGTCATCAAAGCTAAAAGGCGAGTCTGTTGCCAAACTGATGAGCAATTGCAGCTGAGCGACAGAGTGATGACGAAGGAGTGATACGAGCGACAGCGACAAAAAAAAAAAAGGTCCGGTGTGAACGCACCTTAAAATGAGAAGATTGGCTAAATAAGAAGCTATAGCCAGCAGCTGGATAGCTTAGCAGAGCCTGAAAGCAGAGCGAGGCACTGACCTCTACTGCTATAAAATAGTTGTGGAAGTGAAATTACCACGGCAACCTCTGAGCCTCAGGCCAGAGCCACAGCTGAGACCAATTTATTAATCAGGGTCTCTGATATCTCTGCAGTTTATCCACTTCTGACCCCTATCTCCCATACATGTATATTAAGTCCTGTTTAGCTCTGTGTTGACCAGGGCTCTCGAGTCTCACACGTTGAACGTGAGACACATGCCACACATGACATTTCTCACACTGAGAAGTGATAAAACTCGCAGCACATTTATTATTAGTAATCTATGAATGGATGATGCGAAGGCAGATTGCTCCGTTTAGTCCGTCCATACAGGTGGCTTGAATTAGCGACCTATCAGCCAATTGGAAAATAGTATTTCTTGTTTCCGGGTAAAGTGTAGGTTTCCGCAGTGCTACAACCACACGCTCCACAAATTCTCTGAATGCTGTGACCGTGTGCACAGGTTGCAGACAGTGACAGAGTGACCATAGGGCAATATGGACAAATGGCACAATGGTGGTTCCAATCATGATTCCAGTTAATATATTTTGTCTTGGTAAACCTACACCATTAAAATGGGAAAGTGTAGTTTCATGCTACTCTATTCTTTGACTGGGAAAAGTAGCAGAACAAGGCTCTCCACATGGGGACGAAAATTAGCACCAGTTGGAAAAGTGTTGAGATAAAGATCTTGGTGGCTGCTCTGCCCGCAGGACGCTTGAGGTTCGTGGGGGCTCTGATGTCAATGACATAGATGAAACAGGCAGTAAGCAAGGTTCTTTGGAATGATGTCTCACATGCTATGGCGCTAGTTACCATGCGATCCCCTCCTATCTTCACAGATTATACATGATTGTAACTTAAACAGCTCAGGAACACCGACAGCTCTGTCCATGCAGTGTTCTCTCGTATTGAAGTCCCTGAATGTATCCCCTTTATGTGAAGCGTTTTCTAAGCAGAACACTTCTACATTCTGATTGGCTGCCACCCACTAGATATGGTTTCCTGGACTTTCTCTGATGCCCACCTCACTCAAGTCTTGCCAGCAACAGGCATGCTGCTGCTTGCTGCCATGAGATGCTAGCTCACACACAACTGAAGGACTTATGGTCACGTTCACTATCTGCTGCTGAACACACAGTAAATCTCCCTGAGAGACACACATTAATTTAGGCTACACAAAATGGATAAGTGTGTGGTGTGGTTTTCGAGGGGTTTAAGTGAATTGAACCTTAGGCACATTTATTGAAAAAAAAAAAAAAAAAAGAGATCCAAAAATATGAACATTTACTAAAATGTCAAACTATTCTGCTGCATCCACAGGTCAGCTGAGTGTGAATCAGAAGGCACATTACACTCTGTGGGTGCACTTGCACTTAGGAGTATGGCTGTTCACAGGTTGCCAAAGAAAAGTGCTGTCTTCATGAGAAGATAAACTGCTGAAAATAACTAACCTGAGGAAAACATTTAAATGGATACTGGGTTGTTCCAGTGGCCAATTTTAATAATGTCTAAAACTAGTTTTTTTCGGGTTTTTTTTGTTCCTACTCAGACAGTGCTCCTTGGGCAGCTCTATTAATTGGGAGCCTACTGAAATAATGTAATGTACTGACTACCTCATACAACCCCAATGTCAAAAACCCAAACTGTCCCTTTTAATACTGTATGTTGTATAATCTATAATAATGCATCATATTTTAGAATCTGATTATACATTTCTATTCAAAATGCTCATAGGAAAAAGTAACTATAATTTGATATATACAAAAATATGCATTTGAATAAAATTTCATTCCACCGCTGAAAAGTGGAGTCCTGACAAATCAAGTTGAACTGTATTTTTCAGATAAAAAACATCCCAACCCTGACATGCAAAGCACTGATCCACAGCTGAAAACATCAGTCCCCTATACATTTGGAAGGCATTATGGCTGCAGATCAAAACACAAAGCGTCCCTCCATATAAGAAGAAAAAAAACAATGGTCAAGTGAATCAAGCATTAGAAAGAGGCTGGAAGTCTGGCTGACTTGAGGGGCCCAAAAATAGGACACATTCCTCTGCAGCAGAGGGTGTGTGTGTATGTCAACAGGAATACATACCAAGCTCCTGCTGAGGGGCCTGACTTTCTCCACACAGGAAGGGAGGGCAAAACAAAAGGACCGGCTAGCGTGTGCTGCTCGCTCTGGAGCTGGGTGGAGGATTCCCATCATGCTGCACAGAAAGGTATCGTCTCTTGAACACACGCTTCAGTGGAGTGCATCGTAGCTTTTGCATTTGAAGATAAGCCCAATTAAATCTTGTAGTTAGTTTTGACCACTGCAAATGAGGTCAAAGATAACAAGTAAATAAATGAGTGACCAATAGAAACCTATAGTGTGCCTGTTCAGCCTGATCTCGTGGGGGATTTTATATTGTGTGATTTCTTTTTAATTTTCTTTCATTACTATTTTTTTTGTATCAGGCTTAAAACAGCTATTTGAAAATTGTGCATCATTGTGCAGGAGAACCTTACATAGTGGATTTTTTATTTATTGTGAAAACTGGGTATTCACATTAAAGCATGACTCAATACTATGATTCAGCAGTGTTACGCTGGTAGCAGCTACTGTAGCCCAGAGTAACTAGCTATCATTGTCTTCATTTTTTTTTAAAAACTCAACAAAATCTGTTCATTCAAGTCACATCACTTTAAGAAATCTACCTAAGCATGGCTGTAAAACTGCTGATACGTTGCACTTTGCAAACAAGGTCAATTACAAGTCAACTATTTATATTAGGCTACTGTGCACATTTCTTAACTATGAAAAGTGTCTTTTGTCTTGTGATAAAAACATCTGAGGACACGTAGAACAGATTGCGATCAAGCAAACTGACTTAACAACAAACTGTATATGGCACTGTAAATTTAAACTGCTAATAAATAACGAAGCTAATAAAATGTATGTTGTAAAAATTTTGGAACTGACTATAGAAATATATACACATTTGTTGATATTTTGAAATATTTCAGCAGAAAAATAAAAATGACATAAATTGCATTTTGATATCTTTTGTGACCTTTGATCAGTTTCAGTGATGACTAATTACACACACACAAAAAAAGATTAAAGTTGTGTGAATTCCCATGTTATGTTAAATCAGAGAGTTTGGGTAATGTTTCATCAAACTTTTGCCTTTGGCTCATAGCAGGCTAATATCCTAAAAATAAAATGTACACACTATAGTAAGTGCCTTTGTATTAAGGTGCAGTCACATTAACCTTTTTCTACTTCCTCTTACTGTCTCCCACTCCACTGAAGCCTGCACAAGATATGGGAGGTGTGTGTGTGTCAGTGTGTGTGTGTGTGTGTCAGCTCCCTTGAGAGTCTTTGTGACCTGTGGTTTCCCATAACACTGTTGTCTGTGCAGACCTGCAGAAATTCACGCTTATCTTCACAGAACCATAATTTGGCCACAAAGCTGAAGTAAATCTGCAGCAGTCCTCCATATTTTCAAACTTGGACAAACACAATCTATAGTGTAAAAGGTAATGAAAAAGATTTTAAACTCATTGTTTTTGATTTAATGACCAAATTAATTTACACGCTTTATTTTGAGACTTGACCAACTGGTCAGATGTTGTTCACTGCCCAAAGCTATATGTTTGACTAAACAAAAATCAAATACAAAGCGCCTTAAACTTTGAGTTTGAGATAACTTTTATTTTATTTATATGTAGGAGCCATTTCCACATTTATTTTGTGTTTTATTTTGGTGAACTGTCTTTCAGGCAGGAAGTGACGTATACTGCACAATGGATACGAGGGCTATTTGAATGTGGTCAATTAGTGCCAGGTGCTGCTGGTCTGAAAGCGAACAGTTTTTGACCGAGTCGTGTGTCATGTTGTGCCTATTAGAATTTTTGTTCATAGAGGAATTGGGATTTTGTTCACAATAAATATTGGTTTATCATTGACACGCATGCGTCATCAACCACCACAGATTAGCCACCGTGACTTTCTTTTATTTGGGATTGGAAAGACAAGGGCTATATACACTGTTGCCCTGTTTTCCAATACATTCCTCTTTTTATTCCTATTATAAAGGTTAATTCTGGTTTTCACAGTGATATGTTTGAAAGAGATTCATCAATAAAGTTGAAAGATATGAACTTTATCTATCAAGAATAAATCACATTGTCACAACCACTTCATGAGAAGAGGCAAAAAAAGTGTTTTATTTCCAACTTCATGGGCAACAGTGTAGATATACAGCATGTATGTGCCAAATATGGTTACTTCCCCGATAAAGGTTTAAACATGTACATTCCTTTGTTAAACATAACCACAGAATCGTTCATCGTGCTTCAGTTTCTACCAGCAGATATTGTAGTGGAGACACTGAAAGGCTTTGTTAACATTTCCAAATAAATTCAGATAAGGCAAATTTAAAAAATGTTTTCTTCACTCTTTGTTTGTTTTTTTGTTTGTTTGTTTTTTGCTGTGGTCGGTTTGTTTTTCATTTCATGTTTTGTCTCTGGTCACTTTTTATTGCACCAAAGGGTGTGTTGCTTTTTCATATCAAAGGTATTATTTAGAGAGATGGTTGACTGGGAACATTGTTTTTTGATATAAAGCCACAAAATGTTTCAATCGTCTGTTATTACATGATGGATGCTTCGATATGCGGCTTTACCACACACTTAATCATTATATAGATCCATACAGCAGTTGTATGAATCAGCTCCACTTCAGTGTTAAAGTGTAATTCACCTTGTTAAAATGATTTTTTTCCCCCTCTCAGCAGCATTAAGTGTTAGTGCTGTGGCCTCGGCCTGAAGGATCCTTCCCTGCTGCTCTTTAAACAGAAAGCCTTCAGTTAAGAGAGTAAGGATCATTACGGATAATAGTGTGGGGGTAATGAAGGCAGGCGGCGGTGAAATCTCTTCAGGACGCACAGCGCAGCGCGGCTGAGCGGAGCTTTGCTGCTCCGGCGGATCAGTGGAGGTAGTTAGTGAACGTTTCTTTGCACAGTGATTAAGAGGGAGGACCAATGGCAACAAAGGAGACGGAGAGGACGGTAGCTCCTCCTCTCCCTCCCTCCCTCTCTCTCTCTCGCTCGCTCGCTCTCTCTCTCAGTGCGAGTGTGTGTGCTTTATAGATGTATATAATCCCCGAGTTGACCCAGAAAACAAACTCCGCTGACTGCCGAGACGCCGCAGAGTTTGAATCCACCGCAGGGGCTGCATGTAGCCGGAGCATCAGCTGGAGAAACAACCCCGGCACTGATCCAACTTCTCCGCGCGGATTCTACAATAATACATCGGGTAGGTGTCGTCTCGTGTTACTCCTAAAACAGGTAGAGAAGCAGCACGGCACTTTGTCTTTGTGGAGCAATTCTATTATATCCTCTATATTTAAAAAAAAGAAAAGAAAATAACCACAAGCTGATCAGATCGAAACACGCGCAGTGAATCTATTCCATCTCACCTTGTCACTTTATTTACTTGCGCGGATATTAACGCAGCCTTATTTCTTTTCTCTTTTTTTCCGGTTTCGCGGCTTAGAATAATGTCAAATAGCCCCACACGCGCAAGCTTCCTAAGGTTAAAAAAATGCTTTCATGCTTGTGTAACAATGCCAGCAATCATTACTCTGCCCACCATTCTGTCTATTTACTGAGTGACATTTGGCTGAATAATCCAGATCTGTTTAAAGGCTCCACAGATAGGAGGTATAATTAGGTAACAAGAGGAGCAGAATATTGAAGAGAGGATTTGGGCCATTGAGGAAAGTGTCTTGTTTTATCAGCACTAAAAGGGCTGAGTTGGTACAAGCAGCCTGGAGCTCAATCCTTGTTCTTTTTTTAAATTATTATTCTTTTTTTTTTTAAAGAGGGGTGAGGGGGGGGTGTGGGTTCAACAGCCTGAGATATCTGTGTTTGTCACAGTCAGACATTCATTACATGGCTTGCTCTGGGATGTGATTTTATGATCATCCCATTCAGGGGCAGCTTATAAAATAATGTTATCAATTTTTAACAAGCCAATAACCTTGACAGAAAATTACGGTTTGCACGATCTTGTTTGTCATCTGTGGGTAATCTTAATTGAAGATCTTTTGTAATGACTGTGTAAAGACAGAGGTAGTGTGATGTGTGCTGAGAGAGAGAGAGAGGGAGAGAGGGAGAGGGCAGGGGAGGGGGTGAGAGAGAGAGAGGTGTGTGTGGTCTGGAGAAGCATTCCTCTGTGTCCTTTTGGCTACAAGGGTATTGCTGCCCTCCCTTGTCAGTGTGTTATTCAGTGGTAATTCACTGATGGTGTAATTTTGGTGGTTTGAGATGTGCTTTTTTTTTTTTTTTTTTTTTTTAACGGGGACGCTTTTGACTTGACTGGAAGCGAAACTGTGGAGGAGAGTAGTTTCAACAGAGACAGAGCTGCTGTCATGATGGTCATTATGTTGTTGTTTTCTCAGCGCACTGAAGCAATTTAGTGAAGCGCTATAAAATTGGGAGACTCGCCAGATGGTCTAAATCGAAGCAGCTGAGACTGAGATGTCTTGACTTTTTTTTTTTTTTTTACTCTTTTGTGGGGATCAAATCACCCAAAAACTCTTGGATCCTACATTCCCCACGGTACAACTATAGATGTATCCTAAGATCTCGATAACACTTCCTGGTGGACACACACTAGGACAGCTGGGGACACCACAGATGTCCACTTAGAGGAGCATGTAGCCTGTGCCATTGTGGGCCATTGTGTTGGATGTGGGACGTTTAGCATTAGCTTACATGCGCACATCTTTTAACCTCTGTCGTGCTGAATCAAGATAATACACTTAGAAGAGAGGTGGTATGACAAATTATTTAAATGAACACACAGTTTTGGTTTAGCAGAATGTAAGATGTTTAATACAGAGGCACAAAGAGTCATGACAATCCTATTGGTGGCTAGCTCAGCTGACCCACTCAGGTTGTGTTTATGCATCAGAAATGCATGCATGGGGTGATGTTGCTTCCTCTGCATGTGTCAGGCTAATGCACTGATGTCAAGAAACACAAAGAAGAGGAAGTGAAATAGTTTCAGTGGACGTCCCTGCTTTGCTTTTCTACCAGTGGTCCATGGACATATGGACTAAGCTGAATTTTTAACAATTATGGCTTTGTTGTTGGAGCAGGTCTTGATTATTATTTCTCAACTGTCTTTTTTGTGTTTTAATCATGTTTTAGTCACTGAATATTAGAGGAAAAATTATTTTAAGATTGTCTTGAGGCTTGAAAAAAATATCAGTTTGTACACCGGCAGTATCCCGGTGCAAAACATCTAGACAATATTTATTGCACCAAGACACAGGCAGTACACTGTTGTCAATGAGGGACGATTAAGCAGTGTATTTTCGCCGCCTATGAGAAAACCCGTCTCAAAATGATACACCAGTTCAAGAGTACGATCTAAAATAAAAAAAATTACAACGCTGATGCATTTACAGTTAGTTTATCTGGAACTAACCAACTCACAATGTCCCCAGTCAACCATCTCTCTAAATACCTTTGATATGAAAAAGCATACAACCCCCACTTCAAAAAAGCTGAACTATTCCTTTAAGATTTAAAGGAGAAGTAAGCGGAATGTTTGTGTTAATAAGTCTTAAATAGTTATAACTTCCGACAGCAATCACTTATATAGAGTGTTTGGTTTGAAACACGGGTCTGTCAGTCACTCTGCTCTGCTGTAAGCCGAGGAGAAAACTTTCCTTGTATCCTACAACCTTTATCCAATGAGGAGAGAGAACGGCATAAAGGGGCGGTCCTCTCTGTGTGTGCAGCCAAGGGATGCGTGTGAATGTGGTGACGTAGGGACGAGGGCGGGGACTACTAACTCCATTGGCTGACAGGAAGTTAGCCAAAACGACCGGATTGCTTACTTCTGCTTTAATGTGTCTAAGTTGTAATGATTCTGGTTGTATTAATTTAATTTGTTTCAATTTTTCCTTTGTAGTGACTGAGGAACCATGGCCGAACACATGATGATGCCCATGAGCCACAGCTTCAGGATGGGCATGAACGGACCTCCGCAGCACAACAGCCAGCCCGGGCTGCGCAGTCTGCCCAACGGCCAGGTGATGCACTACGCCAGGAACCCCCAGAACAGCATGGAGGTCGCCATGAGACAGAGGCCGGGCATGGTGGGACCGGGAGGGATGGGCGGGGCTGTGAACGGAGCTCCCATGTCCAACCACCACCACCAGATGATGTCCGGGAACATGATGTACAACGGCCAGGCCCCGAATCATCAGCAGCAGCAGCACCACCACATGCACCCCCAGCAGCAGCAGCAGCAGCATCAGCAGCAACAGCAGCATCAGCAGCAGCAGCAGCAGCAGCAGCAGCAGCAGGGCGGACACCCGCAGCAGTACCACTCTCAGAACCTCACATCCCAGCAGCTGATGGCCAGCATGCACCTGCAAAAACTCAACACTCAGTATCACGGACACCCGCTGGGCTCGGCCAACGGACACCACCTGCCCAACGGTGCTCAGTACCGAGTAGGTCCGGCCCAGCTATCAGGCATGCAGCACATCGGTGCGCCTTTGGGGTCGAACGGCATGGACATGGATCTGATCGACGAGGAGGTTCTGACTTCGCTGGTGCTGGAGTTCGGCCTGGATCGCGTACAGGAGCTGCCGGAGCTCTTCCTTGGACAGAACGAATTTGACTTCATATCGGACTTTGTGTGCAAACAGCAGCCGAGCACGGTGAGCTGTTGAGTCCCCACCCCCCACCCCCCCAGGAGGAAGCTGGTTTGGGTTTTGTTTGGATTGGATGACACCTCCAAAGAATGACTGAACAGCCGCAGCAGCAGCACATCAAGAGGAGACAATCTCTCTGTTCAGTTTTGGTGTATCTGTGTCTGTGTAAATGACAGTGTCTAGCACGCCTTCACACTGACCTGCCTGCAAGTTGATGAAGAATTGTAACCAGAGAAAACACAGCAAAAAGCACCAGGTTCCTGTGCTTTGAGTCAGTGCCAGTAAAGACGAGTTTTGGGCCAAATTGAGGCATCCTGATGCAGCAGGGTCTGTCTGTACCCATCTGGCCCTCAGCACTTGTGACTGCAGTGCCAAGGCTTTAGGATAATTGCAAACTTAACTAACACAACAGAGGAGGAGGGCTGCCTGAGTCTGCTCGATTCTGTGGCATCTCTAAGTGTATTTCAATTCTGATGAGACCTTCACCTAGTAGCAGATGTTTTACAGATTTATAAATTTGTTATACAAAGATGAAGGGATTTAGAGTCATAACTGATTTTTTTTTTCTTTTTCCGTGTGTGCATATTGAAGGCTGGCTCTTCAAAATGGAGTTCCTACAAAAAAAAGAAGAAAAAAAAACCCGAAAATGCAAAAAAAAAGACATATTTCCCAGAAGAGCAGGAGATGGAAGTTGTGCAGCATTCCCAAGTGACAGAGGAGGTTTTAGGTGAATTGTGCTACATCGATTAATTTAGATTCGGTGTCATTTACCTGACTTGGATAAAATCTGCTATCATTATAAATGTATCACATGTGTTCCCTGCTTTCTTAACTGTGGCTGAATCATTGACATTGTAGTGTGTGCTGCTTCGAGTGTTGGCTCTAAACAAAGCTTTTATTCGTAGGAAATTGCTCTTTGCAAAGCAAATCTATCTGTTTGGTTAGTAATTCGTAGAACTGCTAGAAGGGTTTGAACCTGATGAGCTTGTTAGCGAATGAGAGACATCAACTGTGGCTTGTTGTCAAGGTTCAAGAAAAGAAAACGCTTCTATCAGAAGCTGTTGATCGGAGAACTGAAAACAGACTTGATTTAAAAAAGGAAAAGACAAAAAAAGAGGTGCGTGATTGCAGAACTTGCATTTGTGTGTTATTTGAATGTGTGTCTGTGTGTGGTCAGTGCAGTGAGGCATTTTTTTTTTGAACACCAATCGAATGGCGTCCTCCTCCCTAAGCCCCGTTGCCCGGTGTGCTGTAGCTGATTGGAGCGAGAGAAAAGCAGAGGGAGTTGGGTGCGTGGACACAATGTGTGGACACAGCACTCCCCGGCAGCACTTAGTTTAATCATTATTTAAAGCTGTCGCTACCTGTGGCATTGATTTCATTAGGCAGGAAGAGTGAGCGCAGAGCACAAAGCGTGCAAAGTTGTTGTTTTTGCCATAGATTAGCTTACTCTGCTGCTTTTCTACTGATTAGATTTAAATTACATGCTCTCACACGCTTGTCTTAATTGAGGTCGACTTGCACATTCTCCAATGACTCAGTAATTATAAAACGGACATGTTCTGTAACGCAGTTCCTATTTTTTTTTTTTTTTGGAGCACAATTGGTAATTAGGTTTTTGTCAAGGTTGTTGCTTTGCCACTGTAGGCCAGCCGAGGGAGAACTTCCTGCGCTCGCAAAATGCTATTTGCGGCGCTGTCAGAGGGGTCAGGACTTGCGCTGGTGCACTGTGTTAATCTGTTCCCATACAACTGTGCTGCTGTCCCCCCCGTCTCTCTGGAGATCTGCCATCTCCGAGCTCTCGAGTCAAACAATGGGCATTGAAAACGCTGTTATAAAAAGGCAGAAAAGTGCCGGCGAGGCTCCCGCTCTGTTTCTGCTTTCTGCCTGGTAGAAAAAAAGAGAAAGAAACGCAGCCAGACAACCTCACAGCGAAAATGGAAACACTTCTGGCCTTAGCGAGACAGTGGCCTCTGATTACTGCTATATCAATAAGCGCAGCCTTTTCTTGTGAATTGTATCTTTGTACTGTAGACTAGAGGTGAAATTGATCTAGATGCATTTAAGGTACTTTCAGAAAAAACAAACAAACAAAAAAAAAACATTGTCGGATGTAAATGTAAATCAATGGCTGATTTTGATGTGTTGACAAGAGATATATCCTACTTTTTTTCTTTCTTTTTTACAAACAAAGTGTGTAGAAAAAGTAAAAACCAGTGTTTCTGGGTGCAGGGGCCTGAAGCTTTAAGACCAAGTAGACTGCATGTTAAAGCAAGCGTGAGGGATGCCACCACTTTCCCACAAAGTAGCTGAGAATGTACAGTGCAACACTTTGTGGGAACTTGTCTTAAGATGGTAGATAACCGTGTGAGATTGTACTCCTTCCAAATTACACATTTATTTGGGTAAACCTCTCCCCCTGCCCTCCCTTCCTCCATCCCTCCCTCTCTCCTCCTCTCCCTTCTCCCCAAAGCTTTTGTAATGTTATTGATTCTATTTTAAGAAAATGTATTTATTTTCAAATAAAATATTTATTTAAAGAAACAGCTCTTTGTGTATGTGAGTGAGTCACCAATCCACTCTTGGCTGTTTATGATACTTGTCTTACTTAGTGGATATTACTATAATATGACTGAACCTATTTGCCTGTATTCTGTTATTTTAGACAAAGTGAATAGCAAACACAAGAGCAAAGTACAAATGACACATCTTAAACAGTAGTGAGTCAACAAAGCTGCACCCAACCTTTTTTGCATATGTCCAACTCACTGTGTGTGTGTGTGTGTGTGTGTGTGTGTGTGTGTGTGTGTGTGTGTGTGTGTGTGTGTGTGTGTGTGTGTGTGTGTGTGTGTGTGTCTAATTTGAACATTTCAGCTTTAAAGGTAGGGTTGGAGATAATATTCTAGAGCATTTCTTTTTTTACAAAATTGTTTGAAATCCTCTTCACACTCCAAATGCAACCAATTAATTGAATGTTTTTTTTGCAAAAATCAGTCACTCACCTGTGGCACAGACAATCGTGTAAAAACAGCATCCAATCATCTTGAATGCAACGTTCAAGTCAATTGAATCGTGGTGTGTAAATCAAGCTGCCGTCTCTGTCCCTCCTTTCCTCCTCTGCTCATTCTGCTCTACCGCACTAAACGCATGTGCAATCACAGTCTTTCAACGAGTTACGACCGCGGAAAAGACAACGCCAGTGATACAATGTACCACACTGAATCCTGGTAGGTGGTGATGTAGCTCTAAGCTGGATGTTGGATGGTTTATTATGATGTTAGATGTTTTCTTTCACGTGAATGAGCCATGAGAAAAAAAAATTGGCGGACAGTTAGCGACGCTGCGCAGTGACACACAACAGTATCTCGAAAAGCCACGACGCTCCCATTGGGATTACATTGGATAGCGCCGCGAGTGCGACATCCCAACGGCTTCACCTTGATGTGAACTCAACGCTAAACAAACGTTGTGTGTTCCTGCGCTCTGTGGGCGTGGCTTCAGAGAGAACTCTGGGCAAAATGGCTTGAACTTCTGACGTGTTTTTTTTTTTTTTTTTTTTTTTTATGTGGCCTGCTCTAACCATTTTTCCAGGATCTCCTACTCTACCTTTAATGTCCAAACACAGTAGTAGCAAGAGTGTGATGTAAACAGCAGAGTGATGCACTGGTGTGTTGTTAAAATGATGAAACACAAATATATCTGTCAAAAATCTTTTATAATCAGTTCACAGACACTGACTGATGGAGTCAGTCATCTAAGGGTCCCCTAGGTCCAACTAGACATGTAACAGCAAAACATTACTGACCAACCAATGATCCTATGGGCAGTCTTTTCCCTATTGTGTCTTTATCACTCAGTAAACTGTCAGCCAATCAGGAGAGACTCTCTGACTCTCTCTCTGATTGTATCACCAACCTTTTGCAATAGAGTAACATTCAACAAGATGGTTTATGGTTCTTAGCACCACAAATATATTCTTATGGATCAAGAGATTAAATAAAAAACAGGAAAAGTGGGAAATATGGGACCTTTAAAATGACAGGTCTGTGTTACTTATATAATCTAACGGAGCCACCATCATTCTGTTGAGGGGCTCTCTGTACATGTCCAGCAAGATGTTTTCTTTCACCATCTTGCTGCTGTTGGAGGACGATTTCTGTGGAGACTGACTAAATATATAAAATAGCCTCATTAAAATTCTAATTAGCTGTGCAGTCAGGTCATATTAGAGGCCTAAAGTACACGTGCTGCTCTGCATGACATTACTCATCAAGGTAACAATTTGTCCTTGAGCTGTTTTTAATGGATTATTGAAAACCAAAAGGAGCCGGTGACTGGCGAACATGTGGTAGAGCAACAAAACAGACTGTAGGATTTCACTGTGACAGATACTGGTCAGATCAGTCACAGCTGTCAGAGGCTCATTTAGAGGGATAAACAAAGTGAGGTCTTTTTTCTCTTTAAAACGATGTATTTTAACATTATGACATACAAACTTATCACATTATACACAAATAATAACAGTTACAGTATACTGTTACTTAAGAGGGTCAAGTTGATCAAGTTTATACTTGTGTTAAGACATGATGAGATTCTGTTGTTACTGTGAGGTGGAAAGATATTCACAGAGTCAGACTTGTTTTTTAAAAGAAACGTTTAATAGTAATAAGTCAGACAGTAAGCAATGACCCAGATAAGATTGAAATGAGCCGTACAAAAAAAAGAAAGAAAGAAAAAATCATAATTAATCATATTGTTCAGCTGTTGTGGCAAACAGGTGAACCAGTGATTGGACTGATTTTTGGAGCACTTATGTGCATAAAAGGGAAGTTATTGAATATTCATCATCGTAATAAAAAAAAAAAAATAGAAATCACACACACATCCTCATAGTTTGTTTTTGGTGTGACACCTTTATATCAACGGGTATGTCAGAAATGTTTATCCAGGTCACATCCACTCGACCACAGGTGAACATTTTAAAGATGAGCATTGAATGGAGCTGAATTTCACACATCACAACAAAGTGTCTGAATGAAGGTGAGATCTCTCATCTCAGACTTTTTAACAAACTTGCTAAAAATGTCTTCACATTCTGTCTTTATGGTGTAAATTGAGTGTTGACATATGGAAAAAGTCTGAGTACTTTCCATCACAGGTGAAAACAGCTACAACATGATTAAAGATTGTATAAAACAAGTAAAAATATTATACAGAAAAATAACTTGAAATTTAAGTAAAAGAAAATACTTTTTTAATTTCACGTTGATCTAAATGTGACACATATAAAGACATGTCTCACACCTGCTTCCTGCTGTGAAGGGGAATGCACCATTTTTCTGTATCAACACCTGCAGGTTTAGTGCATCTTAGCATCATGTGGCTAACCAGGGAAAAATAAGGCACTGTTCAAAGCAAACAAAGGCTGAACAACAATCTTCACAAGACAGAACAGAGAAAGTAATAACACAACAGCCAACGGCATGTGGAGGATGTTACTGCCATTCCTTGCAAAACAACAAAGGTTAATACAGAACAAGGAGCAAAAAAAAAAAATCATTATTACCACCATGCTGTCTGTGACATGATCAAATATATTGCACTAAATCAGTTACCTTTCCCGGTGAACGGACACCTGGAGCACCAGCTGAAGCTGTGCACCCTTGGGAATCATGTAGAATTGAAAAAAAAAAAGATAAAAAGAAGATATATCTGAAAACATTAGATCCAGTACACAACACACACTCACACACACAGTAGCTGGCACACACAAGCCCACAACAGTTGTGCAAGATGTTGCAGATGATTAAGGCTGAGAGCAGGTTAATGTACAGACACTTGGCCAACACAGTCCTGTCTGCAACAGAGAGTTGGACTTGAGCCATCGTAGCCTATCTGCAGGTGAAGAGAGGATCATATTTAACTACTGTCTAATATTACACTTTTCTGGTGTATTAACCAGGGATCCAGGGGTCCACTTGGGATTTGCCTCCCCAAACATAAATATCTTTTCCACTTCAGATAATTCAAATGAGTATTATCCCTGTCTCTGAATATAAACAGTAGCCCAGTAGGAACAGACACAACACACATAAACACAGTAGTCCACCAATAACAGGTAACAAGGACATTTAAAGCTGGAAAAAAAACAATATTTCAACAGCACTGGGTCAAATGTGTTGCATAAAAGAACCCATGGAGGATTGTGTACATTACCAGAGGATCATATTGTCTCTCTGCATCTCTTTGGTTTCAGTCTCTCAGCTATCATTAACCCTGTTTATAGTAGAAAATACATGTTCATATACACTGTGAACATGCAATTTGGCTTTATACTCTTTATACTGACTGAGCTATTAGTTAAATAGTTGGACAGCTTATGCAACCACACACCTTTCCATAACTGTTAATCTTATATATATATATATAAAAAAATACATCAACACAGGTGAAATGCATTCATGTCAATCTGCACAGTTAGCTCACACCAGTATCATCTTGTTTCTGCTCTGGTCTATAAACGCTCCACAAATCTGTACAGACTCTGTGTGTGAGTGCCGGCTGAAGAGAAGCTTATCTCTTCTAAATATAAACAGGAAACTGTATCATTCGGCCACTTCCTAAAGCAAGGCAGGGAGGTTGATATCCAGTCTCTGAATAACCCTTTTAACTCTAAGCATACCAAACATGAGAGCTTGCAGCATCTCATTTGGTCGCACAAAGTGCCCCTCAGACCGAGCCATTACAGCGACAGCACAGTCAGGGGTGACTTCTTTGTCCAATTATTAGACGGAGAAATTGAAATATTTCCTCCCAGAAGTTCTTTAACTTAGAGCAATGATGGAACAGCACTCAATCCTATCTCTGAAGTCTGTCTGATGTCTTGCTGGCAATTTTTTAACATGGCGTGTGAAAAGATCAGTGAACTATGACCTTAAATGTTTAGCCGTTCGAGGGTGGTCTTACAAGATGTACTGTAATGAGTCACAGTGATTCATAAGATCACAGAGGTTTTCAGCTTGGAAGTGACAGAAAAAAGACTCAAGTTAGTCTGTGACTGAAGTCAGTTTGACCTGTATGTTATAATTGGGGCAAAGAGGTGTTAGTGAGTTTCTCTGTTCACAGTCTGTGCAGGAGGTTAGATGGCTGCAGCTGACAGACAGGACCATGTAATGTTGCAGCTTTAAAAGTTTAACATATTTGAAATAGCAGGTTTACATAGTTCATTTATTATAAATGTGATTTGGTTCCACATTGATACTGCAAAAGTAGCCTAACAAAGCCTCAGCCCAGAGAGATACACACAGCCTGTGTGCAGACAGTGAGAAATGAACCATGGGGACTGCTGTACATTTGTGATGTCACAGTTAAGCAGTCACCAGAACAGGATTAGGTTTCTCTGAGTAAATCTGCAATATTCTTAATTCAGAAGGAAAAAAAAGCAATTGATTGGCTCACTGTCACTCATAGAGCTCCAGAGAGAAGCCTGAGAGAGGAGATGTAAAACTACACTTCGGTGTTTTTTGGTTCATAAAACCACAAATATATCGTCTTGTGGATCAACACTTCAAATAAAACAAAGATCAAACTATGGGACCTTTAAATCAATGAGTATGTGAAAGATTGACCAGTGCTGACGGAGTGATTTTTTACAAAGATGAGCTATTGCAGCTGTTGAGCTAACAGCTAACTAATCACTAACTTTTAAGAGGCAGGTATACACAATAGTTACCATAGATTATTTATAATGTATAAATACCAGTGAGGAACCATCAGGGCCTTCAGGGAAGTATAAATGCAACCGGGCCACAATACCCTTATTATAGTAAACACGGCAACAATGGTAGGTAGTACACTATTCTCCTACAGATGGTATTTTACTATTGTAACCATGACAACCAAGGTCTGGAGTCCCTATGGGCACTATTTCAAGACACACTTGTATCGGTCATATAAGAGAGTTAAAAAATTGGAAGTGTATGGTTGTTCAGGTTCGTCATGTGTATATACAGTACAGGCCAAAAGTTTGGACACACTCAATGCATTTCCTTTATTTTCATGACTATTTACATTGTAGATTCTCACTGAAATTCCACTAATGAACCCTGACAAGGCACACCTTTGAAGTGAAAACCATTTTCAGGTCAGGTTCACCTCTTGAAGCTCATCAAGAGAATGCCAAGAGCAAAAAGCAGTAATCAGAGCAAAGGGGGGCTACTTTGAAGAAACTAGAATTGGTGGAGGCAGAGATAGAGGAGGAGGAGGAAGAAGGAGAGGAAGAAGAAAAGAAGAAAGAGAAGACAAAGAAGAAAAGACGTGTTTTCAGTTATTTCACACTTTTTTGTTAATTCCACATGTGTTCACTTCATTCATAGTTTTGGTGCCTCCAGTGAGAATAAAGGAAACACACTGAATGAGAAGGTGTGTCCAAACTTTTGGCCTGTACTGTATATATTTTTTTCTATTTTAACATGAGATACTCCAGAGTGGATTAGATAGAAATAAATGGTGCAACTCATCTGGTGATCTCTGATGGCTTCCTCCATTTCTGATTCTCTGGCTCTCTATCCCTTCATAGGTCACCACTGTCAAGACGACTTGCTATTAGTTGAGTTGAGCAAATTTGTGCATCAAAGTTCACTCCACTTGAACTCAAGATGATACAACAAATGCACTGTTGTATAACCAGGTCTTTAAATAGTTTTCAAACTCAATGTTTAGTTTTTTTCTCTGAGTGTCCTTGCCCTCTCTGAGATGAGGTGTATTCTGTTTTTTTCCACAGAAATTCTACAGTGACAACTTAAGCTGTGTTGTCCTCACCAATAAAGTCACTATAGGACTTACACCACTGGAAGTGATGACCTTTACACAATGTTCTAAATCTAAACTAAATCTAACCATGTCCAGAAGGTCATGACTTTGTGGAGATTATAATGCTGTGACGACAATTAAAACCACTAACATTCCTCCAAAAATCACATTTTGAAATTGGAGGAGGGTGAAGTACAAAATTCTATCATGAACTATTAATGTCTGAGCATCTGTCATGTTCAGATGGGACCACATTTGGAGCTGCATTCATCTGACTGATAATGGGAGGAGATGAAGTTTATCTAACATGGCATGTGGATAATTTATAGTTTTGCTGTAGTATAGTTGCATGAAAAATGCTGCTCTTTCATTTATTTAACAACATTGTATTAACACAGAGTTCTTTGAGTTGCCAGTTAAAAGAAAAAAAAAAAAAAGGAAGGAAGGAAGAAAAGAAAAAACAGTTTAAACTGGCTCAGCCTTTTTGGTAACACATTGCACAAGGGAATCAAATATCAGCATCTCCATAATCCTTATGATTTACTTTGTAACATTTAAACAATCCAGACTCTTGTCACTGAGTGTAATAGTAGTGTAGGTTGTTGGTAATCCTTCAGTCACCCGCCCTCCTGTATCATATTTCATCATCATTTCACCACCACCTGTAGCAACACGCTCTTGCAGTGCAGCCTCACCAACGTTTTTCATGCTGTATTATTTTTAGGTTGAACCCAGGTTAGGTTGATCCAGCCAACTCATGTATTTTGTTAATTTCCCAGCAGATCTAGTATATAGCATTGATAGACCCATGACCAAAAGTGGAGACATGGGGCCCTAGTTTCTTGGCGCAGCGCAGCCTAGCGCAAAGTCAGATTGGAAGATTGGCAGATCGCGCTGCGCTGAGATAGGCGTGGCCGCGCAGCAGGGGGAGGCGTCACAGATTCAGCTTGGTGCAGTGGAAGTTTTGTGCGAAAATGTCCCGCCGAGGTTGCGCTGAAAGCTCGCCACCTCAAACCAGGTCTATTCTCAGCGCAGGGCGGAGCGCAGCAGGTGCAGTGGAAGTTTGGCTGACTGACCTGCAGTGCACACACGTCACCAAGTCCTCACAGGCAGGTTTCCACAGTTCCAGACACATTTCTTTTTTTTTTTTTTAATTTTCTTTATTATTGTTATTCTCACACATTACATTACACAGCTGGTGTTGAATTCTTGATTTACAATTATTGTCAAGAAGAGAGGATAACATCATATCAACATAGCTATCGCCATATAGTTGTGTAATGTTGAAAGAAACAAAACCTGCATACTTTTATATTTTTAAGAAAAAACAAACAAACAAACAAACAAACAAAACTAACTAAAGACAAACAAGAAAAAGGAACAATGGAGAATCAAAACAGGATGTATGGGTTTATAACAGCAGCTGCATTTAGTTGTAGGGAGACTAGGTATCAAAAAGATAAGAGTTCTGAAATACATACACATGTGAGTATGAAACACACAAGACCTGGCGGTCCTTCAAACCAACAGGGAGATAACCGAGAGTAAGTGGGTGGAGACAAGTGATTTAGTTTCTAGAGTGAGACTGTGATGTTTGTACATAAGAGACCCATTTTGACCATGACCTTGTGAATTTATCCATTTGTAGCCGAAGTGAGAAAGTAATCTTTTCCATTTGATATATTTCATCAACAATAACAGTCCATTCCTCTATTGTCCAGACACATTTCAATGCAATAAATATCCACAATAACCACTATTTAATGCAACTAATGGAATCAACACGTGAATTTATATCTATATAGATTGTCCCGTCACATCTGACGTCAGATCAAAGCAGAGATCAAAGGCTGTCGGTGCGTAAAGGAAACTCCACCTGAATTAACACAGCAGGGACGAACTGGCACTGAAAAGCAGCTGTGGATGTCCCAAGCAGGACTGAGGGTGGATGACTGCATGTCGCTGCCGTGTTGAGATACCACTCTGCCCTTGTGATGATCGCTTTATTTATTTATTTACTTATTAATTCATTAGCGCCAGCGACCGCATCACGCAGCCGTAATGAAAAACAAAACACAAATCTTCATCTCTCTTAGTCCACCACAACAGCCTCGGTATCAGATAGTCAGTATATAGCCTACTACAGTATACTCAGCATCTCTATCACAGAAAAAAAAAGAGACGGACAGAGAGAGAGAGAGAGAGAGAGGGGGGGGGAGGGAGAGAGAGAGAGAGAGCGCGTCCTTTACGCTGATTTCATACCGCATGGTGTTTGTTTATGTTGTGATTAGTGTAGGCTACACCTCTCATCTTGCTTACACAGGGTTTGAATAAATGTGAGTTTCTTTATTAGTTTATTAGTTGTTGTTTCTTACATTGGGCAGCCGTTCTCAGTGTATCAGATCAATCCTGGTTAATTAGTAAACTCATTATTCGGTCACTCTGAGCTCGGACCTCCGGACCAAAACAGCTGTTTCCTCCTGGGAGAGGTTCGGCCTCTGGCGTCGCTGTCTCCTCAGTCCATGTCAAAGTATAAAATGACAAACTTGCAGCGCGCATCGCCCTCCGCGCAGTTAAAGGTGAGGAGAGGAGCTCATTTGATTGGTGAAGATCTGACTTGGCTGTGTCAAACCCACTCCACGCCTTTCTCTCCTCCTCCTGTCTCCCTCCCGCCCTCTCTCCTCCCTCTTCACCGTTTGCGCCGGTAGGAGGGACGAGGGGAGGGGCTGCGCTGGTCTAAGTCGGACTGCGCTGTCCAGCAAACTTGCGAAATGGACCTGGGCCACACCCCATTGACGTGGCGAAGCTGCGCTGAGGTTAGACTTCGCTCGGTCTACGAGACTAGGGCCCAATGTGCCTACATCACTCACAGTGCAACCTGTGTCAACCAGAAGTTCAGTTTTCAGCAGTGACACAAGGGACTTTACACTTCTTGGAGCTACAATAGGATCTATAAAACTTTTATATTCATACAACAGTATGTCTTTCAGTTCAGAGATTTTCCTCTCTACAGTCACCTTACACTCACCATGGGAATTGTTGGGTTTCTCTAAATTCCATTGATGTAATGCATGTTATGCTTTGGTGCTATACACATAAAAGTGAAAGTTGAAACTGACGCTGTGTGAGTTCCCCTTTAAGTAGAGAATTATTGTGTGTTAATTTCATGACAACAGACATGAAATGAACTTTGAATTTTGCTTGTTGTTTACTTTGTGTTTTTTCGGTAACACTTTACAATAACCATAGTTTATAAATGGTAAATAGACCATTTATAAATGGTTAATAGACCATTTATAAATGGTAAACAGATAGTTTACTAATGCTTATTCATCATTTATAAACAGCATATAGACCAATTATAAATGGTAAATAGATAGTTTATTAATGTTTAACCATAATTTAAGAATTGGCAAATAGGTAGTTTATTTATGTAAGTTAATAGTTAATTTACCATTAACAAGCAATTATATTATGATTAATAATGTTTATTAATTATTAATGGACTATTTATTAACTGTTTATATAGGGTTTAAATATTGGTTGTAGAACATCTATAAAGATTAAAATGTATATCAGTGGCACTTTGTAAATGGTTAATATTTGGTTTATAAACCATCTATAAACATTACTTAGATGGTTATTGTAAAGTTGCAACATATGTTTGTAATACTTTGTAAATGATTAACAATTGGTTTATAAACCACCTATAAACATTACTTAGATGGTTATTGTAAAGTGGCGACTTATGTTCATAATTATGTAAATGATTAATACGCTGTTTGTATGTAAATCATCAAGTGACATTTATTTGACTTCTTTTAATGGTGATCTATAACAGAGTGATTATTTTTTGCAAAAGAATAGGGTCTGATCATCGTATTGAACACATTAATGAACAGAGTCAATAACATGCAACACTGTACCACAGATAAACATGGTGGTAGGCAAAAATGGTGGGATTACAACACAACAATGACAACGTAATTTTAAATTTGTTGATTAAATTTGAATTCATGATACAGTATTCAGGCACACTGCACTTTAAAATTAAAGGGATATTTCACCCAAAATTCAAATTTCACTCATTATCTACTCACCCTCATGTGGACTAAGGGCTGGGAGAAGTTTCAGAGTCCTCTGTGCCTTCTCTGAGTTACAGCGGGGCTCCGTGCAGCACTGCATGTCCATATGACGGTTGCGAACGAGGCTCACTTTTCTTCGTACAAAAAGACACACCAAAAAACATCCAAGAACCTCAACACAGCTCGTCTGTAATGTCCCTCTTGTTCTTCTTCCCTTCCGTGCAAATCTCACGCGATTTGCACAGAAACAGGCAGAGCACTGAACTGAGACACTGGGAGCTTCCGCTACAAATAAAGCTTTAAACATACTTATTTGATTTTTTTTTTAACAATTTCTCATGTTGGGGCTTCAATACAAGAGGGACATTACAGACGAGCACTATGGAGGTATTTGGATGTTTTTTGGTGTGTCTTTTTGGACGAAGAAAAGTGAGCCTCGTTCGCAACCGCCATATGGACATGCGCTGCTGCACGGAGCCCCGCTGTAACTCAGAGAAGGCACAGAGGACTCTGAAACTTCTCCCAGCCCTTAGTCCACATGAGGGTGAGTAGATAATGAGTGAAATTTGAATTTTGGGTGAACTATCCCTTTAATTTTAAAGTGCAGTGTGCCTGAATATTGTATCATGAATTCAAATTTAATCAACAAATTTAAAATTACGTTGTCATTGTTGTGTTGTAATCCCACCATTTTTGCCTACCACCATGTTTATCTGTGGTACAGTGTTGCATGTTATTGACTCTGTTCATTAATGTGTTCAATACGATGATCAGACCCTATTCTTTTGCAAAAAATAATCACTCTGTTATAGATCACCATTAAAAGAAGTCAAATAAATGTCACTTGATGATTTACATACAAACAGCGTATTAATCATTTAAATAATTATGAACATAAGTCACCACTTTACAATAACCATCTAAGTAATGTTTATAGGTGGTTTATAAACCAATTGTTAATCATTTACAAAGTATTACAAACATATGTTGCAACTTTACAATAACCATCTAAGTAATGTTTATAGATGGTTTATAAACCAAATATTAACCATTTACAAAGTGCCACTGATATACATTTTAATCTTTATAGATGTTCTACAACCAATATTTAAACCCTATATAAACAGTTAATAAATAGTCCATTAATAATTAATAAACATTATTAATCATAATATAATTGCTTGTTAATGGTAAATTAACTATTAACTTACATAAATAAACTACCTATTTGCCAATTCTTAAATGATGGTTAAACATTAATAAACTATCTGTTTACCATTTATAAATGGTCTATTTACCATTTATAAACTATGGTTATTGTAAAGTGTTACCACTGTAATGTAGCAGCCCCATTAAAGGCAATGAGGAAATATAGTACAGCAGGCTATCCTTATGTTTCCCATGGCATAGTGTTTGTACAGAAAAATCATACAGATAAATACGATTATGCTATTTTGTCTCAATGAGAATAAATTATTCTGCCGTCTGTAGCCCTACATGTGATTTAATAAGAGGTGCGCATTTACATAAAAATAACACTTCCAGTAGGTGTATCCACAATCTAACATTGCATTTACTTGTGTTTTAAAATCTCTGATTGAATCCTGCATTTACAAGCTGTAATTGCATGAATCATCAATCCAGTTTGATGAACTGAGTGGATTTTACTGCAGTGAGTTCACACTTCTCTTATTCAGACCTCACTACTCACCAGCAGCATGTGGAACTGTTGCTGCACAGGCCAGTCAATGGATTACCGTGGGAAACTTAGCAAATCCACCTCAATGTGAAACAGATACCAAATTTAAAATAATATACAGTATGCATGCTCTCTGTGTGTGATTCCTCCAGGTGGTAGTTTTGAGCTTGAAATGATGTAGTGATACAACATTTTCAACATGAAACCAGTGGTGCTGTACCACCGTGCAGTGAAACTAACTCACGGACTGAGTCACACCTCACTATGTACAGTACACACATGAGTTATACGTTCCCTGACGGCGTTCTATCCCCAGACTGGTTCACTTCAGACAGGCTTTGTGCGGACAGCCCCAATCTCTTTGTTATGTCTGCCAGCCAAGTCTAATCCAGGACATAGAGCGGGTGCTGGTGCTGCCATGTCCACCTGGTGGGACAGCAGGGTGGCTCTCTGTGCCACATGTGGTCTGACATGGTAATACTTTAAAGCTCTGCTGACACCAGGGCTTTCAGATCCACAACACCTGGAGCTGCTGTAATCACACTCTGTTTCTATACGTCTTTATGTGAGGCTAGCTTTGTTAGATCATACTAAAAGATTATATAAAACAAAGGCTCAAGTCTCATTAATAATTTTAATCTTTCTTTTAGACAGGAGTCAATCTCAACTTTTACCCTACATTTATTAGAAACATATCTGAAATAACCATATCTTTTACATCCCTGATTACACATTGTGTTTTAAAATCTATATTTCTCTGTGTGTTTCTCAGTCATGTTGTGACTGCCCTGATTAATCACCATTAGATGTGTAATTAATGTATGACTTATGAAACTTGTTTGTGTTGTGTTTGTGTATTTTTGTTAATTTAGAAAAGATCCTGATGGTCCAAGACCATTTCAATATTACAGCATAATAAAGTACATAATAAAATACTTATTGTGTACTTACCAAGACAAGATAAAATAACTCAAAAGATTAGAGAACAATTGGGTAAAAATCTGGTCTTAAAGAAATTCTGACTGTTTAACTACCCCAGAGTATTACAGTATTATTATGAAATAACAAGGAAGGCCCTCGGAAACAGGTTAGGGTGTGGTATAACAATGATGACAAAATACCAAGTAACAGTGGTGTAATTTTAGGCTGTTGGAACCACCTCACTATCACAACTGTCTTAACTCAAAAAGATAAGCTCTCGTGTCCTGTCAAAGCATTACAGTTAAGACTGTTAAGCTCCTTGTTAATTCAACAACATTTACTTCTATTTCAACATCATAATCTAAAAAGCTTGCATTGAAAATGGGAGTTAATGAGAAACTTACACTACAGTGTAAAAACAAAGCAGTCCCAGATACTTTTCCAGGTATGGTTCCAGATGTGTTCACCTGAAGTATATGTTTTCAGCTGCTAAATGCTCTGTGTCTTTTGTTCCCTGTCTAGTTCCTGTTTTATTTTGAAGTTCAGTGTCCTGTCGTCCTGTGAGCTCCCTCTTGTGATTATCTCATGTGTCTCTTGACTGCAACCTCTGACTGGGTCCAGTTCAACCAAAACCGTGACTGAATGAATGAACTGACCGACTGAAGTACAATGGGAAAACACTGAGGCTTAATACATGAGGAAACGAGACACATGTGGGGCAATCGGAACAGGTGAGACTCATGAGGTACAGGAGGGAACCCTGACACTTTTACCTTGTCCACACGGAAACAAAGCTTCACCCAAAACAATCTTTATTTTGTTCGTTTTGAAAGAAATCTCTGTAAAATATCAAAAATATCTGCGTACACATGGATCAACTGAAAACGACTCAAAGCGCTGTGTGGAGGGTGTGTGGTGCTGTAACACTGCCAAACACATACACCACAGAGAAGAATACAGAAAGCTTACTCACTGTATTCAAACTCCAAACATTATTAGTCAATTAACCCTTACATACCAGGGTCCGACGTTAAGGTTTTTTCCTACTTGCCCTGCCTAGGTTTTTTTTCTGGTTGTGTGGTGCATACTTTCGCTCATGACTTATATCTTACTAAAATCCTTCCTGTTGACTATATACAACACTACTCTTCAGAAAGCAGTATTTATTATTATCTATAATTGCATTTAAATGTCAATCATTGCAGACATGTAAAATTAACTGCTATTTCACATTATTTGACCAGTAGTTACACCCTCCATGCCCTATCTGAACAGGTGAGCCACCTGTTTAATGCCCGATCACAGTTGAAATCTTGAACTGAAGGGCCTTTAATGGCTAAAAACATTAACCTGGACAACATTTTAACAGATAGCTGGCTCCTCCAATCAGATTTTATTCTTTTCATTGCATTCAGTGGACAGTGGACAATTAAAAAAAAAAAAAAAAATTAGAAAATACCAATTTAAAAAATCATTTTTAATATGAAAATGTTCATGTCCATCTATATGCTCTCAATACTTGGTTGGGGACATTTGACTTGAACTACTGGAAATAGCCTAGACTTTTCCATGTTACTCTAGTTTATTGAATTGCCCCTGTAAAACTCAAGGATGTGGGACATTGCAACAACAGTGACAGACAGGGGTGTCAAACTCAATTTAGTTCAGGGGCGACAAACAACACAATTTGATCTCAAGTAGGCCTAACCAGTAAAACAATAGCATGATAGCCTATAAATATATTTTAAAACTTGAATTTTTCCTCTGTTTTAGTAGATTATTAAGATGTTTACAGTTAATGAACAATCTTTTTACAAAACATATTATGAACCACCTGAAATTTCTTGATAAAAATATGTGCAATTTAAAATTTTCACACTTGGCAAATTCATGCTGAGGGCCGGATTGGACCCACTGCCCGCGGGCCGCATGTTTGACACCCCTGGTTGAAGCACCGTCTCCACGTGTGTTTATTGACAACAGGATTATAACCTAAGAAGGACACTTTAGCTCGTAGGTATGGTAACTAAACGGTAACAGGTGACTGTTGATGCGTGCGTGACGGTGCGTCTGCCCCGGGTCTGAAACAGCGGCGGTGTTAATGAAGCAGCGTCAAGGGCCTTTCACACCGAACGCGGCAGGCGGCGGAAGGTGGCAGCAAACCCATCATTGTGTATGTGCTACCGCGGCGCACGGGTGAACGGCTCTGCGCCGAGCTGAGCGGCACGCAAGGTGGGCGCATGCCGTGGCGGCGCGCTGCGCCTGAATAAAAAAATGTTTAATCTGGGCGCAGCGCGCTGTGACGACATCTCGGTGCGTCCAATAGGAGAGGATGTAGTGGAGTCTGAAACAAAATCAGCCACTTGCAGAGTGAAAACAAACGGCCAGACGTTCAGTTAAAGTGACGGGATGCATGAAGTGAGTTGTCATCCTCCTGAGGATCACACCAACTCTCTCTAACAGGCTGTTAAACTGCTCCCTGCTCAGTCTGACGCTAAAGTACACCTGGAAGCGGTCGTTTAGTAGCTCCTGGCGAACATATCTTTGCATATACCCCCTCCAAATCCTGCATAATGCATTTAAATGCATAAAAAGTCCGAAAAAAAAAAAAAAAAAAAAAATCTGAGTCGGTGCTTGCCCGACCAGGCTAGTCCGCACAGGTTCTACCTGCCCGCCGGTAATTTTTACTTGCCCCGGGCAATCGGGCAACCGTTAATGTCGAACCCTGCATACTGTTCAAATTTGATACCTTCACAGTATGGTTCGGGTCAATTTTGACCCGGACCAAGAATTCCCTCATAGTAAGTGTGTATATTGAATTTTAAACTACAGATCTATTTAGAATGTTTAAATAGCCTATGACACATACATTAATGAATGATTAAGTGTTAAAAAAAAATTCAGAGAGAAGGGAGAGTGCATTTTTAAAGTTTTACAACACTCGTTTTTGGATAAAGACTTCTACTATTACACAGTATTACATCCTGTTCTACATAAGACATAAACACATAAAAGCCACAATGATTTAAATCATACACCGCGGAACCGGGGGTGCTCTGATTATTTTTTGAATAGCTTAAAAGCTGTAGTAAAAAGGTGTATCTGTGTTTTTAAGAGCCAAGTCACCACCTTCACTGCTGCCGATAAAAAAAAACAGTCACCGAGTGCTGCATTTTGATTTGAATTTGTGAGTCTATCAAGTGCATTGTTTATCAATATACGGCATGCGTGAGTGTCTGAGGCGTATCACGAAGCGAGCTCAGCCTACCCGGGGTTACTCAGCCTATCCAGCTGAACCTACAACACTGTCACTCTGGATCAGTGGTACCACGACGCTGGTTATCAACTTGGTAACTCAACCCCGGCTTGTCTTATTGTGAATCTGTGAATGCGCACGTATAAAGGGCGGATTCAAGGCAGCAGACAAATCACAAACAGAGCACCGACGCGTCAGAGAGAAGCGAGGTGAGCGCAGCACAGCGCACACCTCATTTCTCCTGTGAGGAAGAAAAAAAAAGAAGCCCGTGGTCCGACCTGACCTGAGTTATTGAATGTTTACGTTTATTTAGAAGAAGTTTAATTGGTGCTGATTAAACTTGTAAATGAATGCTGCTCTGGATCCGATTCTTTCCTTATATTCTGATTCTTTTAAACAGTGGCCAAATAACAGAACCATTTTATTATATTAGACTATACATATTTTCTATCTTTGCTGAGCATAAGGTTTGTTCTAAATTAAATAAAAGCCTGTCCCATATAGACGCGTGTCTCTATAGACGGGTCCGCTCGGCACACACACACACACACCTTCCAAAAAAAAAAAAAAAAAACGTCCGGTCCGTGAGAACCGGCAGCCTACCTCTCCTAAGGATAATCAGCGTGAAAATTCAACGGATTTGATCTGTCCTGGAAAATCCGTTGTTGTGATAGACTCATGTGTTTTCATAATTCATAAACTGGATACAATCACCGCAACTCTGTCCGGAGCTTCGCTACTTTTATTTCCGTATCCTTGGTAACAGTAACCCCCGGTACAAGGATTTCAAAATAAGGGCACACTGACCCACGGTAACCCCCCCCAACATTAAATGTTGAATTAATATTGATAATATTTACCACTTAGAACACAAAAACATTAAATAATAAAATGCTTATTATTTTTTTTAAAAAGCACTCTCCCTGCTTTATATATAATATGGTTTTCTTTGGCATTGTCTTCCTGCTCTGACACATCCTCCACCAAATCACTATCAACCTCCTCCCTTTGGAAGATCAGATAAAGGGCCTGTTGTACCAAGTCTCGCTGCCATGATGTCAGTCACTGAAATGGCAGCTCAGGAACCTCTATGTCATGACCCCCCACCACCACCCTCCCAACGCAAATTGATTCAAATCTGTTACTTTATAGATTATTTTATTACATTGCAGGTGCAGGTGCTTGCAGGTGCAGATCTCGTGTCTGTGTCAAGGCACCCCTTGACCTCAGATGACCTCTGTTCCCTTTGTGCACCATACTGTATGATCACTACTATGCTGTTTTACTATTTCACTGTTTCGAGGTCCCCCCATGCCCCCTCAAAGACCAGCAGGTGTCTGTCTCTGTGGGAACCTGGGCAAATGTGGTGGGAACACAGGCAGTTCTCGTGACAGTGTTGAAGTCCCCCTTGAACTCTGTTTCTGTCACCACTGTCCCATAAATTATACACACAAACATGGCCTGTACAGTTCCACAGTTTCAAGATTCCCTAAAACCACAATTTTCCTTGATTTGACCCACACTGGTGGATCTAAAATCCATCTAAACAGATATGGGTCAAATTTGACCCGAAACAGCCTCAGTGTATACAAATTGTAGCACCTGTTCAAAAGTATACAATTTAAAAATATTTTCATTTTTGTGTATTTTGGGTCACTTTAGGAAAAGTCATAAAATTTCAGCCTAAAAGAATGATGTTTAGGGTATTTTTTCTGCTGTCAAATGTCAAAACGGGTCAAATTTGACCCGAACAGTATGTAAGGGAGGGAGTCGTGTCAGTGCAGACATGGCGATCAGTGATGATTTAACAGGCGCGATTCAGCCGCAGTGTCGGCCGTTGTTGTTATTACATTACATCCACTGTATACGTTTAGCGGTGTGGCTCAGGTTAGAGCAGTTTCACAAATAAAAGGTTTTGGGTGTCCACACGAAAATGCTGGTGCTGGGTATTGAGATTTTCCCACTCTGACACCTGTTTTAAAAAAATACCGTTTTCACCCCCCAAAAAAACGCTGTTTCTGTCTGAAAGGATAAAAAGACTCTTTGTTCTAAAGCTACATTCCAAAGCCCTTATATGTATGCGATTTTTCTAAACTGGTACTGATTTGTTGAAGATGTGAAACTTCAAATAACTTGTTTACCTCTCTGCAAGTTTGAGAGTTACCATAGAGCTACATATAAACCACTGTACACATCCATGTGTGTATATGTTTCAACTCCCAGAAACAGTATAGCAGCACGCCAACAATGACTACATTGTCTCTTTACAACTGTTGCTTCTGTATTTTTTGAGCCTACATTGGCATCCAACAATGTTGATGTTATGTTCTTGGTTCTAGACCAGCAAAGCATTTCTGGAACTCCTAAAACCAGTTTTCGTGCAAAGTACTGGTTCTGGATTACGAACTATCTGTGGACCAGCCCTGTGAAAAAAGGGTAGGCTATAACTGTGTCTGTCTAAGGTTAGTAGCCTACTGTTGGGTTGTGTACAGTAGATTTTTTACCTTTGAAATGAACAACACTGCAAAGTTCAGCAGTGACACTGAAGCAAAACAGTGAAGTCAATGTCTACAGAGCAGACTGCAGGGTATATAATACACATATTAAATTATGACCTGTAGTAACCAATGCTTTGAGGTCTTAAGCTCTTAAACACAGCAGAAGATTAATGATAGTTCAGTGTAACCTCTTTACATGTTCCCTTCCTCAGTGATGTAAGAATCCAGTGTTTATAAAGGACAATGTGATTCAGAGCATGAACCACACCCTTTCCCAGGCCTTGATGTCATCGGCTGCCTGCTTTTCTATAAACAGTTGTGACAGTCAGGTAGATGTCATTCGCTCCCCTCGGCCTGAGGCAACAGTGAGGCATGTAAGAGTTCACTCCAGTTTGCTAGCGTCTGTTTTTCCCCTCCAAGTCCTACGGCTGCGTCTCGCCGTCTGAGAAAGTCACCGTCATCATCACTCCCTCCGCACTGTTGCTTACGAAGATGACTCACCTCAGAACTCCAGTGAAGTGGGTGCTTCAGGGTTGAGGATAGAAAAAAAAAATAAAGTGATGATGCAAGTATTCAAGGTATGTGCAACAAGGTCACTGAGTGTGGAGTCACACCACATGAGAAGGTGTTACACTCTTGACCTTTGATGTTCTATTACAGTATGAGACTAAATCAGCTGTTAAATCTCTTGGTTCCTCCAGTTATCTGAACCAAAGCCAAATGCATTAACAAGCACTGACCATTTTGTATCTTTACTCTTAAAAAAGCCCCCATGCTTCTGTTGTCCTCTCAACTTCTGAATTTGTCACTGTACTATTAGTTATCTTAACTAGTTTCCCAAACCCAGTTTCATGTGTTAATGTTGGAGTGCTAAAGGCTTTAAACATGGAAATGTGTGAGCTGGACGGCGTACCCCCACAGAGCCCTCTGCAGCGCTGTGAATCCCTACACGTCACCTGATGTACACCTCCAAAAAAAATTAACTACATGTCCACATGGCCTGTCATTGGTCCACTCAGAACATTATTTCCAGCATTTAGTTTTCCCAATTTCTCCTCATTTTCAATTTGTGGCTGGAAGAACAAAGCAGGAAGACAAACACCGTTTTGTGTGGTTATGGTGTGGAATTGACGCAGAAGCATAAACCAGGCTTTAGTGAAAGTGTTTAGCCACTTTAAAATGCCCACAATTTATGAGTTTAGTGGACACTTTATTTATAATCTTCCAATTTATCTTGCTGTCAAATGGCCCTTGACCTTTGGAACCTACATGTTTGTGACCACTGAACTACCGGATTACTGCACACAAGCACACATGATACAGCTGTTTAAATATTAATATCACCAAGGTTGTGGTGATCTACTGAATAAAAGCAGTGACTCGGTCATTAGGATACTTTGTGCATCACATCTCGCAGTGTGATATTATTCTAAAAAAATTTAAGCACCATATAAGTTAACACAAATAGGCACTAACCAACTATTGTTTGTTTTTGTGTGTTTGACTTATTTGGCCAATACAAAGAGCTCTGCAACCGGACAGGTAAGAGACTGTTGCTAAGAAACACATTAAACATGTTACCGACCTGCATGCTAGCCGGCTACATGTGACCTCAGGCCAGATACTTTGCATGCGAATGTGTCTGCATGCTTCCATTATTGTAACCAGTGAAATAAGAGGCCGGTGACACTCACTTTGTTGTGTGTGTGATTCTGAAGGGTTACCAGCTGATCAGACAGTATATAGCTTCAGTGTAGTTCTAGAAATACCAATTAAATGCTAATTAATGGTTAACAGAAAAGCTGTAAATTGGGGTGATACAGTCCAAGTGGTTCAGCTGTTTGAGTTAGACTGAGCTCAGAGTCTGTGCCACTGTATTACACATACGTAGGTATATATAAGTACCTTACACAGACTCATGTTAAATACATGACTTACCACTAGCCTGACAGTGTTAATAAACTCATTCTGAATGATTTGCCAACCCGATTCTGGCAAAATAATGATAGTTAACTAAATGTGGACATCCGTGTCCAAAAGTCACATTCATGAAAAAATTTACCTTGTAGCTTAATAGAGAGGCTGCAGGAAACATTTTCAAGGATTCCAAAGGTTAAAAATGTTCAATCCAATGATGTCATAATCATAACACTTATTTTTAAACTGCTAAAGGTTTTAGTCAACTCCTATTGAAATTGAATTTGTCACATCCTCAATACATTGAGAAACACTCAGTGTGAGTGACGGACAGATCGTCTGTACGTGCTAGAAGTCAGACTGCTGTGAGTCACCTCTGATGGGAGCTTGTGTTTTTGCTTGTTTTACATGAGGCTATAATTATTTTTTAATAACTCGGTGGCTGTTCAGGTGCAGCCATGACTCAGAGACAGAGATAATTGCAGGTTTCTGTGTGCAGCAAACCACAGCTGTACACGAGGAAACAAGGATTTCCAGGTGATTTCCATCGATCTGTGATTCTGTCTGATTCTGAGAACGCCACACACACACACATAGATGATAGAATAAGGTGATTTATAAGTCTACATATCCTATCCAGCAAAGACACAACTCAGTAAGAGGATTCCTCCTGTCAATGGAAGAGTCCTTGAGGCCAGCAAGTATTGATGACATGGAATTTTAAGTTTTGGAAAAAAATTGTCTTGTGTGAAAGCACCTCAAGAGCTTGAGGTTCTATATGTATTGCTGTGGCACTAATATGCACAAGTTACTGACATCTCATAACGACATCAACATCACTGCATCAAAGTCCAAAGTTGCAAGAAACATATGTGAGACTCTCCTATCTATGGAAGTGCATGGAGATACTCTATGACCCCATTCACACCTGGGGTCCTAGTTTGGTGGCGCAGCGCAGGTGGCGCAAGGTAACGCAGCCGGTCTAATGCAAGTTTCGACCAGTGCATCCTAGCGCAAAGTCAGATTGGAAGATTGGTAGATCGCGCTGCGCTGAGATAGGCGTGGCCGTGCAGCAGGGGGAGGTGTCACAGATTCAGCTTGGTGCAGTGGAAGTTTCGTGCGAAAATGTCCCGCCGAGGGTGCGCTGAAAGCTCGCCACCTCAAACCAGGTCTATTCTCAGCGCAGGGCGGAGCGCAGCAGGTGCAGTGGAAGTTTGGCTGACTGACGTGCAGTGCACACACGTCACCAAGACCTCACAGGCAGATTTCCACAGTTCCAGGCACATTTCAATGCAATAAATATCCACAATAACCACTATTTAATGCAACTAATGGAATCAACACGTGGATTTATATCTATATAGATTTTCCCGTCACATCTGACGTCAGATCAAAGCAGAGATCAAAGGCTGTCGGCACAAACTCCACCTGAATGAACACAGCAGGGACGAACTGGCACTGAAAAGCAGCTGTGGATGTCCCAAAAGCAGGACTGAGGGTGGATGACTGCATTTTGCTGCCGTGTTGAGATACGCACTGTGCCCTGATGATCCCCTTTATTTATTTATTTACTTATTCATTTATAAGAGGACGAGCGACTGCGTCGTCACGCAGCCGTAATGAAAAACAAAACACAAATCATCATCTCTCTTAGCCCACCACAACAGCCTCGGTATCAGATAGTCAGTATATAGCCTACTACAGTATACTCAGCATCTCTTATCACAGAGAAAAAAGAAAAAAAAGAGACGGACAGAGAGAGAGAGAGAGGGGGGGGGGAGAGAGAGAGAGAGCGTCCTTTACGCTGATTTCATCCCGCATGGTGTTTGTTTATGTTGTGATTAGTGTACACCTCTCATCTGTCTTACACATGGGAATAATAAATTGAAATGAATAGATGTGAGTTTCTTTATTAGTTTATTAGTTGTTGTTTCTTACACTGGGCACCGGTTCTCAGTGTATCAGATCAAACCTGATTAAGGATATTAGTAAACTCATTATTCGGTCACTCTGAGCTCGGACCTCCGGACCAAAACAGCTGTTTCCTCCTGGGAGAGGTTCGGCCACTGGCGTCGCTGTCTCCTCCGTCCATGTCCAAGTATAAAATGACAAACTTGCAGTGCGCATCACCCGCGGCGCAGTTAAAGGCGAGGAGAGGAGCTCATTTGATTGGTGAAGATCCGAATCGGCTTTGTTAATCCCACTTCTCCTCCTCCTGTCTCCCTCCCGCCCTGTCTCCTCCCCCTTTGCCGTTTGCGCCGGTAGGAGGGACGAGGGGCGGGCTTGCGCTGGTCTAAGTCGGACTGCGCGGCCCAGCAAACTTGCGAAATGGACCTGGACACGCCTAGTTGGCGTGGCGAAGCTGCGCTGAGCTTAGACTTCGCCCGGTCTAGGAAACTAGGGCCCCTGATGTTAAACTGCATCTCAGGTGATCCAATCACATACTGTAAGTTCAGATATGAATGCACTCAAGATGCAAAGTGCAGAGTGCTTTCACATCTGAACAGTATGTACTTTGCAGTATGAACCCAAACAAGAACTCGACTGACATCCTCTGTCACAGTGTGATTATCCCAATATGGGTTTATTATGAGAACAAAATATCTCACCCTTTCAAAAGGATACAAGTCTATTTCATTGTAAGAGTCCTCTTGCTCTCACATACACAAGCACACTGACACAACAGACCCGTCTGTCGATTGACCACAAGCAACACATACCTATTGAGTGAGATCCGATCACAAGTGACGTGTGTCGAGACACATTTTAAAGCCAGGTGTGAACAGATGTACATGAGGCTGACATTATCGTTGAAGACCTTGGTAGTGCCAGATCTGAAAAGGGCCTATAGGAGCACTTAAACCCCGATTTACACATAACCGTTATGGAAATTTTGGTATCATTGCTCCTCAGCTTGTTTGCTCTCCTGTCTGGGCACCAAAGTCCCACTGGGTCCATTAAAGCTCCAAAGTCTATCCTAATTTTATAAAAACCTTTTAAAGGCACAACCGTGGTTGTGTCAAATTTTTTATTTGGCTGACAAATCACATCAAATTGCACATTGAAAATGGAAATGAAGGCTTGAAGGTGTAGAACAGTATCAATTGGAGAATAACTGCAGCAACAAGCTGCAAATGTCTTCGGGTCCATGTGGAGGGGGCTAATCTGGTTGAAACAAGATACTGTCAGAGAGCTGAGACGCCCAACGGCTTGAAGAAATGTGATTTGTGCTTGATGATGTGATTACAACAACACAGATCACAGGGTTTTAGTCGCACTGCCATACACTCTGCTCTCTCCTGAGGTGACTGCAGGAAGCTACACAGATTTGATATTAAAAAAGTGTTAATAAAATACATGTAAATATACTGTCTTCAGTCTGTTCTAGCGTTAGCCTAGTTAATTATTAATTTCTTAGATTTGCTTTTTTTAAGCAATTGGTGTCTGGTTTGTTCTTCTTTCATATCGCAGCCATTTCAATCAGGACAGACTAATAAGGAAAGAGAGTCAGACTGAAAAGTGAAATTGCATTTATTGTGCATGCAAATAGGCTTTGGCGCTTAGACGCCGGGGAGTAGATCATCGTGGAGTACTGATCTATGGGTGATAGCTTGCATCTGAAGATGATGATCCCCCCCCGGGCCTAGACACTGGTGGTGGTAGACTCCTGGTCGAAGGTCCCGATGAAGATGGTCGGCATCAGATGGAGGTGGAGAAGGGGTGGAGGTGGGCTGAGAATTTTGCTGGATGACAGCTGGATGACAGCAGAGAAAGGGAACGCTTTTAAATTTGACGCTAGAGACTGATTGGTAGGAGAGAGAGGAGATGACAGCCTGTGATTGGATGAATTAGGTGCAGAGGGCGGAGCGGGAAGATAGAGGGTGAGCTCGGTAGAGGCTGTGCTTAAGAGATAGTCTTCCTGTCTGAACTTTCGCTTAGCTCCATATAGAATCATATTTACAGTAAAGTGATCATAGATGACATTTCAGTGCACAGATAAAGGCAAAACAAAATACACAGCTGAATAAAGGCCCTTACATGCTGGGGGTGTATTTTTGTGTGTGGGTAATTCGCACGTCAATACAGTGAAGGCAACAAAGTGAAAGTGCAGCAATCTTTTTTTGCCGTGAAGTCGATTTTTCTGAGCTTTTGCTTGGCGACTAAACTCGTCAACCAATCATGTTGCGTGGAAAGGAGGTACATCACAACCCTACACAAAACCACGACAACAAAGTCAACAACCTGTGTCTCTGACCACCCTACCTTGCTTGACAAGAGACACAAACATGACAAAGACAACAAAACTTTGGACAAGAGTGAGCCGATGTTTTGGAGGTAGTAACGTTGGTAACAAAACGACAGTGGCATAGCGGGTTTGGCTAAAGTAAACAAACCAGTGTTGAACACTTTAGGCATAATCAACAAGTAGGTGTGCATTGTATGGTTGTATGGCACAACGTGGAGGCAAAGAACTACCCAACGTGAAACTTTGGTTTATAATTGTAGCGCCTATGAATGGTTTTAAACTTTCAAGCCTTGTAATCATCACGTCCCTGGTGTGTAAAGGCTTTAAGAGGGGACCTCTGTGCATACTGACAGATAGGGTAGATACAAAGCCAACAGAATGTCAGTCTGGCTGCTGGTTGTTAAAATACATCCATAAAGGTTTGTTTTGGGTTGGTCTGTTTGTCTCCATGGCATTTTCTGCACTGAATACAAGACACAATTTAGGTTGATATGAATATATTGTAAGATGGATTGTGAGATGGTGCCTGGCGTGTGGCAGCCTGTTGCAGCTTTGTGTGCCTTGTCTTGTATCTGTTGCTGCTGTGACAAAGTGAATTTCCCCTTTGGGGGATTAATAACGTTTTATTCTATTCTATTCTATATTAGGTAATAAATCAACCAATAAAGTTGGACAAACTAAACTTTTAACAACAATTTCACTGGATTGAATGTCATGGGCCTATCAAAGTCTTGACACTGTATCCTCTGGGGAGCATGAACACCTGTAATCATCTGGACAACCCAATCAGCAGCAGCTAACATATTTCAATCTAGTTTATCAGAAGGACCGACATGACCATTGCTACAGTGAGGCCTGATGTAGCTGAAATATCCTGACCTTTGTCTTTGTGAGTTATTAAAAAAAAAAAAAACACTGAATCCTCCATTCCACATATACAGTTTGAGCAGGAAAGGTCTAATGACTAATTAGACACTTCCTGTTTGGGAAACATCCATGCATTGCCCAAGCCATGATAACTATGATGACATCGCCACAGCAACATCAGGGTGGTGGATGTTTTTTCCAGCTTCCTCCAGAGCCACAGAAAACATTGCACAACTTGTTTGTGCAGATTGCACATACTTCTCATGATGAACAATCATGTGACCATTGATGACAAAAAAAGGTATCCCATGTCTCACCATATCATACTGAGGTCACAGCCTATTTTCAATAGAATTTCACACACAATATATATATGCACAAGGAAATCATCAACAAGTTCTCAGCAGCACTGTATGACGAAGGGAGATGTGTAGATAGTCCTTTATAATTACACCAGAGAGCTTATTACAGTTTTAAATTGAATGGTCTATATTACATAATCTACAGCAAATGCAAACTACATTTTACTTCATGTGTCCTATAAATCAAGTAAATATGGATTTAAGATGAACTGGGTTAACTGTCTGTTTTGTGAGTCTGATAGTTCTGTTCTATGAGACCTGAACTCAGGAAGCATTTTCACATGCACAGTTAACCAAGTCAATATTTGAGTTGGTGTGGCTTCTGCAGTCTGAGCTTCAAGGTCTGATCATGTGAAGCCACAGCTGAACTCTGCTGATAATCTTCCATCAGGCTCATAGAAGTTTCTTTAATTACAATCGTACACTGGGGAGAGACTTTAAGGGCCGGATTTACTCAGGTCCCAGATAACGGGCGTTAAATTGTTTGCACCCGCTAAAATATTGTGTGTTTGGTTAGTGCACGCAAAACAGGTGATCTACTAAGAGTAACCCGCTAAATGAAAACACGTGCAAACCACAATATGTAAATGAGGGTTTTGCGCGAGGTAATCGTTTCCGCCATGGAGAGAGTGGACAGAGAGCTGGATGGACGAAGGGACAGAATGACATTTGATCCGATGCATACAATGACAGCATGTCTGTTTAGATAAATAAACACAAATCGCTACAGGGCCCAACTCGTCATATAGTGACGAAAAGGCAGTAGCTGCAGTGACAATCACACACCTATAATATGTGCAGGGTTCTAAATTAACACCCGCCAAATGCGGGTTAAAAATCATTTTGGCGGGTGTTAATAAATACTTACCCGCCAGTTTGGCCGGTGATGCACAAGGCAATCATCACAGCCAGAGCCGTTCTACTGTTCTCAGTCATTTGTCCCCCTGGCAGCACTTACTACATTTCCCATGAACACTGCATGCTACGTGATGACGTATCAGACGCCCATTGGCTGCGCGCAGGCCGGTGTTTCACGCTACAGCAGAAAGGAGACTCCAACACGTCGCTCGCGACTCACACCGGCCCGCTTAGTTGAAGCGTGTGTGCGTGCATGGGACCGTTCAGATGCAACGTATAGACGCGCCACATGCCCGCTCACAACCAAAGTGAAGCCGTAGCGGTGGCAGACGATGCGTCGCGGTTTGTTTGTTTTTTCGTGCATGTCCGCGGTGCTCAACTTTCTGGGAGGCAGCGAGCAAACTGCATGTCATGTGAATCGATCAGCTGCACGGACCTGCTTCTCCTGCAGCGACATGCTACCTGGCTATAGTTACTGGACTAGTTTTTTTTTTTGTCTAGCTAACAGAATACAGTTGTGTGTAAAACTGAATAAATAAATAAATGATAAAATAAAATAATAAAAACAGGATTTTAGGGTAAGAGTAGCTTATAAGGTTTGACATCACATATTACCTGTACTTGGGAGCGTGCCTATGTTCCCACAGCCCTATGTTCCCTCAGCCCTATGTTCCCTCTGGACTCTCTCTACCTATCTGGACTCTACCTATCTGGCCTGTCTAGCCTCTACCTGGTCTTTTTACTAAACTTAACCAACTCCTTTCTTCATTGCCTAAACCCAACCAATGGTGGGGACCAAAGGCCTGAGGGAACATAGGGCCTAATTTTCAGTGACAACAAAAGTTAGAAATGAGGGAACATAGGGCTGAGGGAACATAGGGCTGTGGGAACATAGGCATGACCCCCCTGTACTTAATCATTTGCAAAGATGTACGAAGACATTTAGGCCACAATGTAATGAAATGAATGAGAAATACAATTCTTTTGTGAACATTTGCCAAGTGGTTTGGAGGTTTGTCCATGTTGTTTTGAGAATGTGATTTCTGTTTTGAAAAATGAGTCAAACCAATGGAGAAAAACTGTAATAGAGGAGGCACAATACCTGAAAGTAATTATTTCAGTTGTCAGTATGATAGCTAGGCTAAAAACATGCTATTTTCATGGGAAACACAGTACGAACGTAAAGAATCTCTCTTATTTTCACCGGAAAAAATTTGGCTAGTGGAAATTCTGATTGGCTGGTAACTTTAGAAAGTTACCAGCCAAATTGGCTGGTGATCTAAAAAGTTAATTTAGAACCCTGAATATGTGTGTGCCGCCCATGATCGAGTGGATTAATAGAGAGCTCAGGTGGGACACACAGATCTAAACGCTCTGACCACTGACCAGAGGGATCAAAGACGGGTGAAGGCAGCGGTGTTGTGTCTCAGTCCGGGACCGGAACTGAGAGACGGAGCTGAGCAGCCAGGTGCTGGAGAGGAGAGGAGAGGAGAGGAGCGCACTGCAGGACAGACGTGCGTAACGGCGCGTAGAAGACTTTTAACACGGCTGAAAAACTGTTACAGAATTACCCAGACGTGAGGAAATGCAGAGATGTAAGATCACGGGGGTCTGACAGGTATCAAACCAATAAACGCATAAGTTTTGGCAAAGTTGTATAAGTTAGTACATGGTTTTCAGACGTGGTAAATAAAGACGCAAAAACAGGCAATCTCTTCCTGGTTTGGTCAATCACATTGCGCACGCTAAATAAATAGATTTGCATCTACTCCTCCCAGTATTTTGCACGTTCTGGCTGAAACGCCCATATTTACATATTCATCATGGCAAACACGCTAAATGGATTGCACGTGCTATTTTGCCCATTTGAGAGACGCAATCCTCGGTGCGTCCCGTTAGTAGATCAGGTTCCACGTGTGTTTGCGCGTGCAATCACGTTTGCACACGTTTAATACACACAAACCTTTAGTAAGCTGCTGCATGTGAATGAGGGTGAAAGGGCCAGTGTGTCTGTGGATGGACTAAATAATGCTAATACACTCCTTCCAAAAATCTTCCAAGACTGTGAAACATTATTCTGCATTAACCTCTGCAGTATACAGTAGGTGTAATGTGATAACAGTCTCTGAGAATGGGTGCACAAATATCATTGACAGTCTTATAAAGAAGCAGCTCTGACCTTTGTGTTACTGCAGGAAATTTATGTCAACTTTGATATATTTTTGTGGGAAACACACTTCTGGAAAACAAAAGGAAAGCCATGAAACAAAGACGTGTCTCTATAGCTCGTCGGTCAGCCTGGGTTTGAGTCCAGCCCGTGAGCCATTGCACATTATTATCCCCTTTCTCTCTCTACCAGACTTACCTCTCTCTCACTTTTAAGGCAAAAAATATCTTGAAAAGACAAAAGTCATGGATCTGCTGGGTTGCTCTTACTGTTTAATGCTTTTAAAGCAGAAGTAAGCGGAATGTTTGTGTTAAAGTAACATTGCAGAGTTTTTCGGCCTTAAAATAATGTTTCCAGACTCATTGCAGTGATAGAAAATGGTTAATAGGATGAATGGTCCTGCCGCCGCAGCCTGAGCGGGGTTGAGTCGGCTGAAACTGCACTATGTAACTTCCCTGCACGGGTACGAAACACTGCCCCCCCTCCTCCCCCCTTCCCCTCTGCGTCGAGGGAGAGACGTGGTGGGTAAAAGCGAAACTTACGGTTCCCCTCCGGTCGTCGCCGCCGCGGGGAGCTTCCGCTACAAACAAGCTTAAAACATGGATTCATTAAAAAAATTTCGGAACAATTTCTCATGATGGGGCTTCAATACAAGAGGGACATTACAGACGAGCACTATGGAGGTATTTGGATGTTTTTTGGTGTGTCTTTTTGGACGAAGAAAAGTGAGCCCCGTTCGCTACCGTCATATGGCAGTGCAGTGCTGCGCCGAGACCCCCTGTAACTCCGAGAAGGCACGGAGGACTAAGAAACTTCTCCCAACCCTTAGTCGACATGAGGGTGAGTAGATAATGAGTGAAATTTCAATTTTGAGTGAACTATCCTACTAGCACCTTTCCTCTGTCCTCAAGAAACACAGCACCTGCTGTTTCACAGGTGACAGAAAAACACATGATCTTCTGGACAACATGTCCTTATACCGTCACACAACTTTTTATAATCACTTTATCACATGTAAGTGCATCTGTGACCGGGAAGGACGGACAGTTCTACAGCAGGTACTTCAGGTCCAGTTCTGTCCATGTTTTATTTTTCACTCTTTCATTCCACCCTGTCTGTGCTTCAAAGGAGCCGAGCACGGTCTGGTGTTATCTGTTTCCAGAACTCCCCGGTCAAGATGCTGCTCTTCACTGAAGTGGACCACTCTGTGCGAAACAGAGAGGAGCGCTGCCAAACAGCAAAAAGAAAGAAACGCAAACTTGTCTTTCGAGCCTCCTCTTGCTTCATTTCATCTTTTGCCAGAGATCGCCACGGTTCACGAGGCAGACTTTGGAACAGGGCCATCTCCTTGGTTTCCTAGATTTGCATGGCTGTCCAGACGTCAGCAGCAGCCGACCCCCCCCCCCCCCCCCCATCCTGCCACCGCCACCGCCACACCGGCTCCTAAATGCGTCAGCAGTCCTTCCTCCCATCCCCCTCTCCTCCTCTTATCCACGCTGCCTCCCTGCAACACCTCAGCTCGGCTCCCAGAGCACATTGTGTCCTTGAGGACTCACTAACTACAGGCACCCCTTCCCCCACTCATGCACTCTCTCCCATTGCTACTCAGTGTGTGTTTATATCTGTGCTAATCCAGTTATTATCAGACCCATGCAAATGCACTGATTGTCATAAACCACTATAGCTACATCAAATTTCTCTGTCCATGTCTTATCTTGGGAGGTGGAGAAGCCTGTGTCCAGATTCACATCGTGACTGACCGCATATGTTAAAGGAATAGTTCACCAAAAAATGAAATTCAGTTATTATTGACACACCCTCATGCTGATGAATACTAACAGTTTTTTATTCCTCAAAGTGCATCTGGAGACCCGGGAGGCCGGTTCGTAGCCCAACGAAATCCTTATATGAGAGTCAATAGCGCCCGACACAAAAAGTCCATAAAGCTACACAAAAACCTTGTAATATTCCTCGTTACTGCTAGTCCACTGCAATTCAAGTGTCCTGAAGGGATATAGTCCAGAGTTTACTCAAAACAACGTCATTTAGGACATTGTTACAGCCTAAACAGTCCTGTATTGCGCTCTGACTTTCACGCGTGTGAACGCGAGAGCGCATTCCAGGAAAATTCAATACAGGACTGTTTAGGCTGTAAAAATGTCCTAAATTACGTCTTTTCAAGTAAACTCTGGACTATCTCCCTTCAGGACACTTGGATTGCAGCGGATGAGCAGTAAGGAGGAATATTGGTTATACCCCGCCTTTCCGACAATAGACTTCCATTCATCGTAATAGCGGGGTTTTCTATTTTTTCTAAAGACCCCGCTATTCCGAAAAGGCTATTAGGGGAAACCCCCAGTGCGCAGTGATCCTTTTTTCCTTTTTGGGGTCAAACGGATCATGTGCATAATTAACTGCAAAACAAGCAAATACTTCATATTAATGACATAATGTTCATTATGCTTCTGGCCTGTCTAGCCTCTACCTGGTCTTTTTACTAAACTTAACCAACTCCTTTCTTCATTGCCTAAGCCCAACCAAAGCATCTCCCTCAGTCAGCTGTCAGCACGAGCGGTGGCTGCTGCAGCCTCGCGCCCCTGTGAGCTCAAGCCGGGTTCAGCCGCGCTCGCGGAGCAGGGCCCAGGGGGGGTAGAAAAAAAGTGTATTTCTATTACTGTGTGGAGATCTCTAACAACGGAGTCGGGGAGAAAGCAAGTGGGACATATCTGCCCAGTACCCTGAGCAGCGCACGTTTCACAGACAAGCCTCAACACAGAGTATAAACAACGTCACGCGGTTCAGCACCTTGGACATTGGACAGCTGCAGGGGGGACTGTGTCGGAACAGCGGTGTTTCGAAGTGGGGGTATTTCGGAACAGCGGTGTGTCGAAGTGGAGGTGTGTCGGAATGGAGAGCTGTCCCCAGGAATATTACAGGGTTTTTTGTAGTTTTATGGACTTTTTGTGTCGGGCGGGGACAGCTCTCCACTCCGACACACCTCCACTTCGACACCCCGCTGTTACGAAATACCCCCACTTCGAAACACCGCTACTCCGACACCCCCTCCTCCCCCCCGCAGCTGTCCAAGGTGCTGAACCGCGTGACGTTGTTTACATTCTGCTTTGTGGCTTGTCTGTGAAACGTGCTGCTCAGAGACTGGGCAGATCTGTCCCACTTTCTCCCCGACACAGTAAAAGAAATACACTTTTTTTCTTTTTCTCCACCCCTCTGCTCCGCTCGAGCGCGGCTGAAGCCGGCTTGAGCTCACACGGGCGCGAGGCTGCTGCAGCCGCCGCTCGCGCTGACAGCTGACTGAGGGAGATGCTTTGGTTGGGTTTAGGCAATGAAGAAAGGAGTTGGTTAAGTTTAGTAAAAAGACCAGGTAGAGGCTAGACAGGCTAAGCATAATGAACATTATATGTCATTAATATGAAGTATTTGCTTGTTTTGCAGTTAATTATGCACATGATCCGTTTGACCCCAAAAAGGAAAAAAGGATCAATGCGCACTGCGCACTGGGGGTTTCCCCCAATAGCCTTTTCGGAGTAGCGGGGTCTTTAGAAAAAATAGAAAACCCCGCTATTACGATGAATGGAAGTCTATTGTCGGAAAGACGGGGCTTCGGAAAGGCGGGGTGTAACCGTGTCGGGCATGATACATGCGTGAATGCGAGAGCGCGCCCCAGGCAAATTCAATACAGGACTGTTTAGGCTGTAAAAATGTCCTAAATGACGTTGTTTTGAGTAAACTCTGGACTATATCCCTTCAGGACACTTGGATTGCAGCGGACAAGCAGTATAGAGGAATATTTCAAAGTTTTTGTGTAGTTTTATGGACATTTTGTGTCGGGCGCTATTGACTCTCATTTAAGGATTTCGTTGGAGCCCCGTTCCAGGTATCCAGATGCACTTTGAGGAATAAAAAAACTACTCCGGAGTATTCATCAGCATGAGGGTGAGTCAATAATCACTGAATTTCATTTTTTGGTGAGCTGTTCGTACCACTTCGTACCACTTTCAGTAGGTCTCATGAACTCTAAACAGTACCAACGTTGAGGGCAGTACATTAATACAGGGTATATACAGGAATCTTGAAGTTAAAGCAGAAGTGAGTGATCCGGTCGTTTTCGCTAATGCTGCGTTCCAGGCAGGCTTTTGAAATCGTAAATTACAGCTTCAAGTCACAACTTACGACTTTGTAGCGTTCCAGGCAACCCACTCGTGTTTTTCCGACCTGTTTTACCGGTGAAAGTCACTATAACGGCCACTCGTAACTTCCGACCGGTGAACTCGTACCAGATCGAACTGGTACCACTTCACGGTCGGAAAAATACGAGTTTCCTTGAACGCACCATAACAGTCCTCGTCGCTACGTCACCACATTCACGGCGTTCCTTGGCTGCACACACAGCCCTGCATGCCGTTCTCTCTCCTCATTGGATAAAAACTGTAGGATACGATAAATGTTTTCTCTTCGGCTCAGAGCAGAGCAGAGGGACTGAGAGACCCGTGTTTCAGTCCAAACACTCTATGTAAGTGATTGCTGTCGGAAGATATAACTATTTAAGACTTATATTAACACAAATATATCACTCACTTCTGCTTTAATTCAAATACCTTTTTAAGACTTTTTCAGGACCTTCTTACTCAATATTTTTCAACACCTCTCCGCCACTTCAAGCTGTTACCATTTACATCAGTGACACTTTTAACTTAACAGTTCTAGTTTGTGATAAAGACTATAGACCACTATGATACAACAGTATTCAAAATAGGCTAGGATAATAAATAAAAGGCAAAGTTTATAATAATAATAATAAAAAAAAAACATTGCTCCACTCTCAAAAAACCAAAACAACAATCTTCTTTTCTTTTTTATGTACCGGTTCATCTTTGTTTTTTAATAAAATGAATAAATTCACACACTTTCACAATGTTTTTTAGGACTCAAACTCTTGGACAGCTAATTCGGAAAAAATACCTTGAAAATTTAAGACTTTATAAAGCCGTGAAAATACTTTTTAATACTTTTTAAGGGTCTTAATTTTCCCAAAATTAATTTATCACCTTTTAATACTTTTCAAGACCCCGCCGATACCCTGTAATATTGTGGTGTCAGTTTTTTGTATGATGTATTGATGTTTGTGCTGTCGGCTTGTGATATTGTGCTGTCGGCTTGTGATGTGTATGATCGGCTCTTGCTTTTTGTATTGATGTTTGTGGCATTCTATTTGTTTGTATTTGCACTTAATTTTATGCACTGTCTCGTCTGCTCACCTGTGGGGGTATGTGTGTGTGGTTCAGTGGGGTTGTGTGTGGGTGTGTGTGTGTGTGTGTGTGTGTGTGTGTGTGTGTGTGTGTGTGCAGCAGCTGCATGTATGTCCAGCACAAATTTCTTACGGGACCAAATAAATTAGCTTAACTTGTTCCTTTAACCTGATGAAATTGTTTACAGTAAATGCTACATGCTAATGCGAATTGTTTGTGTATGTGAAGGTTGAAGTACCTCTCTAGTTGTTGAAGTTTCAGTCAGTTTGGGTCTGTTTATTCTGTTTGAGTTACATGAAGCATCTTCAATCTGTTTAGGCTTTTAAACCAAATAATCTGCCTACAGGCTGCATGTAGACAAACCTAACGAGTTAGTGAGTATATGCATTTAAGTGACAAGCTTAAGCACTGAATACTGATCTGTTTATTTTTTGTCTTGTTTATCTCGGGGTCCGCCCGCTATTCAGACATCCCGCTATTCGGACATGTCTCTATTACGACATCCCGCTATTACGACATCCCTCTATCTAGACATGCCGGTATTCCAGTGTTAATTTTGACAACAAATTCTAATTTAGTTTTAGTCTTAGTCTTTTGACTAAAATACAATTTAGTTGTAGTCATATTTTAGTCATCTGAAATATTTTAGTTTTAGTCTAGTTTTAGTCGACGAAATATCTTTAGAATTTTAGTCAGCTAAAATTACAGTGGATTTAGTCGACGAAATGCTTCTCCAGAATATCCAGTCATTGGAATTATCCATCAATCTGTTATGGAATGGTATTAAGGTTTGAGTCTACAATACAGGCACAGAAACAGTTGTAATATGGTGCATTTTGTTTTATTCATGTTCTTTTAACTTTCATGTTAATACTGAGTTTCAATCAAATTGCTTTGGTTTTCTTTGGAACAGTTTAGTCAGTCTCCCATCTACTATCTCCATCATTAGCACAAAGTCCTCAGCTGCAGTTGTGAGTGGTAAATGTGTGTGTCCAGTCCATCTGGCCTGCTCCTTGGTCTGTTGTTCTAGAAGAACTGAGGAAAGCTGTAGAGATGAACTGCTGCTGGGTTGCATAGCAGCACTAGCTTTATCTCCACTTGGTCCATGGTCATCTGTGTCATCATCAGAGTCTTCTGTATCTGTGAGGGTGAATAAGGGGGGAATCAAGTTGTGATCTTTGTCGCTCAGTCCTCCCAGATCTCTCTGTCACACTATACACACACGCGCAGGCACACATGCACGCGCTTGCACACGCACACACACGCGCAACAAATCAATCTTCTAATCAATACAATTCAGAGGTGGTTTCCTTTAGCTTCTATTGCATTTCATGTTTAGTCCTATAAACACGGTGGTTTGTCTGATAATAACTTTAGCGTGTGTGCTTACCGTCGCGTGTTCTGTGTAGATGATGCTTCACGTTGCTGGTGTGTGGATCGATGTGGGTCCCCGCGATTTCTGCTCCGGTTTACAGAGGGTCCTGGGCATTGTCCTTGTTGTCATATGTGAAGTGTGTGACCAGATGTCATTTCTTCGTTTCCGTCCTAAACTCAGCGCTGATATTTCTGTGGTGTTCATAACTCATGCTGTCGCGCTCGGAGCGCGTGCACCGCAGGACGCTAACGAGCGAGGCCAGTTTTATTTTGAAACTTTTCACGTGCCGCGGCTGTGGCTCTGCTTCCGGAGAAATCAACATGATTGGACCTCTTCTCCATTCGTCCCTCCCTAACATTTTCGTCTCGTTTTTATTCGTTGACTAAATTGTTAATTAATTTCATCATCATCTTCGTCATCACAGCTGACTTTTTATTTAGTTTTTATTTAGTTTTCGTCCGTGGAAAAAGGTTCGTTGACAAACATTTTTCGTCATAGTCTTCGTCAACAAAATTAACACTGCGGTATTCCGACACTTTTTGGTACCGCTATTCCGACACGTCATCCTTTTCTTTTCTTTTTTTACACAGCTGCGATACCCAGGCACGTCTCTCTCTCTTTTTTTCTTTTCAGCATGCCTATCACCGGTTTGATGAGGGAGTGATGTTCTTAATCTCAACAACTCAACTATCAAGTCGCAAACAAAACTGACACACATGATAAACAAACAGAACTATGTTGCAGTTTGTTTGTCAAGTTAACCACCTTCAGCACCACGGACAGCACGGCTGATGAGCGTCTGGGCTTAGGGCCTGGGGCCTCATTTATCAAAACTGTAAGTAAGCAGTGTAAAATTGCTGCTACTAAATTTTTTGCTTAGGCCTACGGCGAAAAGACACCCAAAAATATTAACACCTTTTTCAGATCTATCAAACTGTGCGTGCACAACTCTCCGCAATTTCTCTTTGATAAATCAAACTGGATCCAAGAATGGTCCGCACGTGAACACACCTCATATTCCGCCCCCGGAATGCCTAGACACAACCATATATGGTCAGCACGTGCATATTAATTAAAGTGACAACAAAGTGACAACGAAGACAACGGGCGGAGGGCGGGGGAAAGAAAGCGAGATACATGGCATCGGGCAATAAATCAGTCAGAAAAATGATCTTGCATTTTAATAAGCTAAAATAAAAACAAAAACCTCCCAAATCTCAACAAAAGGGAGCAGAAAGAAGAATAATCTTATGTAATCTGCCCCTTTATCCCAGAAAATCTTTTTTTTTTCTTCTTTTACCTAGATGTTAAAACAATGTAGCCTAAAGCAGGATTTCCAGGATAGTTACCATTACTTTGAACACCTTTCCACTACACAGTTACAGCTCTACTGGACTCGGTTTAGGTCATTTTCCATTACAGCTGAGTCCTTCACAGTTCCTCCTCAGGGCCGCGTTGTCTCACTCTTTATTCTCTCGTCAACTCCAAACACACATGCACCTCGTTAACTCAGGTGACAGAATAATAACAGTCTCAGTAGCTGCAGACCAGTGTGCGCTGCTGCCGGTGTGTTTTTAAACTTGGCGGGTTTGTTTTTTCTTCTCTCTTAGGCCTATGTATTTGTGTATGAGAAACAGTGTCTCAGATGAAAAAAAAAAAAAAAATCAGAAGGACACGTCTGACTATAACGTAATCAATCAATGTCGGAATAGTGGGACGTTTGAAAAATAATGTTAATGCCGCTATTCCAACAATTAGAAGTCAATGTCGAAATAGCTGCATGTTGGAATAGCAGCATGTAACCGTTTATCTCATTTAGCTTAGAAAACACTGACTGCTGTAATTTTGAAATTCTCTTGAATTCATTAATAAACTTTAATGGTTTCATTTCAGTCAGTTTAAAATGTTTAAAGTGTTTTTCTTTTATCCAGTGACATTGAAATAGTCAAAGCAAATATTATGAAGTCACCAGGAGACTGCTGAACAAGTAGTAGTATAGTAGGCAGTGGCACAGTGTAGAAATACAAGTCTACAATCAGCACAATGCAGTCAATGATGAATGGCCGCTTTCAGAATAATATATGTAAATAGTTTTAATTACTGGTGCATGATTGGGTTTTTGCAAAGTCCTAACTTTAATAGTAAATAATCTATTTGTTGATTATATTTTGCATTGTAAGTCCGAATCTGCAAGGGCAGTGTTAACTATCAAACTTCTATCTATCAAAAAGGTGAGTCCTGAGCCTGCTTTTAGAAACATCACCAGTCTCTGCAGCCCTGAGGCTCTCCAGGCTATTCCACAGACATGGGCCAAACAAATGTAGTTGAGTAAAAAGTAGAATGATTGCCACTGACCTGCGGTGACAGGCAGGGGCAGAGGTACGGCAGGAAATGGAAATCTAGTAATACTAAAGTACGTCAAAACTTTGCAGTAGACTGTTGTTAGTTTTCCACCTCTGTACTGCAGGCAGTGTTGGGCAAGTTACATCCAAAATATAATCCATGACATATTATTAGTTACTGTCATTTGAAAGTAATTAGTTACATTACAATTAGGGCCGGGACTCGATTAAAAAAATTAATCGAATTAATTAGAGGCTTTGTAATTAATTAATCGCAATTAATCACATTTTAATCGCATATAAATATTTGACCTGAGAACAGTGAGAAGCATTTTTTTCTCCACATGGATTTTAGTATACCATTGAATGACTGAATACATAAGCTTAAGCATTCAAGGTGGTACTTAACCAAGACCAACAGACTAGGGATGCAAATTATCGATTAATTCATTCATCGATATTTGATACATACAGATTAAATGGTCTTTCCTTCCAATACACTATGATGATTACTGTAGTATTTAACTAGGCTACTTAAATCACAGTAGCATAAACTGATTTGTTGAACTCAGCCTGATGTAAACATTAATAAAACTCAGTAACCAATCACACAGGCAGCTCCATGTTGTCCCTGTGTGATGTTCAGGGACAGGTCAGGACAGTCTGAAGACAGACAGCTCTGAGGGTGAAGTCCTATCATAATGAGATGAGATGCACCTGTGACAGTGACAGGTCATAGATATAGCGCTGCAGCTGAGCAATTGACCCTTTGTTGGCCTTCTGATTGGTCTGCTGTTCCACCAATCAGAGCGCTTCTCCCCATGTCACGTGTTGCGCAACATTCTAAGGTTGGACAACCCTGGAATGAAACCCTATGAAACAGGATAGGTAGACAGCAACTTTTTGGCAAAAACTAGGCTACTTTATAATTTTTCAATATGGTTAAAATGTGTGCCTGGGGTACCTGCACTAGCGACTCCGGATACCTGGAACGTATTCCTGAAGTCATTTTTATCCCATTCCCTAAACCCAAGACATCAATAAACATACTTAGCCTATGTACTGTATATAACATATTACTTTAACCTTCTGTTATGTATTTAGTTGAGCTTAATAATAGGGTTTGGGGGTGGTCCACTAGGGGGAGCTATAGGCATAGGTCAGGGGTTAACTGCAAAGTTTTGTTTGTTGTTGTTGTTGTTGTGAGCCCGTTTTCCCTGGATGTATTACTGAAGTGCTATTAAAGCTCATTCATTCTCCAGTCCACTCTCCGGTCGTGTTTATAGACAGAGAAGATCTAATACCTTCAAAGTTATCTAGCAAACTTAACATTACCGCTGCTAATGTCTTTTGAACTTTGTGAACTTTTACGAGGAGAAACGGGAGATCGGCGGAGATTAAGCGTTAGCATGTAGCTAACGTTAGCTAGCGTCATTAGCTACTAGCTAGTGAGTGACCAAAACAATGATTTTTCCCCACTTTTCGGAAAAGTCGGGTAATGCCCGTTCAATCGCTCTTTAGCCACGTCTGTCTTCTATCATGGACACCATTTTTCTGATTTATAAGTTAATTCAAATTTTCCTTACAAGCAATTTAAATCTGCCTAATTTTCAATGGTTTACAATGGGAGTTAACCCTTCCGTGACCATTGTTTGTCCAACCTAGCAACAGTAACCGTGGGGGGCGGGGCCTTGACAAAGGGTCAATTAGCGCTATATAGCGCATTTAGCGTGCGCCCGTGTCTGTGTATCTATGTGCAGGCAGAGATCAGAGATGGTGTTTTAAATAACCATGCTAGCGTTTCACCAGCTCTCATCTCTGCCAGTCAGCCTCTCAAACTGCCGCCTCTCTCGCATGCGGGCGCACCGCACGTAGACAAACGTGAGAAAAAAAGAAAAAAAAAAATGGAAAAAAAAAAAATAATATATATTTTTTTAAATAAGTGCGATTAAATGCGTTAATTTTTTTAACGCGTTAATTTTTGTGTAATTAATTAATCGTAATTAATGCGTTAAAGTCACGGCCCTAATTACAATATTACTGTCTCACAATTGTAATGCGTTACACTACTTTTGTATTACTTTTGAGTTACTTTCACCAAAATAACCGCAGAAATATGACTATAAAGTCTAGTTTATTGCAGCTGATAATACATTAAGTGGAGGGTAGGCTTGGGCGGTATCCAAATTTTGATACCGTCAAACTTCCTCCACATTTTAAAGGTAAAGTAAAGGTACTTTATTTGTCACATATACAGCTAGTACAGTGAAATTCTTTCTCTGCATTTAACCCATTCCTGAGGAGCAGTGGGCAGCCACGGTGCGGCGCCCGGGGACCAACTCCAGATTATGAGCCAGTGCCTTTGGTCAGTGGCGCTGACTGGAGGATTAACCTAGCCGACATGTTTTTAGTGGTGGGGGCACCCGGAGGAAACCCACGCAGACACTAGCCTGGCTCTCGCCAGACCCTTGTAGTTCCGCAAAGCTACGCTGAGCTCCACACAAGGGTCTGGGACTGCTCCATAGGCGATTCATTTCAGAAGGCGGGGCCTTGTAAAAAAATCTTGTATGTGATTGGATAAACCACTTGTCCGTTATCTTGAATGACGTGCTACTTCACCACCAGTGGAGCGATTTGGTAAATCAAGCTCTTGCCAAACCCGGTCGGAAGAAGAGCGAAAACATCCTTGCCACCAATAAATGCCTTCAAAACCGTTCTCTGTTCATCTTTCAAAGAATTAATATTCGATAGATTCGACAAAACAGTTGAAATAGCAGAATCAATGCCAACGCATGACTCCTCACTGCGAGCCGCCATTGTTGTTTGACTCAAACAGTCGCTTCAGCACTACGTCACACCTCAGAAAGTCCCGCCCGACGATCCTGATTGGTTCATTATTTTTTGCTCCGGGGAAGAAGTTTGCATTGGCCTCGAGTCCAGACCCTTGTGTGAAGCTGAGCGTAGCGCCTCTGGTCGAGCTTTGCGGAACTACAAGGGTCTGGCGAGAGCCAGGTTACGCAGACACGGGAGAACATGCAAACTCCACACAGAAAGGACCTGGGCGGCCGGGGATTCGAACCCAGGACCTTCTTGCTGTGAGGCAACAGTGCTAACCACTGTGCCACCGTGCCGCCGCGGTATACGGTATAAGGTATTACCGTGACTAATTAAAAATGATGACGTAAGTGTCATTACCAAACATTGGCTTGTGTCTTCACCAATCAGAAACTGAATACTAGGTCTAACCATTAGCAGACCAAAATCTCATCGGTCGATTGGTCGCAGGAAAAAAACAAAAAACATTTGGAGCCCTGTCTTGTCAAAATTAAGTCAAAATCTATATGACCGAACTGTATATGAAAGGCTATAGGGCTTTTATTTTGAAGGGCCAGCTACAGGAAGTCATGACAGGCACTCGCTGTCAGTTTTTTTTTTTTTTTTACACGGCACGGCAGGTCCAGTCCCTATTTTTTCCGATGTTGTTCCAGACATTTCTGGTTTGGAGACGTATCACTGCTGTTTTCAACGATTAGCGGGACCCGTCCCACAGGCTCACCGGCGGTCTGTCTCACAGTGTCACGGAGCAGAGACATGATAGTCCCCGCTACAGTCAGAGACCCGCACCGCTCCACGCCGCGGACACCCACCCCACCCCACCCCACCTGCCGCAGGGGGGGCAACCGCCATTCCGACATGCCGCCACTCCGACATTAGGCCCTAATTGTCGGAATGGCAACACTTTACCCTTTAATAAACATCCCATCATTCCGACAATTTTCGTCTCCTATGGTCGGAATGGCGGTATTTTTTTCTCTTTGAAACGTGTTGCCATTCCGACAAATCTTTTAAAAGCCTACCCCCCCCCCCCCCCAAAAAAAAAAAAAAAATAGGCCTAACACGATTTTGCACTACTGATATGCCGGCGCAAAATAGCAGTTTGCCCACGTTTGTCCAGTGCATCTCATTAAAGCACACAGATTGGTCAGATAATTCAAACGGCAGACGATTTCAAAGCCTCAGATTTTAAGCAGAGGGACTCCACAACCTCGTAAACCAACGAAGGAGGAGATAGGCCTTGAACGGGAAGCAGACCGTGCTTTCAATCACACACTCCGAACCCACTTGTTGCACTTTAGAAAATATAATTCAGGGGGAAAAAAGGCTTACAAACATGGACCAAAACGGCTCCAAAATACTCACAAAAATCCAAAAGAAACGATTAACTAAACAGGTCGGTGTTTTACGCTTGCCTCTGTGCGTCTGGCACACGCGTCTTGGAGCTCTCCCACATTGGTTTGTGAATGAAAACTATATGTTCAGCTCCCCTTACATGTGAAATGTATTATTTATTATTATTATTATTATATTATTGCTGTTCGAGTCAAATACGAGGCAGAGCCAGTCGCTCGAAACGTTGTCTTTATATTTTTCTACTTCGGGAGAAGACGGTGTTGAGTTCTTTCTGCCTCATAACTATATGGACAGTGCCATGGATTTATCGGTGAAGAGTGAACTGCTGATATTTTGTAGTGCTGAACTATGACCAAGCGTGCTGTCCGCTGTCTCAGTGCTGAAATAAATGACAGCGTGTCACCGCCCGAGAGAGAGAAAGAGAGAGAGAGATGCGCTGCGACCGGCTCTGACTCTTTATTTTCTATATTCCATGGACCAGCTTTCCTGCTTGTGTACATATTTGTCTTTCAGCGTATGACTAGCGCAGTCCCTGCAGATTGGCAGCTGATTTGAGAACCTAATGCATATGATTTACTATTGCGCATTTCCTTTTGCTGCTATAATAATGATACAAATACGATGGAAACTAATAAACATGCATCAAAATTACAGAAAGAAGTATCAGGCAGGGAAGTGAAGTTTTGCTCGGTGCAGAGGGAGAGAGCAGAGCAGCAGATATAACTGCTCCACAAAATGACACAAACAGGTGGCAAAAAAAAAAAAAAAAAAGCAATCAATTTTTTTACTGCCATCTTCGATTAAAGAATATGTCAATTTGATAGGCTTTCAAATCACCAAATGATTTGCTGTGAATCATTTCGTTTTTTGTAATGATTGTGAGCATGGACACCGGACGTCTTGTCTGTTGATTACTGTACGCAACGAAATGTCATTTTACATGTAAGCAGACGCACAGTGGCATGCGTAAAACACATATTTTGACTACTTCATGCTGTTGCTATTTTTTTTTAAGTTACCTTTCGTTTCCTTTGGATTTTTGTGTGTATTATGAAGCTGTCCTGGTCCATGTTTGTAAGCCTTTTTACCAGGAGTAAATTCCCCAAAGTTGCAACAACTTGTAGTGATCCACTGGGTTTTGCCTGGCCAGCTGGGGTAGTTGATTTGGTATCCGCGGGTCATTCCGACATACCGCCACTCCGACATTGACGTCTAATTGTCGTAATGGCGGCACTTCCATTAATTGAAAACGTCCCACCACTCCGACAATTTTTGTTTCCATTGTCGGAATGGCGGTACTTTCCTTTTTTGGAAACGTCCCGCCATTCCGACATAAGGTCATTAAATGTGTAGGTTAATAATGATCACCGCCTCCCTGCCTGCATCTCTCTCCTCTAACAGCACTTTGACTCTGGTCAACGCCCTTGTCACATCCCATCTCGATTATAAAATGCATTATTATTATTATTATTATTATTATTATTATTATTATTGGCGCTGTGTTTGCAGCTGTGGTCGAGAGAGCTAGAGAGTTAATGGAGAGAGGGACCGCTACACCGGTGAATCAGATCAGTGATGTTGTTTTTTTATTGTATCACAGTGGTTACAGTACGTTCAACAGGATCAGTGGTTCTCATGGGGGTCCTGGACCCCTGCATATTTTTGATCTCTCCTGTAGCCTGGCCGGGTCGGGCTCCAAGTTTAATTATAGACAATTTGATCTGCAGACGCACAGAGGCATGCGTAAAACACATATTTTGACTACTTCGTGCTGTTGCTATTTTTTTAAAAGTTACCTTTCGTTTCCTTTGTATTTTTGTGCGTATTATGGAGCCGACCTGTAAATTCCCAAAAGTTGCAACAACTTGTAGTGATCCACTGGGTTTTGCCTGGCCAGCTGGGGTAGTTGATTTGCAGGTTTGCTCCCCAGGTTTTTTTCATTGTGTATTAGGCCAGGGAAATGATCAATTATCCTTGTGGTTTGCGCACTTGCGGACCTTTAATGAATGAATGAATGTTTCTTTTTTGCTGTAAGTTGTGTGCGTAATGCGTAAAAGTGCATTAGTGGGACCGAGGGTTTAAATGGAGAAGTGACGTGGTGAGAGGGGAGGAGAGGCGGCATAGTGGATTATTTTTCCCGGTGGATTACCCTGTGGATCATAAAGGCCCGTTTGGACACCTCACAGCCCGTTTTCAGCCAAGCGGGACGAGGGAGAGTACTGGTGGTCACCTCGGCGGAGCCGCGGCGTCTCTCCCGTGTGGACAGTAGGACAAACAAACTCTCTCTCTCTCACCCTCACCACGCACCAACACACACACACATACGCACGCCACGCACGCACGCACGCACGCACACACACACACACACACACTGACTGTGAGCTCGCGTACCCCCGCACACACACATACACGCCGGCACGGACAGTGACAGTGCGCTCGCGCACCCACACACACACTCATTCCCACTCGGACTTAATGGACAGCGGGAGGGTGGAGGACTTTTGGGTTCTGTTGATCTGTGTGTAATTGTTTATTATGCCGCCTGTGATGGGCGCGTTTTGAGTTCAGTGAAATACAGAGACTCAGACTAAGTAGCGACTTTGATTATTGCTTCCCTGGACGCACCAGTAGCGCGAGCCTAGATCCGCCTGCAGCAGTGTGCGTTGTGTCAGTTCCTCTTATATCCTTATTGTAAGGGAAATTGTTACTAACTGACATCGGAGTGTGTGATTGTACATTGCGAGACTTTGTGTTTGTTTATTTATTAAGCTTCCACTGACTGTATCACATCTGTACACATGTCTTAAAACATGAAAAAAAACAAAAAAACATACACACATACACCTAACCGCCGCTCGGAGTAACGCACATTTCCTTATGGAAATTAAAGCCTTGTCGGAATGGCGGGACGAAATTGTCGGAATGGCAGGACGTTTGCATGTCGGAATGGTGGTATGTCTGAATGGTGACATGTCTGAATAGTAAAATGTCGGAATGGCGATATGTCGGAGTGGCAGCATGTCGGAATGGCAGCATGTAACCAGTTGATTTGCAGGTTTGCTCCCCAGGTTTTTTTCATTGTGTATTAGGCCAGGGAAATTATCAATTATCCTTGTGGTTTGCGCACTGGGACGTGCGGACCTTTAATGAATGAATGAATGTTTCTTTTTTGCTGTAAGTTGTGTGCGTAATGCGTAAAAGTGCATTAGTGGGACCGAGGCTTTAAATAGGGAAGTGACGTGGGGAGAGGGGAGGAGAGTGAGAGACTCAGTCGGCTTTTGGACGGCTGGCGTGGCGGCAATTCCAAAGCGGCATAGTGGATTATTTTTCCTGGTGGATTACCCTGTGGATCATAAAGGCCCGTTTGGACACCGCACGGCCGGGCCCGTTTTCAGCCAAGCGGGACGAGGGAGAGGACTGGCGTGATCACCTCGGCGGAGCCGCGGCGTCTCTCCCGTGTGGACAGTAGGACAAACAAACTCTCTCTCACTCACCCTCACCACGCGCCAACACACACGCACCCACACACATACACACCACACATACACACTCATTCCGACGGCTGGGACTCGGACTTAATGGACAGCGGGAGGGGTGGGGGGGGGCTTTCGGGTTCTGTTGATCTGTGTGTAATAGTTTATTATATGCCGCCTGTGATGGGCGCGTTTTGAGTTCAGTGAAATACAGAGACTAGCGAGTAGCGACTTTGATTATTGCTTCCCTGGACGCACTAATAGCGCGAGCCTAGATCCGCCTGCAGCAGGACTTCGTTGTGCCAGTTCCCCTTATATCCTTATTGTAAGGGAAATTGTTACTAACTGACATCGGAGTGTGTGATTGTAAATGGCGAGACTTTGTGTTTGTTTATTTATTAAGCTTCCACTGACTGTATCACATCTGTACACATGTCTTAAAACATGAAAAAAAAAAAACCCAGAAACAAACACACATACACACACCCTAACCACCGCTCGGAGTAACGCACATTTCCTTATGGAAATTAAAGCCTTGTCGGAATGGCGGGACGAAACTGTCGGAATGGCAGGACGTTTGCATGTCGGAATGGTGGTATGTCTGAATGGTGACATGTCTGAATAGTAGAATGTCGGAATGGCAGCATGTAACCCTGCCGCAGCTCAGTCCCTCACCCTCATCTACTGTGTTTATTGGTGATAAACGGGCATAACGGTAAAACCCGACCGACTTGTTGAAACTAATAAGTTCATAAACTGTTTGCAGAGCGATCTGGCTGTGTGATGTGTGTGTGAGTGAGAGAGGGAGGGAGGGGGGAGCGGACAGTGGGGGGGGGGGGGGGGTATTACGGTATTACCGTAATACCGCCCAAGCCTAGTGGAGGGTGATGTTGATGTAGCCTCTGAAGCTACTAAAGCTAAATTTTGCAGGTTATCTACTAACTGCCTAAACAACAGCACGTGCAAACTGCAGGATTGAAATGACAGTTTTACGCGTTGTAATCGTGTCCACCATGGAGAGTGTGGAAGGAGAGCTGGATGGTCGCAAACGCGAATGGAATTTGATCCGATTAATTAATACAAAGGAGAAAATAAACATAATGTTGATCTACGCACAGTGAAGAAGAACCGAGAATATCTGAGAGAAAGTAAATGTGGTGACACCAGCTGTCATTCACTGGACCGGTGGTGCGCACTACGGCACAGGGCTATGGCACAGAGCTCGGGCCACACCTCGGATCAAAGATGAGGTGAAAGTAGATGTGAGGTCTCGGCCTCGGACCCGGAGCTGAGCGGGTCCATGGCACTGGTCCGCCCTCCCATTAGTCCGACCTCCCATTAGTTCAACCTCCCATTGGTCCGACAATCGGAGTAATGAGAGTTCGAACTAATGGGAGGTCCTCATTAGTTCGAACTGGACTAGTTAGCATTAGTCCAACTCTCCATTCTTACCGTTCACTATGCATTTATATAATTATTCATATAGGCTCCACCTGTCAATAAGACACACGTGGAAGAAGAGGTGCAGTTTATTGTGTTTCACCAACGAGGAGCTGTCATTACGCACGACTTTTACGCACTGCTGCGCGCTCATTAGTGTCCATAATTAAACCTTGACACTCATATCAAATCAAACTTACATTACAGACAGGTATACAGACAGGTGGATTGGGTTCTCTCTCTCTCTCTCCCACTCCGAACAGACAGACGGACGCAATCAGAAAGGAAACGGAGGCTGCGCATTGATCCTTTTTTCCTTTCTGGGATCAAACGGATCATGTGCAAAACAAGCACTTCTTAATTACATATAATGCTCATTAGGCTTCCAGCCTGTCTAGCCTCTACCTGCTGTTTTTACTAAACTTAACCAACTCCTTTCTTCATTGCCTGAACCTAACCAAAGCAAAATTTACTTTTTTCCTCTCTCAGTCTGCTGTCAGCAGGAGCGGCGGCTGCAGCAGGCTCGCGCCCGTGAAGTGAGCTCAAGCCGGCCAGGTTCAGCCACGCTTGAGCGGATTTGGGGGGGGGGGGGCGACTTGTGGTTGATTTTGTCGGAGTAACGGGAGGTCAAACCAATGGGAGGTCGGACCAGTGGGTATTTTGTCGGAGTAACGCGAGGTCGAACCAATGGGTGGTCGGACCAATGGGCACTTCCCAGCTGAGCAGCCAGGTACTACTGGAGAGGGAGGAAAGGAGCGCATCGAGGGCGCCGCACGGCCTGCGTAACGGCGCTTCAAACACACTGCTACAGCAGCTGGAGTGACCCAGACGCCAGGAAAAGCTGAGATGAAAGAACTTTTACCACGGCATTAACTCATTCGTGTGAGTAGTGGCTCCAAATCGACCTGTCAATAGATATGAATTATGTTTACCTTCTGATTTATGTGTTCTTTTTGTAGACGTGAGAAACGTTTTATCGTGTACTCTGCTACTGCCTGTAATGCTGCGCTGATTATCACATCCTCTTTAAACTATTAAATTCAGATGCAGTCACAGTCCCCGCGACTCATAAGGTTTCACACATTTTTATGAAAATGCGTTATATTACCTCGTTACAGCAAATAGTAATACATTAGTGCAATTCCATTACTTTTGTAACGCGTTACTCCCAACACTGACTGCAGGTGTATCTATCTAATCCAACATACCTGCACTGTTTCATAAGTCTCACTTTCAGCTGCTCCTGTTTGCTCAACACAAACTCACACCTGAAGCTTTTCAAATTAAAAGCTCTCTAGTGCTTCAGTGGGCAGAAACTCTACAGAGCTTTTATTTCTGTGCTGCAGTAAGTGTGTGATTGATTGTTTCTTTAACAGTTACCAGTGGCTTCTCTGCCTCCCTCTCTGCTCGGTGGGCCTTATGTTCCGTCCTTCCTCTGCCTCCTTTAGTAATAATGATCCATGTAATGAAGGTAGTTTATTTGCTTTAATGGAAGGGAGGCTCAGTGAATTGCACTGGGCAGACTGCCTGTTACAAAAGTTGGAGGTGCAGCTCTAAGCCCTGTGCTTGGTTTATACCCAGTCATGTTTGTGACAAACACACCCAATTGCCAACACTGCAGGCTGTAAATACCCACCAACCAACACAAACTGTACCAAGTCATTTTGAAAACGCAATGACTGTACAGGAAACTCTGACTCAGACATGTGGCATTCAGCTGACAGATGACGTTTTCATTGTATACCCATAGGTCTTTTATATTATCTATATTATACCACACTGATCAGAATTTCTTAAAAGCTCATGCCATTCCTCCAAGTCTTCAACTTCAGACGTGGTGGCTGATATTGTCAGGTAATTCAGCCATAGGATTTCTGTCCCAATTCATGCACCAAGGTTATCAACTGCAAGCAAAATGTAATTTTTTTGTTCCTTCATATATACCAGCTGGATGTGCAGCTAAGCTGCTAAGAAGTTGAGGAACCAGTTTACTAAAACAGCTTTAAGAGCTTCAGGAGTCATAAGTAGTTAGACAGACACAAGGAGGTTTTCTTAGTTTTGTTGTAAATTGAAAGCATTTTACCAAGACAAGAGACAATGCAGTGTCTGTCCCGGTCTTAATGTGGGATTAAATGAGAGGTCTTGATGTTCTCTTGGCAGAGGAGTGGCATAAACCTGGCACAGAGAGTTTTAGCACATGTCAGAGGTAGGGATAGCAACTGCAGGCATTATAGCTGGAGAGAAGGAAATTGGATGCATTGTTTTTGCCCGCAAAGGAGCACAATGATGAGTAATGCTTCATGAAACTATTATAAAACAGCAGTACCCGTGTAAGCGCCACAAAGCCTCAGGTCTGGCTTATAGAAAAGATGTAGTGTACTGGACGGCCTGAGGACAGGTGGAGCAGCAGTGGGAAATTAACACGAAAATATGGATATTAGTTGTTTTCCTTAAGGACTTTTAAGTGAATAATATAAAATGTTCATTGTTCAAATGTTCATTCTAAATTGGTTGAGAATGAGTCATGTCACACTAAGTTACATTTACTGCCTCGGTTCAGCAGAAGTAAGCTGACTGAATATTAAATACAGCTTTATTAATGTCAATTATGTGGGTATTAACATAACCATTACAAAATGCATCAGCTGCAATCCAGGAAAAGGCCTGTAGAATAGAAAGCAAAGTGCCTCAAGTCATGCAGATGTCTAGTAGAGGTGTGGAAGGTTTTGTTAGGGTTAGGAGTGGTTGGAAGAATAGGTGGTGCTGAAGCATGTATCTCCTTTTTTTTTTTCTTTTTCACCCAGCTCTCGCTCATCGTGTAATTCTATACAAGGTCTGTTACAGCTGGGTTAATAATGCCTGCAGTTTAAGATGGGATCTTCCACAGTGTGAGGGAACCTGGGAGTCAGTACATTCATCTCCCTTACACTGTGGAAAACAGGATGATATCAAAAGCAATGTCCAGTTTCCAAATAAGTGGCAACATTGTGTGCTCATATTGCTGTTATGGCTCCACCTTAAAACAATTTGTTGATGTAAATAACAAAACACATGTATTCAATAAAAGTCAAAATTATATGTGAGATAAATGTGGTGGCACGGAGGCCAGGCTTGGCACATGACTACTTTACCCTGGCACAGTACAGCGTAGGGAATAAGCTAAGAGCAGGCGCTGTGCATGACGGCTGTTAATAAAACATGGAAATATCCCTTTTCCTACAATACATTTCGACATAAAACTTCCCATTTTAGTCTGAAAACTCCTTGAGTTGTATTGTGGTGAAAAAAGTGTTGCTGACCTTGTTGTCATTGGCAACAGCTGTGGAGGGGTTCAGTTCTGACTGTAAACAGTGAAGCTGTTTGTGGTGTTCCTTGTTTTCACTATTTTATAAAGGACAATCCTCTTCCAGTTCACACCAACTCATGTATCCCCAACGCATTTGATTGCTCGGGTAAGATCGCAGTTTAACACTAGAACCGCCAACTGCCGTTCATTGGACGACTTTGATTTTCATTTGTGCATAACTTTATTTAAACCAACACTAAGGAACTTTTCAACCTTCATAAAATATTTTCATAACTTTTGTGATGATACATCGACTTACAACAAGTTGAATGACACCTCTGTCGTGGTCTGAGGGGGTCTGTATCTCTTTCTCTGGCACTAAGCAGCTTTGAGGAGCATGGTAGGAACCCGACTCTCACTTAAGTTTCACTTTCACTTTTGGGAGTCACAACAAGGAGGGAACAGGCAAAACAGCACTTTAGCAATGGATCTTGTGTTTTCACTTTGAAATGATCCACTGGAAACAGAAACATAGTTTTGATGTCTTCTGTTAATTTTAATGCAGGATATTTACAGGGCTTCACGCTAGTGTTCATGGGAAATGGAGTCTTCCTTCAGGCAAAACACTACCGCTTTGGTCCACAGGCGCCGCCAAACTCAACCAAAACTGAAAGTTCTTTAGTATCGCTTTAAAAAATACATTGAAGTCCACCAGTCTGTGACTTTTACTAAAATGATGTTGGGCAGCATTGTTAAATACAATAAATATTACTCACACAAAAAAATATCGATCATGTTTTCTAATTTTTACCTATAACCGCCACGTTCGTTCATCGGACGACCAGAGAATTCACCGATTTGCGCCGGCATTATTGGGCTGACGCTCTCTCTCTCTCTCTCTCTCTCTCTCTCTCTCTCTCTCTCTCTCTCTCTCTCTGTGTTTGTGTGTGTGCGTGCGTGTGTGTGTATGTGTGTCTCTGTGTGTACACGTGCGCATACTGCGCAGATGCACACTCACGTCCGGGTCCATGGCACTGGTCCGACCTCCCATTAGTTCGACCTCCCATTGTTCCGACAATCGGAGTAATGAGAGTTCGAACTAATGTGAGGTCCTCATTAGTTCGAACTGGACTAGTTATTAGCATTAGTCCAACTCTCCATTCTTACCGTTCACTATGCATTTATATAATTATTCATATAGGCTCCACCTGTCAATAAGACACACGTGGAAGAAGAGGTGCAGTTTACTGTGTTTCACCAACGAGGAGCTGTCATTACGCACGACTTTTACGCACTGCTGCGCGCTCATTAGTGTCCATAATTAAACCTATTCTAATTCCTTATTTCTTTTACTCTGTACTCTGGGAGGGGGGGCTTTGATTATCAGTTCACACATCTTGATCAGCATTTATGATGGTTGTGCGCGATCTGACATGATCTGGCTCCTTTCTGGGCCGCGTGTGTGTGTGATGTGCGTTTCTGTGTGTTTCTGAGAGCTCTCTCTCTCAGTAATTCTCGTTATTTTGCTCTCTCTCACACACAGAGAGAGAGAGAGAGAGAGAAAGCTGCATGCTCCTATCAATGGAAGAGCTTGTCACAAAGTAGCGATGACAGTTCGAACTAACGGGACCTCCCATTGGTTCGACCTCCCGTTACTCCGACAAAATCAACCACAAGTCGGACCAATAGGAGGTCGAACCAATGGGTGGTCCCGTTAGTTCGAACTGTCATCGCTACTTTGTGACAAGCTCTTCCATTGATAGGAGCATGCAGCTTTCTCTCTCTCCCTGTCTCTCTCTCTGTGTGTGAGAGAGAGCAAAATAACGAGAATTACTGAGAGAGAGAGCTCTCAGAAACACACAGAAACGCACATCACACACACACGCGGCCCAGAAAGGAGCCAGATCATGTCAGATCGCGCACAACCATCATAAATGCTGATCAAGATGTGTGAACTGATAATCAAAGCCCCCCCTCCCAGAGTACAGAGTAAAAGAAATAAGGAATTAGAATAGGTTTAATTATGGACACTAATGAGCGCGCAGCAGTGCGTAAAAGTCGTGCGTAATGACAGCTCCTCGTTGGTGAAACACAGTAAACTGCACCTCTTCTTCCACGTGTGTCTTATTGACAGGTGGAGCCTATATGAATAATTATATAAATGCATAGTGAACGGTAAGAATGGAGAGTTGGACTAATGCTAATAACTAGTCCAGTTCGAACTAATGAGGACCTCACATTAGTTCGAACTCTCATTACTCCGATTGTCGGAACAATGGGAGGTCGAACTAATGGGAGGTCGGACCAGTGCCATGGACCCGGACGTGAGTGTGCATCTGCGCAGTATGCGCACGTGTACACACAGAGACACACATACACACACACGCACGCACACACACAAACACACAGAGAGAGAGAGAGAGAGAGAGAGAGAGAGAGAGAGAGAGAGAGAGAGAGAGAGAGAGAGAGAGCGTCAGCCCAATAATGCCGGCGCAAATCGGTGAATTCTCTGGTCGTCCGATGAACGAACGTGGCGGTTATAGGTAAAAATTAGAAAACATGATCGATATTTTTTTGTGTGAGTAATATTTATTGTATTTAACAATGCTGCCCAACATCATTTTAGTAAAAGTCACAGACTGGTGGACTTCAATGTATTTTTTAAAGCGATACTAAAGAACTTTCAGTTTTGGTTGAGTTTGGCGGCGCCTGTGGACCAAAGCGGTAGTGTTTTGCCTGAAGGAAGACTCCATTTCCCATGAACACTAGCGTGAAGCCCTGTAAATATCCTGCATTAAAATTAACAGAAGACATCAAAACTATGTTTCTGTTTCCAGTGGATCATTTCAAAGTGAAAACACAAGATCCATTGCTAAAGTGCTGTTTTGCCTGTTCCCTCCTTGTTGTGACTCCCAAAAGTGAAAGTGAAACTTAAGTGAGAGTCGGGTTCCTACCATGCTCCTCAAAGCTGCTTAGTGCCAGAGAAAGAGATACAGACCCCCTCAGACCACGACAGAGGTGTCATTCAACTTGTTGTAAGTCGATGTATCATCACAAAAGTTATGAAAATATTTTATGAAGGTTGAAAAGTTCCTTAGTGTTGGTTTAAATAAAGTTATGCACAAATGAAAATCAAAGTCGTCCAATGAACGGCAGTTGGCGGTTCTAGTGTTAAACTGCGATCTTACCCGAGCAATCAAATGCGTTGGGGATACATGAGTTGGTGTGAACTGGAAGAGGATTGTCCTTTATAAAATAGTGAAAACAAGGAACACCACAAACAGCTTCACTGTTTACAGTCAGAACTGAACCCCTCCACAGCTGTTGCCAATGACAACAAGGTCAGCAACACTTTTTTCACCACAATACAACTCAAGGAGTTTTCAGACTAAAATGGGAAGTTTTATGTCGAAATGTATTGTAGGAAAAGGGATATTTCCATGTTTTATTAACAGCCGTCATGCACAGCGCCTGCTCTTAGCTTATTCCCTACGCTGTACTGTGCCAGGGTAAAGTAGTCATGTGCCAAGCCTGGCCTCCGTGCCACCACATTTATCTCACATATAATTTTGACTTTTATTGAATAGATGTGTTTTGTTATTTACATCAACAAATTGTTTTAAGGTGGAGCCATAACAGCAATATGAGCACACAATGCTGCCACTTATTTGGAAACTGGACATTGCTTTTGATATCATCCTGTTTTCCACAGTGTAAGGGAGATGAATGTACTGACTCCCAGGTTCCCTCACACTGTGGAAGATCCCATCTTAAACTGCAGGCATTATTAACCCAGCTGTAACAGACCTTGTATAGAATTACACGATGAGCGAGAGCTGGGTGAAAAAGAAAAAAAAAAGGAGATACATGCTTCAGCACCACCTATTCTTCCAACCACTCCTAACCCTAACAAAACCTTCCACACCTCTACTAGACATCTGCATGACTTGAGGCACTTTGCTTTCTATTCTACAGGCCTTTTCCTGGATTGCAGCTGATGCATTTTGTAATGGTTATGTTAATACCCACATAATTGACATTAATAAAGCTGTATTTAATATTCAGTCAGCTTACTTCTGCTGAACCGAGGCAGTAAATGTAACTTAGTGTGACATGACTCATTCTCAACCAATTTAGAATGAACATTTGAACAATGAACATTTTATATTATTCACTTAAAAGTCCTTAAGGAAAACAACTAATATCCATATTTTCGTGTTAATTTCCCACTGCTGCTCCACCTGTCCTCAGGCCGTCCAGTACACTACATCTTTTCTATAAGCCAGACCTGAGGCTTTGTGGCGCTTACACGGGTACTGCTGTTTTATAATAGTTTCATGAAGCATTACTCATCATTGTGCTCCTTTGCGGGCAAAAACAATGCATCCAATTTCCTTCTCTCCAGCTATAATGCCTGCAGTTGCTATCCCTACCTCTGACATGTGCTAAAACTCTCTGTGCCAGGTTTATGCCACTCCTCTGCCAAGAGAACATCAAGACCTCTCATTTAATCCCACATTAAGACCGGGACAGACACTGCATTGTCTCTTGTCTTGGTAAAATGCTTTCAATTTACAACAAAACTAAGAAAACCTCCTTGTGTCTGTCTAACTACTTATGACTCCTGAAGCTCTTAAAGCTGTTTTAGTAAACTGGTTCCTCAACTTCTTAGCAGCTTAGCTGCACATCCAGCTGGTATATATGAAGGAACAAAAAAATTACATTTTGCTTGCAGTTGATAACCTTGGTGCATGAATTGGGACAGAAATCCTATGGCTGAATTACCTGACAATATCAGCCACCACGTCTGAAGTTGAAGACTTGGAGGAATGGCATGAGCTTTTAAGAAATTCTGATCAGTGTGGTATAATATAGATAATATAAAAGACCTATGGGTATACAATGAAAACGTCATCTGTCAGCTGAATGCCACATGTCTGAGTCAGAGTTTCCTGTACAGTCATTGCGTTTTCAAAATGACTTGGTACAGTTTGTGTTGGTTGGTGGGTATTTACAGCCTGCAGTGTTGGCAATTGGGTGTGTTTGTCACAAACATGACTGGGTATAAACCAAGCACAGGGCTTAGAGCTGCACCTCCAACTTTTGTAACAGGCAGTCTGCCCAGTGCAATTCACTGAGCCTCCCTTCCATTAAAGCAAATAAACTACCTTCATTACATGGATCATTATTACTAAAGGAGGCAGAGGAAGGACGGAACATAAGGCCCACCGAGCAGAGAGGGAGGCAGAGAAGCCACTGGTAACTGTTAAAGAAACAATCAATCACACACTTACTGCAGCACAGAAATAAAAGCTCTGTAGAGTTTCTGCCCACTGAAGCACTAGAGAGCTTTTAATTTGAAAAGCTTCAGGTGTGAGTTTGTGTTGAGCAAACAGGAGCAGCTGAAAGTGAGACTTATGAAACAGTGCAGGTATGTTGGATTAGATAGATACACCTGCAGTCAGTGTTGGGAGTAACGCGTTACAAAAGTAATGGAATTGCACTAATGTATTACTATTTGCTGTAACGAGGTAATATAACGCATTTTCATAAAAATGTGTGAAACCTTATGAGTCGCGGGGACTGTGACTGCATCTGAATTTAATAGTTTAAAGAGGATGTGATAATCAGCGCAGCATTACAGGCAGTAGCAGAGTACACGATAAAACGTTTCTCACGTCTACAAAAAGAACACATAAATCAGAAGGTAAACATAATTCATATCTATTGACAGGTCGATTTGGAGCCACTACTCACACGAATGAGTTAATGCCGTGGTAAAAGTTCTTTCATCTCAGCTTTTCCTGGCGTCTGGGTCACTCCAGCTGCTGTAGCAGTGTGTTTGAAGCGCCGTTACGCAGGCCGTGCGGCGCCCTCGATGCGCTCCTTTCCTCCCTCTCCAGTAGTACCTGGCTGCTCAGCTGGGAAGTGCCCATTGGTCCGACCACCCATTGGTTCGACCTCGCGTTACTCCGACAAAATACCCACTGGTCCGACCTCCCATTGGTTTGACCTCCCGTTACTCCGACAAAATCAACCACAAGTCGCCCCCCCCCCCCAAATCCGCTCAAGCGTGGCTGAACCTGGCCGGCTTGAGCTCACTTCACGGGCGCGAGCCTGCTGCAGCCGCCGCTCCTGCTGACAGCAGACTGAGAGAGGAAAAAAGTAAATTTTGCTTTGGTTAGGTTCAGGCAATGAAGAAAGGAGTTGGTTAAGTTTAGTAAAAACACCAGGTAGAGGCTAGACAGGCTGGAAGCCTAATGAGCATTATATGTAATTAAGAAGTGCTTGTTTTGCACATGATCCGTTTGATCCCAGAAAGGAAAAAAGGATCAATGCGCAGCCTCCGTTTCCTTTCTGATTGCGTCCGTCTGTCTGTTCGGAGTGGGAGAGAGAGAGAGAGAACCCAATCCACCTGTCTGTATACCTGTCTGTAATGTAAGTTTGATTTGATATGAGTGTCAAGGTTTAATTATGGACACTAATGAGCGCGCAGCAGTGCGTAAAAGTCGTGCGTAATGACAGCTCCTCGTTGGTGAAACACAATAAACTGCACCTCTTCTTCCACGTGTGTCTTATTGACAGGTGGAGCCTATATGAATAATTATATAAATGCATAGTGAACGGTAAGAATGGAGAGTTGGACTAATGCTAACTAGTCCAGTTCGAACTAATGAGGACCTCCCATTAGTTCGAACTCTCATTACTCCGATTGTCGGACCAATGGGAGTTCGAACCAATGGGAGGTTGAACTAATGGGAGGTCGGACTAATGGGAGGGCGGACCAGTGCCATGGACCCGCTCAGCTCCGGGTCCGAGGCCGAGACCTCACATCTACTTTCACCTCATCTTTGATCCGAGGTGTGGCCCGAGCTCTGTGCCATAGCCCTGTGCCGTAGTGCGCACCACCGGTCCAGTGAATGACAGCTGGTGTCACCACATTTACTTTCTCTCAGATATTCTCGGTTCTTCTTCACTGTGCGTAGATCAACATTATGTTTATTTTCTCCTTTGTATTAATTAATCGGATCAAATTCCATTCGCGTTTGCGACCATCCAGCTCTCCTTCCACACTCTCCATGGTGGACACGATTACAACGCGTAAAACTGTCATTTCAATCCTGCAGTTTGCACGTGCTGTTGTTTAGGCAGTTAGTAGATAACCTGCAAAATTTAGCTTTAGTAGCTTCAGAGGCTACATCAACATCACCCTCCACTAGGCTTGGGCGGTATTACGGTAATACCGGTAATACCGTAATACCCCCCCCCCCACTGTCCGCTCCCCCCTCCCTCCCTCTCTCACTCACACACACATCACACAGCCAGATCGCTCTGCAAACAGTTTATGAACTTATTAGTTTCAACAAGTCGGTCGGGTTTTACCGTTATGCCCGTTTATCACCAATAAACACAGTAGATGAGGGTGAGGGACTGAGCTGCGGCAGGGTTACATGCTGCCATTCCGACATTCTACTATTCAGACATGTCACCATTCAGACATACCACCATTCCGACATGCAAACGTCTTAATTTCCATAAGGAAATGTGCGTTACTCCGAGCGGTGGTTAGGGTGTGTGTATGTGTGTTTGTTTCTGGGTTTTTTTTTTTTCATGTTTTAAGACATGTGTACAGATGTGATACAGTCAGTGGAAGCTTAATAAATAAACAAACACAAAGTCTCGCCATTTACAATCACACACTCCGATGTCAGTTAGTAACAATTTCCCTTACAATAAGGATATAAGGGGAACTGGCACAACGAAGTCCTGCTGCAGGCGGATCTAGGCTCGCGCTATTAGTGCGTCCAGGGAAGCAATAATCAAAGTCGCTACTCGCTAGTCTCTGTATTTCACTGAACTCAAAACGCGCCCATCACAGGCGGCATATAATAAACTATTACACACAGATCAACAGAACCCGAAAGCCCCCCCCCACCCCTCCCGCTGTCCATTAAGTCCGAGTCCCAGCCGTCGGAATGAGTGTGTATGTGTGGTGTGTATGTGTGTGGGTGCGTGTGTGTTGGCGCGTGGTGAGGGTGAGTGAGAGAGAGTTTGTTTGTCCTACTGTCCACACGGGAGAGACGCCGCGGCTCCGCCGAGGTGATCACGCCAGTCCTCTCCCTCGTCCCGCTTGGCTGAAAACGGGCCCGGCCGTGCGGTGTCCAAACGGGCCTTTATGATCCACAGGGTAATCCACCAGGAAAAATAATCCACTATGCCGCTTTGGAATTGCCGCCACGCCAGCCGTCCAGAAGCCGACTGAGTCTCTCACTCTCCTCCCCTCTCCCCACGTCACTTCCCTATTTAAAGCCTCGGTCCCACTAATGCACTTTTACGCATTACGCACACAACTTACAGCAAAAAAGAAACATTCATTCATTCATTAAAGGTCCGCACGTCCCAGTGCGCAAACCACAAGGATAATTGATAATTTCCCTGGCCTAATACACAATGAAAAAAACCTGGGGAGCAAACCTGCAAATCAACTGGTTACATGCTGCCATTCCGACATGCTGCCACTCCGACATATCGCCATTCCGACATTTTACTATTCAGACATGTCACCATTCAGACATACCACCATTCCGACATGCAAACGTCCTGCCATTCCGACAATTTCGTCCCGCCATTCCGACAAGGCTTTAATTTCCATAAGGAAATGTGCGTTACTCCGAGCGGCGGTTAGGTGTATGTGTGTATGTTTTTTTGTTTTTTTTCATGTTTTAAGACATGTGTACAGATGTGATACAGTCAGTGGAAGCTTAATAAATAAACAAACACAAAGTCTCGCAATGTACAATCACACACTCCGATGTCAGTTTGTAACAATTTCCCTTACAATAAGGATATAAGAGGAACTGACACAACGCACACTGCTGCAGGCGGATCTAGGCTCGCGCTACTGGTGCGTCCAGGGAAGCAATAATCAAAGTCGCTACTTAGTCTGAGTCTCTGTATTTCACTGAACTCAAAACGCGCCCATCACAGGCGGCATAATAAACAATTACACACAGATCAACAGAACCCAAAAGTCCTCCACCCTCCCGCTGTCCATTAAGTCCGAGTGGGAATGAGTGTGTGTGTGGGTGCGCGAGCGCGAGCGCACTGTCACTGTCCGTGCCGGCGTGTATGTGTGTGTGCGGGGGTACGCGAGCTCACAGTCAGTGTGTGTGTGTGTGTGTGTGCGTGCGTGCGTGCGTGCGTGGCGTGCGTATGTGTGTGTGTGTTGGTGCGTGGTGAGGGTGAGAGAGAGAGAGTTTGTTTGTCCTACTGTCCACACGGGAGAGACGCCGCGGCTCCGCCGAGGTGACCACCAGTACTCTCCCTCGTCCCGCTTGGCTGAAAACGGGCTGTGAGGTGTCCAAACGGGCCTTTATGATCCACAGGGTAATCCACCGGGAAAAATAATCCACTATGCCGCCTCTCCTCCCCTCTCACCACGTCACTTCTCCATTTAAACCCTCGGTCCCACTAATGCACTTTTACGCATTACGCACACAACTTACAGCAAAAAAGAAACATTCATTCATTCATTAAAGGTCCGCACGTCCAAGTGCGCAAACCACAAGGATAATTGATCATTTCCCTGGCCTAATACACAATGAAAAAAACCTGGGGAGCAAACCTGCAAATCAACTACCCCAGCTGGCCAGGCAAAACCCAGTGGATCACTACAAGTTGTTGCAACTTTTGGGAATTTACAGGTCGGCTCCATAATACGCACAAAAATACAAAGGAAACGAAAGGTAACTTTTAAAAAAATAGCAACAGCACGAAGTAGTCAAAATATGTGTTTTACGCATGCCTCTGTGCGTCTGCAGATCAAATTGTCTATAATTAAACTTGGAGCCAGACCCGGCCAGGCTACAGGAGAGATCAAAAATATGCAGGGGTCCAGGACCCCCATGAGAACCACTGATCCTGTTGAACGTACTGTAACCACTGTGATACAATAAAAAAACAACATCACTGATCTGATTCACCGGCGTAGCGGTCCCTCTCTCCATTAACTCTCTAGCTCTCTCGACCACAGCTGCAAACACAGCGCCAATAATAATAATAATAATAATAATAATAATAATAATAATAATAATAATAATAATGCATTTTATAATCGAGATGGGATGTGACAAGGGCGTTGACCAGAGTCAAAGTGCTGTTAGAGGAGAGAGATGCAGGCAGGGAGGCGGTGATCATTATTAACCTACACATTTAATGACCTTATGTCGGAATGGCGGGACGTTTCCAAAAAAGGAAAGTACCGCCATTCCGACAATGGAAACAAAAATTGTCGGAGTGGTGGGACGTTTTCAATTAATGGAAGTGCCGCCATTACGACAATTAGACGTCAATGTCGGAGTGGCGGTATGTCGGAATGACCCGCGGATACCAAATCAACTACCCCAGCTGGCCAGGCAAAACCCAGTGGATCACTACAAGTTGTTGCAACTTTGGGGAATTTACTCCTGGTAAAAAGGCTTACAAACATGGACCAGGACAGCTTCATAATACACACAAAAATCCAAAGGAAACGAAAGGTAACTTAAAAAAAAATAGCAACAGCATGAAGTAGTCAAAATATGTGTTTTACGCATGCCACTGTGCGTCTGCTTACATGTAAAATGACATTTCGTTGCGTACAGTAATCAACAGACAAGACGTCCGGTGTCCATGCTCACAATCATTACAAAAAACGAAATGATTCACAGCAAATCATTTGGTGATTTGAAAGCCTATCAAATTGACATATTCTTTAATCGAAGATGGCAGTAAAAAAATTGATTGCTTTTTTTTTTTTTTTTTTTGCCACCTGTTTGTGTCATTTTGTGGAGCAGTTATATCTGCTGCTCTGCTCTCTCCCTCTGCACCGAGCAAAACTTCACTTCCCTGCCTGATACTTCTTTCTGTAATTTTGATGCATGTTTATTAGTTTCCATCGTATTTGTATCATTATTATAGCAGCAAAAGGAAATGCGCAATAGTAAATCATATGCATTAGGTTCTCAAATCAGCTGCCAATCTGCAGGGACTGCGCATGTCATATGCTGAAAGACAAATATGTACACAAGCAGGAAAGCTGGTCCATGGAATATAGAAAATAAAGAGTCAGAGCCGGTCGCAGCGCATCTCTCTCTCTCTTTCTCTCTCTCGGGCGGTGACACGCTGTCATTTATTTCAGCACTGAGACAGCGGACAGCGCGCTTGGTCATAGTTCAGCACTACAAAATATCAGCAGTTCACTCTTCACCGATAAATCCATGGCACTGTCCATATAGTTATGAGGCAGAAAGAACTCAACACCGTCTTCTCCCGAAGTAGAAAAATATAAAGACAACGTTTCGAGCGACTGGCTCTGCCTCGTATTTGACTCGAACAGCAATAATATAATAATAATAATAATAAATAATACATTTCACATGTAAGGGGAGCTGAACATATAGTTTTCATTCACAAACCAATGTGGGAGAGCTCCAAGACGCGTGTGCCAGACGCACAGAGGCAAGCGTAAAACACCGACCTGTTTAGTTAATCGTTTCTTTTGGATTTTTGTGAGTATTTTGGAGCCGTTTTGGTCCATGTTTGTAAGCCTTTTTTCCCCCTGAATTATATTTTCTAAAGTGCAACAAGTGGGTTCGGAGTGTGTGATTGAAAGCACGGTCTGCTTCCCGTTCAAGGCCTATCTCCTCCTTCGTTGGTTTACGAGGTTGTGGAGTCCCTCTGCTTAAAATCTGAGGCTTTGAAATCGTCTGCCGTTTGAATTATCTGACCAATCTGTGTGCTTTAATGAGATGCACTGGACAAACGTGGGCAAACTGCTATTTTGCGCCGGCATATCAGTAGTGCAAAATCGTGTTAGGCCTATTTTTTTTTTTTTTTTTTTTGGGGGGGGGGGGGGGGGGGGGGGGGGGTAGGCTTTTAAAAGATTTGTCGGAATGGCAACACGTTTCAAAGAGAAAAAAATACCGCCATTCCGACCATAGGAGACGAAAATTGTCGGAATGATGGGATGTTTATTAAAGGGTAAAGTGTTGCCATTCCGACAATTAGGGCCTAATGTCGGAGTGGCGGCATGTCGGAATGGCGGTTGCCCCCCCTGCGGCAGGTGGGGTGGGGTGGGGTGGGGTGGGGTGGGTGTCCGCGGCGTGGAGCGGTGCGGGTCTCTGACTGTAGCGGGGACTATCATGTCTCTGCTCCGTGACACTGTGAGACAGACCGCCGGTGAGCCTGTGGGACGGGTCCCGCTAATCGTTGAAAACAGCAGTGATACGTCTCCAAACCAGAAATGTCTGGAACAACATCGGAAAAAATAGGGACTGGACCTGCCGTGCCGTGTAAAAAAAAAAAAAAAACTGACAGCGAGTGCCTGTCATGACTTCCTGTAGCTGGCCCTTCAAAATAAAAGCCCTATAGCCTTTCATATACAGTTCGGTCATATAGATTTTGACTTAATTTTGACAAGACAGGGCTCCAAATGTTTTTTGTTTTTTTCCTGCGACCAATCGACCGATGAGATTTTGGTCTGCTAATGGTTAGACCTAGTATTCAGTTTCTGATTGGTGAAGACGGTTACATGCTGCCATTCCGACATGCTGTCACTCCGACATACCGCCATTCCGACATTCTACTATTCAGACATGTCACCACTCAGACATACCACCATTCCGACATGTAAACGTCCTGCCATTCCGACAGTTTCGTCCCGCCATTCCGACAAGGCTTTAATTTCCATAAGGAAATGTGCGTTACTCCGAGCGGTGGTTAGGGTGTGTGTATATAATAAACAATTACACACAGATCAACAGAAAGCCCCCCCCCCCCCCCCCCCCCCTCCCACTGTCACTGTCCGTGTGTGTGTGTGTGTGTGTGTGTGTGTGTGTGTGTGTGTGTGTGTTGGCGCGTGGTGAGGGTGAGTGAGAGAGAGTTTGTTTGTCCTACTGTCCACACGGGAGAGACGCCGCGGCTCCGCCAGGTGACCACGCCAGTCCTCTCCCTCGTCCCGCTTGGCTGAAAACGGCCCGGCCTGCAGTGTCCAAAAGGAAAAATAATCCACTATGCCGCTTTGGAATTGCCGCCACGCCAGCCGTCCAAACGCCGACCGTGTCTCTCATTCTCCTCCCCTCTCACCACGTCACTTCCCCATTTAAACCCTCGGTCCCACTAATGCACTTTTACGCATTACGCACACAACTTACAGCAAAAAAGAAACATTCATTCATTCATTAAAGGTCCGCACGTCCCCTTGCGCAAACCACAAGGATAATTGATCATTTCCCTGGCCTAATACACAATGAAAAAAACCTTCAAATCAACTACCCAGGCTGGCCAGGCAAAACCCAGTGGATCACTACAAGTTGTTGCAACTTTGGGGAATTTACTCCTGGTAAAAAGGCTTACAAACAGCTTCATAATACGCACAAAAATGCAAAGGAAACGAAAGGTAACTTGAAAAAAAATAGCAACAGCATGAAGTAGTCAAAATATGTGTTTTACGCATCTGCCTGTTCAGCTCCGCTTACATGTAAAATGACATTTCGTTGCGTACAGAGTCTCTCTCTCTCTCTCTCTCTCTCTCTCTCTCTCTCTCTCTCTCTCTCTCTCTCTCTTCAGCACCGAGACAGCGGACAGCGCTTCCGCTGTCTTTCAGCACTACAAAATATCAGCAGTTCACGGAGTGTGTGATTGAAAGCACGGTCTGCTTCCCGTTCAAGGCCTATCTCCTCCTTCGTTGGTTTACGAGGTTGTGGAGTCCCTCTGCTTAAAATCTGAGGCTTTGAAATCGTCTGCCGTTTGAATTATCTGACCAATCTGTGTGCTTTAATGAGATGCACTGGACAAACGTGGGCAAACTGCTATTTTGCGCCTGCATATCATTAGTGCAAAATAGTGTTAGGCCTTTTTTTGGGGGGGGGGGGGGGAGGCTTTTAAAAGATTTGTCGGAATGGCAACACGTTTCAAAGAGAAAAAAATACCGCCATTCCGACCTTAGGAGACGAAAATTGTCGGAATGGTGGGATGTTTATTAAAGGGTAAAGTGTTGCCATTCCGACAATTAGGGCCTAATGTCGGAGTGGCGGCATGTCGGAATGGCGGTTGCCCCCCGGTGAAGACACAAGCCAATGTTTGGTAATGACACTTACGTCATCATTTTTAATTAGTCACGGTAATACCTTATACCGTATACCGCGGCGGCACGGTGGCACAGTGGTTAGCACTGTTGCCTCACAGCAAGAAGGTCCTGGGTTCGAATCCCCGGCCGCCCAGGTCCTTTCTGTGTGGAGTTTGCATGTTCTCCCGTGTCTGCGTAACCTGGCTCTCGCCAGACCCTTGTAGTTCCGCAAAGCTCGACCAGAGGCGCTACGCTCAGCTTCACACAAGGGTCTGGACTCGAGGCCAATGCAAACTTCTTCCCCGGAGCAAAAAATAATGAACCAATCAGGATCGTCGGGCGGGACTTTCTGAGGTGTGACGTAGTGCTGAAGCGACTGTTTGAGTCAAACAACAATGGCGGCTCGCAGTGAGGAGTCATGCGTTGGCATTGATTCTGCTATTTCAACTGTTTTGTCGAATCTATCGAATATTAATTCTTTGAAAGATGAACAGAGAACGGTTTTGAAGGCATTTATTGGTGGCAAGGATGTTTTCGCTCTTCTTCCGACCGGGTTTGGCAAGAGCTTGATTTACCAAATCGCTCCACTGGTGGTGAAGTAGCACGTCATTCAAGATAACGGACAAGTGGTTTATCCAATCACATACAAGATTTTTTTACAAGGCCCCGCCTTCTGAAATGAATCGCCTATGGAGCAGTCCCAGACCCTTGTGTGGAGCTCAGCGTAGCTTTGCGGAACTACAAGGGTCTGGCGAGAGCCAGGCTAGTGTCTGCGTGGGTTTCCTCCGGGTGCTCCGGTTTCCCCCACCACTAAAAACATGTCGGCTAGGTTAATCCTCCAGTCAGCGCCACTGACCAAAGGCACTGGCTCATAATCTGGAGTTGGTCCCCGGGCGCCGCACCGTGGCTGCCCACTGCTCCTCAGGAATGGGTTAAATGCAGAGAAAGAATTTCACTGTACTAGCTGTATATGTGACAAATAAAGTACCTTTACTTTACCTTTAAAATGTGGAGGAAGTTTGACGGTATCAAAATTTGGATACCGCCCAAGCCTACCCTCCACTTAATGTATTATCAGCTGCAATAAACTAGACTTTATAGTCATATTTCTGCGGTTATTTTGGTGAAAGTAACTCAAAAGTAATACAAAAGTAGTGTAACGCATTACAATTGTGAGACAGTAATATTGTAATTAGGGCCGTGACTTTAACGCATTAATTACGATTAATTAATTACACAAAAATTAACGCGTTAAAAAAATTAACGCATTTAATCGCACTTATTTAAAAAAAAATATATTATTATTTTTTTTTTCAAATTTTTTTTTTCTTTTTTTCTCACGTTTGTCTACGTGCGGTGCGCCCGCATGCGAGAGAGGCGGCAGTTTGAGAGGCTGACTGGCAGAGATGAGAGCTGGTGAAACGCTAGCTGGTTATTTAAAACACCATCTCTGATCTCTGCCTGCACATAGATACACAGACACGGGCGCACGCTAAATGCGCTATATAGCGCTAATTGACCCTTTGTCAAGGCCCCGCCCCCCACGGTTACTGTTGCTAGGTTGGACAAACAATGGTCACGGAAGGGTTAACTCCCATTGTAAACCATTGAAAATTAGGCAGATTTAAATTGCTTGTAAGGAAAATTTGAATTAACTTATAAATCAGAAAAATGGTGTCCATGATAGAAGACAGACGTGGCTAAAGAGCGATTGAACGGGCATTACCCGACTTTTCCGAAAAGTGGGGAAAAATCATTGTTTTGGTCACTCACTAGCTAGTAGCTAATGACGCTAGCTAACGTTAGCTACATGCTAACGCTTAATCTCCGCCGATCTCCCGTTTCTCCTCGTAAAAGTTCACAAAGTTCAAAAGACATTAGCAGCGGTAATGTTAAGTTTGCTAGATAACTTTGAAGGTATTAGATCTTCTCTGTCTATAAACACGACCGGAGAGTGGACTGGAGAATGAATGAGCTTTAATAGCACTTCAGTAATACATCCAGGGAAAACGGGCTCACAACAACAACAACAACAAACAAAACTTTGCAGTTAACCCCTGACCTATGCCTATAGCTCCCCCTAGTGGACCACCCCCAAACCCTATTATTAAGCTCAACTAAATACATAACAGAAGGTTAAAGTAATATATACAGTACATAGGCTAAGTATGTTTATTGATGTCTTGGGTTTAGGGAATGGGATAAAAATGACTTCAGGAATACGTTCCAGGTATCCGGAGTCGCTAGTGCAGGTACCCCAGGCACACATTTTAACCATATTGAAAAATTATAAAGTAGCCTAGTTTTTGCCAAAAAGTTGCTGTCTACCTATCCTGTTTCATAGGGTTTCATTCCAGGGTTGTCCAACCTTAGAATGTTGCGCAACACGTGACATGGGGAGAAGCGCTCTGATTGGTGGAACAGCAGACCAATCAGAAGGCCAACAAAGGGTCAATTGCTCAGCTGCAGCGCTATATCTATGACCTGTCACTGTCACAGGTGCATCTCATCTCATTATGATAGGACTTCACCCTCAGAGCTGTCTGTCTTCAGACTGTCCTGACCTGTCCCTGAACATCACACAGGGACAACATGGAGCTGCCTGTGTGATTGGTTACTGAGTTTTATTAATGTTTACATCAGGCTGAGTTCAACAAATCAGTTTATGCTACTGTGATTTAAGTAGCCTAGTTAAATACTACAGTAATTATCATAGTGTATTGGAAGGAAAGACCATTTAATCTGTATGTATCAAATATCGATGAATGAATTAATCGATAATTTGCATCCCTAGTCTGTTGGTCTTGGTTAAGTACCACCTTGAATGCTTAAGCTTATGTATTCAGTCATTCAATGGTATACTAAAATCCATGTGGAGAAAAAAATGCTTCTCACTGTTCTCAGGTCAAATATTTATATGCGATTAAAATGTGATTAATTGCGATTAATTAATTACAAAGCCTCTAATTAATTCGATTAATTTTTTTAATCGAGTCCCGGCCCTAATTGTAATGTAACTAATTACTTTCAAATGACAGTAACTAATAATATGTCATGGATTATATTTTGGATGTAACTTGCCCAACACTGCCTGCAGTACAGAGGTGGAAAACTAACAACAGTCTACTGCAAAGTTTTGACGTACTTTAGTATTACTAGATTTCCATTTCCTGCCGTACCTCTGCCCCTGCCTGTCACCGCAGGTCAGTGGCAATCATTCTACTTTTTACTCAACTACATTTGTTTGGCCCATGTCTGTGGAATAGCCTGGAGAGCCTCAGGGCTGCAGAGACTGGTGATGTTTCTAAAAGCAGGCTCAGGACTCACCTTTTTGATAGATAGAAGTTTGATAGTTAACACTGCCCTTGCAGATTCGGACTTACAATGCAAAATATAATCAACAAATAGATTATTTACTATTAAAGTTAGGACTTTGCAAAAACCCAATCATGCACCAGTAATTAAAACTATTTACATATATTATTCTGAAAGCGGCCATTCATCATTGACTGCATTGTGCTGATTGTAGACTTGTATTTCTACACTGTGCCACTGCCTACTATACTACTACTTGTTCAGCAGTCTCCTGGTGACTTCATAATATTTGCTTTGACTATTTCAATGTCACTGGATAAAAGAAAAACACTTTAAACATTTTAAACTGACTGAAATGAAACCATTAAAGTTTATTAATGAATTCAAGAGAATTTCAAAATTACAGCAGTCAGTGTTTTCTAAGCTAAATGAGATAAACGGTTACATGCTGCTATTCCAACATGCAGCTATTTCGACATTGACTTCTAATTGTTGGAATAGCGGCATTAACATTATTTTTCAAACGTCCCACTATTCCGACATTGATTGATTACGTTATAGTCAGACGTGTCCTTCTGATTTTTTTTTTTTTTTTTCATCTGAGACACTGTTTCTCATACACAAATACATAGGCCTAAGAGAGAAGAAAAAACAAACCCGCCAAGTTTAAAAACACACCGGCAGCAGCGCACACTGGTCTGCAGCTACTGAGACTGTTATTATTCTGTCACCTGAGTTAACGAGGTGCATGTGTGTTTGGAGTTGACGAGAGAATAAAGAGTGAGACAACGCGGCCCTGAGGAGGAACTGTGAAGGACTCAGCTGTAATGGAAAATGACCTAAACCGAGTCCAGTAGAGCTGTAACTGTGTAGTGGAAAGGTGTTCAAAGTAATGGTAACTATCCTGGAAATCCTGCTTTAGGCTACATTGTTTTAACATCTAGGTAAAAGAAGAAAAAAAAAAGATTTTCTGGGATAAAGGGGCAGATTACATAAGATTATTCTTCTTTCTGCTCCCTTTTGTTGAGATTTGGGAGGTTTTTGTTTTTATTTTAGCTTATTAAAATGCAAGATCATTTTTCTGACTGATTTATTGCCCGATGCCATGTATCTCGCTTTCTTTCCCCCGCCCTCCGCCCGTTGTCTTCGTTGTCACTTTGTTGTCACTTTAATATGCACGTGCTGACCATATATGGTTGTGTCTAGGCATTCCGGGGGCGGAATATGAGGTGTGTTCACGTGCGGACCATTCTTGGATCCAGTTTGATTTATCAAAGAGAAATTGCGGAGAGTTGTGCACGCACAGTTTGATAGATCTGAAAAAGGTGTTAATATTTTTGGGTGTCTTTTCGCCGTAGGCCTAAGCAAAAAATTTAGTAGCAGCAATTTTACACTGCTTACTTACAGTTTTGATAAATGAGGCCCCAGGCCCTAAGCCCAGACGCTCATCAGCCGTGCTGTCCGTGGTGCTGAAGGTGGTTAACTTGACAAACAAACTGCAACATAGTTCTGTTTGTTTATCATGTGTGTCAGTTTTGTTTGCGACTTGATAGTTGAGTTGTTGAGATTAAGAACATCACTCCCTCATCAAACCGGTGATAGGCATGCTGAAAAGAAAAAAAGAGAGAGAGACGTGCCTGGGTATCGCAGCTGTGTAAAAAAAGAAAAGAAAAGGATGACGTGTCGGAATAGCGGTACCAAAAAGTGTCGGAATACCGCAGTGTTAATTTTGTTGACGAAGACTATGACGAAAAATGTTTGTCAACGAACCTTTTTCCACGGACGAAAACTAAATAAAAACTAAATAAAAAGTCAGCTGTGATGACGAAGATGATGATGAAATTAATTAACAATTTAGTCAACGAATAAAAACGAGACGAAAATGTTAGGGAGGGACGAATGGAGAAGAGGTCCAATCATGTTGATTTCTCCGGAAGCAGAGCCACAGCCGCGGCACGTGAAAAGTTTCAAAATAAAACTGGCCTCGCTCGTTAGCGTCCTGCGGTGCACGCGCTCCGAGCGCGACAGCATGAGTTATGAACACCACAGAAATATCAGCGCTGAGTTTAGGACGGAAACGAAGAAATGACATCTGGTCACACACTTCACATATGACAACAAGGACAATGCCCAGGACCCTCTGTAAACCGGAGCAGAAATCGCGGGGACCCACATCGATCCACACACCAGCAACGTGAAGCATCATCTACACAGAACACGCGACGGTAAGCACACACGCTAAAGTTATTATCAGACAAACCACCGTGTTTATAGGACTAAACATGAAATGCAATAGAAGCTAAAGGAAACCACCTCTGAATTGTATTGATTAGAAGATTGATTTGTTGCGCGTGTGTGTGCGTGTGCAAGCGCGTGCATGTGTGCCTGCGCGTGTGTGTATAGTGTGACAGAGAGATCTGGGAGGACTGAGCGACAAAGATCACAACTTGATTCCCCCCTTATTCACCCTCACAGATACAGAAGACTCTGATGATGACACAGATGACCATGGACCAAGTGGAGATAAAGCTAGTGCTGCTATGCAACCCAGCAGCAGTTCATCTCTACAGCTTTCCTCAGTTCTTCTAGAACAACAGACCAAGGAGCAGGCCAGATGGACTGGACACACACATTTACCACTCACAACTGCAGCTGAGGACTTTGTGCTAATGATGGAGATAGTAGATGGGAGACTGACTAAACTGTTCCAAAGAAAACCAAAGCAATTTGATTGAAACTCAGTATTAACATGAAAGTTAAAAGAACATGAATAAAACAAAATGCACCATATTACAACTGTTTCTGTGCCTGTATTGTAGACTCAAACCTTAATACCATTCCATAACAGATTGATGGATAATTCCAATGACTGGATATTCTGGAGAAGCATTTCGTCGACTAAATCCACTGTAATTTTAGCTGACTAAAATTCTAAAGATATTTCGTCGACTAAAACTAGACTAAAACTAAAATATTTCAGATGACTAAAATATGACTACAACTAAATTGTATTTTAGTCAAAAGACTAAGACTAAAACTAAATTAGAATTTGTTGTCAAAATTAACACTGGAATACCGGCATGTCTAGATAGAGGGATGTCGTAATAGCGGGATGTCGTAATAGAGACATGTCCGAATAGCGGGATGTCTGAATAGTGGGCGGACCCCGAGATAAACAAGACAAAAAATAAACAGATCAGTATTCAGTGCTTAAGCTTGTCACTTAAATGCATATACTCACTAACTCGTTAGGTTTGTCTACATGCAGCCTGTAGGCAGATTATTTGGTTTAAAAGCCTAAACAGATTGAAGATGCTTCATGTAACTCAAACAGAATAAACAGACCCAAACTGACTGAAACTTCAACAACTAGAGAGGTACTTCAACCTTCACATACACAAACAATTCGCATTAGCATGTAGCATTTACTGTAAACAATTTCATCAGGTTAAAGGAACAAGTTAAGCTAATTTATTTGGTCCCGTAAGAAATTTGTGCTGGACATACATGCAGCTGCTGCGCACACACACACACACACACACACACACACACACACACACACACACACACACACATACCCCCACAGGTGAGCAGACGAGACAGTGCATAAAATTAAGTGCAAATACAAACAAATAGAATGCCACAAACATCAATACAAAAAGCAAGAGCCGATCATACACATCACAAGCCGACAGCACAATATCACAAGCCGACAGCACAAACATCAATACATCATACAAAAAACTGACACCACAATATTACAGGGTATCGGCGGGGTCTTGAAAAGTATTAAAAGGTGATAAATTAATTTTGGGAAAATTAAGACCCTTAAAAAGTATTAAAAAGTATTTTCACGGCTTTATAAAGTCTTAAATTTTCAAGGTATTTTTTCCGAATTAGCTGTCCAAGAGTTTGAGTCCTAAAAAACATTGTGAAAGTGTGTGAATTTATTCATTTTATTAAAAAACAAAGATGAACCGGTACATAAAAAAGAAAAGAAGATTGTTGTTTTGGTTTTTTGAGAGTGGAGCAATGTTTTTTTTTTATTATTATTATTATAAACTTTGCCTTTTATTTATTATCCTAGCCTATTTTGAATACTGTTGTATCATAGTGGTCTATAGTCTTTATCACAAACTAGAACTGTTAAGTTAAAAGTGTCACTGATGTAAATGGTAACAGCTTGAAGTGGCGGAGAGGTGTTGAAAAATATTGAGTAAGAAGGTCCTGAAAAAGTCTTAAAAAGGTATTTGAATTAAAGCAGAAGTGAGTGATATATTTGTGTTAATATAAGTCTTAAATAGTTATATCTTCCGACAGCAATCACTTACATAGAGTGTTTGGACTGAAACACGGGTCTCTCAGTCCCTCTGCTCTGCTCTGAGCCGAAGAGAAAACATTTATCGTATCCTACAGTTTTTATCCAATGAGGAGAGAGAACGGCATGCAGGGCTGTGTGTGCAGCCAAGGAACGCCGTGAATGTGGTGACGTAGCGACGAGGACTGTTATGGTGCGTTCAAGGAAACTCGTATTTTTCCGACCGTGAAGTGGTACCAGTTCGATCTGGTACGAGTTCACCGGTCGGAAGTTACGAGTGGCCGTTATAGTGACTTTCACCGGTAAAACAGGTCGGAAAAACACGAGTGGGTTGCCTGGAACGCTACAAAGTCGTAAGTTGTGACTTGAAGCTGTAATTTACGATTTCAAAAGCCTGCCTGGAACGCAGCATTAGCGAAAACGACCGGATCACTCACTTCTGCTTTAACTTCAAGATTCCTGTATATACCCTGTATTAATGTACTGCCCTCAACGTTGGTACTGTTTAGAGTTCATGAGACCTACTGAAAGTGGTACGAAGTGGTACGAACAGCTCACCAAAAAATGAAATTCAGTGATTATTGACTCACCCTCATGCTGATGAATACTCCGGAGTAGTTTTTTTATTCCTCAAAGTGCATCTGGATACCTGGAACGGGGCTCCAACGAAATCCTTAAATGAGAGTCAATAGCGCCCGACACAAAATGTCCATAAAACTACACAAAAACTTTGAAATATTCCTCTATACTGCTTGTCCGCTGCAATCCAAGTGTCCTGAAGGGATATAGTCCAGAGTTTACTCAAAACAACGTCATTTAGGACATTTTTACAGCCTAAACAGTCCTGTATTGAATTTGCCTGGGGCGCGCTCTCGCATTCACGCATGTATCATGCCCGACACAAAAAGTCCATAAAACTACAAAAAACCCTGTAATATTCCTGGGGACAGCTCTCCATTCCGACACACCTCCACTTCGACACACCGCTGTTCCGAAATACCCCCACTTCGAAACACCGCTGTTCCGACACAGTCCCCCCTGCAGCTGTCCAATGTCCAAGGTGCTGAACCGCGTGACGTTGTTTACACTCTGTGTTGAGGCTTGTCTGTGAAACGTGCGCTGCTCAGGGTACTGGGCAGATATGTCCCACTTGCTTTCTCCCCGACTCCGTTGTTAGAGATCTCCACACAGTAATAGAAATACACTTTTTTTCTACCCCCCCTGGGCCCTGCTCCGCGAGCGCGGCTGAACCCGGCTTGAGCTCACAGGGGCGCGAGGCTGCAGCAGCCACCGCTCGTGCTGACAGCTGACTGAGGGAGATGCTTTGGTTGGGCTTAGGCAATGAAGAAAGGAGTTGGTTAAGTTTAGTAAAAAGACCAGGTAGAGGCTAGACAGGCCAGAAGCATAATGAACATTATGTCATTAATATGAAGTATTTGCTTGTTTTGCAGTTAATTATGCACATGATCCGTTTGACCCCAAAAAGGAAAAAAGGATCACTGCGCACTGGGGGTTTCCCCTAATAGCCTTTTCGGAATAGCGGGGTCTTTAGAAAAAATAGAAAACCCCGCTATTACGATGAATGGAAGTCTATTGTCGGAAAGGCGGGGTATAACCAATATTCCTCCTTACTGCTCATCCGCTGCAATCCAAGTGTCCTGAAGGGAGATAGTCCAGAGTTTACTTGAAAAGACGTAATTTAGGACATTTTTACAGCCTAAACAGTCCTGTATTGAATTTTCCTGGAATGCGCTCTCGCGTTCACACGCGTGAAAGTCAGAGCGCAATACAGGACTGTTTAGGCTGTAACAATGTCCTAAATGACGTTGTTTTGAGTAAACTCTGGACTATATCCCTTCAGGACACTTGAATTGCAGTGGACTAGCAGTAACGAGGAATATTACAAGGTTTTTGTGTAGCTTTATGGACTTCTTGTGTCGGGCGCTATTGACTCTCATATAAGGATTTCGTTGGGCTACGAACCGGCCTCCCGGGTCTCCAGATGCACTTTGAGGAATAAAAAACTGTTAGTATTCATCAGCATGAGGGTGTGTCAATAATAACTGAATTTCATTTTTTGGTGAACTATTCCTTTAACATATGCGGTCAGTCACGATGTGAATCTGGACACAGGCTTCTCCACCTCCCAAGATAAGACATGGACAGAGAAATTTGATGTAGCTATAGTGGTTTATGACAATCAGTGCATTTGCATGGGTCTGATAATAACTGGATTAGCACAGATATAAACACACACTGAGTAGCAATGGGAGAGAGTGCATGAGTGGGGGAAGGGGTGCCTGTAGTTAGTGAGTCCTCAAGGACACAATGTGCTCTGGGAGCCGAGCTGAGGTGTTGCAGGGAGGCAGCGTGGATAAGAGGAGGAGAGGGGGATGGGAGGAAGGACTGCTGACGCATTTAGGAGCCGGTGTGGTGGTGGCGGTGGCGGTGGCAGGATGGGGGGGGGGGGGGGGGGGGGTCGGCTGCTGCTGACGTCTGGACAGCCATGCAAATCTAGGAAACCAAGGAGATGGCCCTGTTCCAAAGTCTGCCTCGTGAACCGTGGCGATCTCTGGCAAAAGATGAAATGAAGCAAGAGGAGGCTCGAAAGACAAGTTTGCGTTTCTTTCTTTTTGCTGTTTGGCAGCGCTCCTCTCTGTTTCGCACAGAGTGGTCCACTTCAGTGAAGAGCAGCATCTTGACCGGGGAGTTCTGGAAACAGATAACACCAGACCGTGCTCGGCTCCTTTGAAGCACAGACAGGGTGGAATGAAAGAGTGAAAAATAAAACATGGACAGAACTGGACCTGAAGTACCTGCTGTAGAACTGTCCGTCCTTCCCGGTCACAGATGCACTTACATGTGATAAAGTGATTATAAAAAGTTGTGTGACGGTATAAGGACATGTTGTCCAGAAGATCATGTGTTTTTCTGTCACCTGTGAAACAGCAGGTGCTGTGTTTCTTGAGGACAGAGGAAAGGTGCTTCAAGATCTCATCTTGCCATTGTTCATTTCTATACATTTCTAGTCATCTTTAAAGAAGTGAGGCACCTATTATATGAACCAATAAAAAAGCAAAATCGGAGGAGGATGTGGTAGATGGATCAACAAAACATATTAAGGTATCAGTTTATGTTTTATGCTTCTATTATCAGTCCTTCCAGAAAAAAATTGGTAAGTTTGAGAACACATGGCTCAAACTTACAAAACGTTTTTGAGTTAAAGGGATAGTTCACTCAAAATTGAAATTTCACTCATTATCTACTCACCCTCATGTCGACTAAGGGTTGGGAGAAGTTTCTTAGTCCTCCGTGCCTTCTCGGAGTTACAGGGGGTCTCGGCGCAGCACTGCACTGCCATATGACGGTAGCGAACGGGGCTCACTTTTCTTCGTCCAAAAAGACACACCAAAAAACATCCAAATACCTCCATAGTGCTCGTCTGTAATGTCCCTCTTGTATTGAAGCCCCATCATGAGAAATTGTTCCGAAATTTTTTTAATGAATCCATGTTTTAAGCTTGTTTGTAGCGGAAGCTCCCCGCGGCGGCGACGACCGGAGGGGAACCGTAAGTTTCGCTTTTACCCACCACGTCTCTCCCTCGACGCAGAGGGGAAGGGGGGAGGAGGGGGGGCAGTGTTTCGTACCCGTGCAGGGAAGTTACATAGTGCAGTTTCAGCCGACTCAACCCCGCTCAGGCTGCGGCGGCAGGACCATTCATCCTATTAACCATTTTCTATCACTGCAATGAGTCTGGAAACATTATTTTAAGGCCGAAAAACTCTGCAATGTTACTTTAACACAAACATTCCGCTTACTTCTGCTTTAAAAGCATTAAACAGTAAGAGCAACCCAGCAGATCCATGACTTTTGTCTTTTCAAGATATTTTTTGCCTTAAAAGTGAGAGAGAGGTAAGTCTGGTAGAGAGAGAAAGGGGATAATAATGTGCAATGGCTCACGGGCTGGACTCAAACCCAGGCTGACCGACGAGCTATAGAGACACGTCTTTGTTTCATGGCTTTCCTTTTGTTTTCCAGAAGTGTGTTTCCCACAAAAATATATCAAAGTTGACATAAATTTCCTGCAGTAACACAAAGGTCAGAGCTGCTTCTTTATAAGACTGTCAATGATATTTGTGCACCCATTCTCAGAGACTGTTATCACATTACACCTACTGTATACTGCAGAGGTTAATGCAGAATAATGTTTCACAGTCTTGGAAGATTTTTGGAAGGAGTGTATTAGCATTATTTAGTCCATCCACAGACACACTGGCCCTTTCACCCTCATTCACATGCAGCAGCTTACTAAAGGTTTGTGTGTATTAAACGTGTGCAAACGTGATTGCACGCGCAAACACACGTGGAACCTGATCTACTAACGGGACGCACCGAGGATTGCGTCTCTCAAATGGGCAAAATAGCACGTGCAATCCATTTAGCGTGTTTGCCTTGATGAATATGTAAATATGGGCGTTTCAGCCAGAACGTGCAAAATACTGGGAGGAGTAGATGCAAATCTATTTATTTAGCGTGCGCAATGTGATTGACCAAACCAGGAAGAGATTGCCTGTTTTTGCGTCTTTATTTACCACGTCTGAAAACCATGTACTAACTTATACAACTTTGCCAAAACTTATGCGTTTATTGGTTTGATACCTGTCAGACCCCCGTGATCTTACATCTCTGCATTTCCTCACGTCTGGGTAATTCTGTAACAGTTTTTCAGCCGTGTTAAAAGTCTTCTACGCGCCGTTACGCACGTCTGTCCTGCAGTGCGCTCCTCTCCTCTCCTCTCCTCTCCAGCACCTGGCTGCTCAGCTCCGTCTCTCAGTTCCGGTCCCGGACTGAGACACAACACCGCTGCCTTCACCCGTCTTTGATCCCTCTGGTCAGTGGTCAGAGCGTTTAGATCTGTGTGTCCCACCTGAGCTCTCTATTAATCCACTCGATCATGGGCGGCACACACATATTCAGGGTTCTAAATTAACTTTTTAGATCACCAGCCAATTTGGCTGGTAACTTTCTAAAGTTACCAGCCAATCAGAATTTCCACTAGCCAAATTTTTTCCGGTGAAAATAAGAGAGATTCTTTACGTTCGTACTGTGTTTCCCATGAAAATAGCATGTTTTTAGCCTAGCTATCATACTGACAACTGAAATAATTACTTTCAGGTATTGTGCCTCCTCTATTACAGTTTTTCTCCATTGGTTTGACTCATTTTTCAAAACAGAAATCACATTCTCAAAACAACATGGACAAACCTCCAAACCACTTGGCAAATGTTCACAAAAGAATTGTATTTCTCATTCATTTCATTACATTGTGGCCTAAATGTCTTCGTACATCTTTGCAAATGATTAAGTACAGGGGGGTCATGCCTATGTTCCCACAGCCCTATGTTCCCTCAGCCCTATGTTCCCTCATTTCTAACTTTTGTTGTCACTGAAAATTAGGCCCTATGTTCCCTCAGGCCTTTGGTCCCCACCATTGGTTGGGTTTAGGCAATGAAGAAAGGAGTTGGTTAAGTTTAGTAAAAAGACCAGGTAGAGGCTAGACAGGCCAGATAGGTAGAGTCCAGATAGGTAGAGAGAGTCCAGAGGGAACATAGGGCTGAGGGAACATAGGGCTGTGGGAACATAGGCACGCTCCCAAGTACAGGTAATATGTGATGTCAAACCTTATAAGCTACTCTTACCCTAAAATCCTGTTTTTATTATTTTATTTTATCATTTATTTATTTATTCAGTTTTACACACAACTGTATTCTGTTAGCTAGACAAAAAAAAAAACTAGTCCAGTAACTATAGCCAGGTAGCATGTCGCTGCAGGAGAAGCAGGTCCGTGCAGCTGATCGATTCACATGACATGCAGTTTGCTCGCTGCCTCCCAGAAAGTTGAGCACCGCGGACATGCACGAAAAAACAAACAAACCGCGACGCATCGTCTGCCACCGCTACGGCTTCACTTTGGTTGTGAGCGGGCATGTGGCGCGTCTATACGTTGCATCTGAACGGTCCCATCCCATGCACGCACACACGCTTCAACTAAGCGGGCCGGTGTGAGTCGCGAGCGACGTGTTGGAGTCTCCTTTCTGCTGTAGCGTGAAACACCGGCCTGCGCGCAGCCAATGGGCGTCTGATACGTCATCACGTAGCATGCAGTGTTCATGGGAAATGTAGTAAGTGCTGCCAGGGGGACAAATGACTGAGAACAGTAGAACGGCTCTGGCTGTGATGATTGCCTTGTGCATCACCGGCCAAACTGGCGGGTAAGTATTTATTAACACCCGCCAAAATGATTTTTAACCCGCATTTGGCGGGTGTTAATTTAGAACCCTGCACATATTATAGGTGTGTGATTGTCACTGCAGCTACTGCCTTTTCGTCACTATATGACGAGTTGGGCCCTGTAGCGATTTGTGTTTATTTATCTAAACAGACATGCTGTCATTGTATGCATCGGATCAAATGTCATTCTGTCCCTTCGTCCATCCAGCTCTCTGTCCACTCTCTCCATGGCGGAAACGATTACCTCGCGCAAAACCCTCATTTACATATTGTGGTTTGCACGTGTTTTCATTTAGCGGGTTACTCTTAGTAGATCACCTGTTTTGCGTGCACTAACCAAACACACAATATTTTAGCGGGTGCAAACAATTTAACGCCCGTTATCTGGGACCTGAGTAAATCCGGCCCTTAAAGTCTCTCCCCAGTGTACGATTGTAATTAAAGAAACTTCTATGAGCCTGATGGAAGATTATCAGCAGAGTTCAGCTGTGGCTTCACATGATCAGACCTTGAAGCTCAGACTGCAGAAGCCACACCAACTCAAATATTGACTTGGTTAACTGTGCATGTGAAAATGCTTCCTGAGTTCAGGTCTCATAGAACAGAACTATCAGACTCACAAAACAGACAGTTAACCCAGTTCATCTTAAATCCATATTTACTTGATTTATAGGACACATGAAGTAAAATGTAGTTTGCATTTGCTGTAGATTATGTAATATAGACCATTCAATTTAAAACTGTAATAAGCTCTCTGGTGTAATTATAAAGGACTATCTACACATCTCCCTTCGTCTTACAGTGCTGCTGAGAACTTGTTGATGATTTCCTTGTGCATATATATATTGTGTGTGAAATTCTATTGAAAATAGGCTGTGACCTCAGTATGATATGGTGAGACATGGGATACCTTTTTTTGTCATCAATGGTCACATGATTGTTCATCATGAGAAGTATGTGCAATCTGCACAAACAAGTTGTGCAATGTTTTCTGTGGCTCTGGAGGAAGCTGGAAAAAACATCCACCACCCTGATGTTGCTGTGGCGATGTCATCATAGTTATCATGGCTTGGGCAATGCATGGATGTTTCCCAAACAGGAAGTGTCTAATTAGTCATTAGACCTTTCCTGCTCAAACTGTATATGTGGAATGGAGGATTCAGTGTTTTTTTTTTTTTTAATAACTCACAAAGACAAAGGTCAGGATATTTCAGCTACATCAGGCCTCACTGTAGCAATGGTCATGTCGGTCCTTCTGATAAACTAGATTGAAATATGTTAGCTGCTGCTGATTGGGTTGTCCAGATGATTACAGGTGTTCATGCTCCCCAGAGGATACAGTGTCAAGACTTTGATAGGCCCATGACATTCAATCCAGTGAAATTGTTGTTAAAAGTTTAGTTTGTCCAACTTTATTGGTTGATTTATTACCTAATATAGAATAGAATAGAATAAAACGTTATTAATCCCCCAAAGGGGAAATTCACTTTGTCACAGCAGCAACAGATACAAGACAAGGCACACAAAGCTGCAACAGGCTGCCACACGCCAGGCACCATCTCACAATCCATCTTACAATATATTCATATCAACCTAAATTGTGTCTTGTATTCAGTGCAGAAAATGCCATGGAGACAAACAGAACAACCCAAAACAAACCTTTATGGATGTATTTTAACAACCAGCAGCCAGACTGACATTCTGTTGGCTTTGTATCTACCCTATCTGTCAGTATGCACAGAGGTCCCCTCTTAAAGCCTTTACACACCAGGGACGTGATGATTACAAGGCTTGAAAGTTTAAAACCATTCATAGGCGCTACAATTATAAACCAAAGTTTCACGTTGGGTAGTTCTTTGCCTCCACGTTGTGCCATACAACCATACAATGCACACCTACTTGTTGATTATGCCTAAAGTGTTCAACACTGGTTTGTTTACTTTAGCCAAACCCGCTATGCCACTGTCGTTTTGTTACCAACGTTACCACCTCCAAAACATCGGCTCACTCTTGTCCAAAGTTTTGTTGTCTTTGTCATGTTTGTGTCTCTTGTCAAGCAAGGTAGGGTGGTCAGAGACACAGGTTGTTGACTTTGTTGTCGTGGTTTTGTGTAGGGTTGTGATGTACCTCCTTTCCACGCAACATGATTGGTTGACGAGTTTAGTCGCCAAGCAAAAGCTCAGAAAAATCGACTTCACGGCAAAAAAAGATTGCTGCACTTTCACTTTGTTGCCTTCACTGTATTGACGTGCGAATTACCCACACACAAAAATACACCCCCAGCATGTAAGGGCCTTTATTCAGCTGTGTATTTTGTTTTGCCTTTATCTGTGCACTGAGATCAAATTGGGATTCTTACTGTTTCTGTTTTTTTTATATATATATATATTTGACTCAGTCATAATGACGCCAACATTAATACATCTTCAGGGAAAATATTGAAATGTCATCTATGATCACTTTACTGTAAATATGATTCTATATGGAGCTAAGCGAAAGTTCAGACAGGAAGACTATCTCTTAAGCACAGCCTCTACCGAGCTCACCCTCTATCTTCCCGCTCCGCCCTCTGCACCTAATTCATCCAATCACAGGCTGTCATCTCCTCTCTCTCCTACCAATCATTCTCTAGCGTCAAATTTAAAAGCGTTCCCTTTCTCTGCTGTCATCCAGCTGTCATCCAGCAAAATTCTCAGCCCACCTCCACCCCTTCTCCACCTCCATCTGATGCCGACCATCTTCATCGGGACCTTCGACCAGGAGTCTACCACCACCAGTGTCTAGGCCCGGGGGGGATCATCATCTTCAGATGCAAGCTATCACCCATAGATCAGTACTCCACGATGATCTACTCCCCGGCGTCTAAGCGCCAAAGCCTATTTGCATGCACAATAAATGCAATTTCACTTTTCAGTCTGACTCTCTTTCCTTATTAGTCTGTCCTGATTGAAATGGCTGCGGTATGAAAGAAGAACAAACCAGACACCAATTGCTTAAAAAAAGCAAATCTAAGAAATTAATAATTAACTAGGCTAACGCTAGAACAGACTGAAGACAGTATATTTACATGTATTTTATTAACACTTTTTTAATATCAAATCTGTGTAGCTTCCTGCAGTCACCTCAGGAGAGAGCAGAGTGTATGGCAGTGCGACTAAAACCCTGTGATCTGTGTTGTTGTAATCACATCATCAAGCACAAATCACATTTCTTCAAGCCGTTGGGCGTCTCAGCTCTCTGACAGTATCTTGTTTCAACCAGATTAGCCCCCTCCACATGGACCCGAAGACATTTGCAGCTTGTTGCTGCAGTTATTCTCCAATTGTGTTGTTCTACACCTTCAAGCCTTCATTTCCATTTTCAATGTGCAATTTGATGTGATTTGTCAGCCAAATAAAAAATTTGACACAACCACGGTTGTGCCTTTAAAAGGTTTTTATAAAATTAGGATAGACTTTGGAGCTTTAATGGACCCAGTGGGACTTTGGTGCCCAGACAGGAGAGCAAACAAGCTGAGGAGCAATGATACCAAAATTTCCATAACGGTTATGTGTAAATCGGGGTTTAAGTGCTCCTATAGGCCCTTTTCAGATCTGGCACTACCAAGGTCTTCAACGATAATGTCAGCCTCATGTACATCTGTTCACACCTGGCTTTAAAATGTGTCTCGACACACGTCACTTGTGATCGGATCTCACTCAATAGGTATGTGTTGCTTGTGGTCAATCGACAGACGGGTCTGTTGTGTCAGTGTGCTTGTGTATGTGAGAGCAAGAGGACTCTTACAATGAAATAGACTTGTATCCTTTTGAAAGGGTGAGATATTTTGTTCTCATAATAAACCCATATTGGGATAATCACACTGTGACAGAGGATGTCAGTCGAGTTCTTGTTTGGGTTCATACTGCAAAGTACATACTGTTCAGATGTGAAAGCACTCTGCACTTTGCATCTTGAGTGCATTCATATCTGAACTTACAGTATGTGATTGGATCACCTGAGATGCAGTTTAACATCAGGGGCCCTAGTTTCCTAGACCGGGCGAAGTCTAAGCTCAGCGCAGCTTCGCCACGCCAACTAGGCGTGTCCAGGTCCATTTCGCAAGTTTGCTGGGCCGCGCAGTCCGACTTAGACCAGCGCAAGCCCGCCCCTCGTCCCTCCTACCGGCGCAAACGGCAAAGGGGGAGGAGACAGGGCGGGAGGGAGACAGGAGGAGGAGAAGTGGGATTAACAAAGCCGATTCGGATCTTCACCAATCAAATGAGCTCCTCTCCTCGCCTTTAACTGCGCCGCGGGTGATGCGCACTGCAAGTTTGTCATTTTATACTTGGACATGGACGGAGGAGACAGCGACGCCAGTGGCCGAACCTCTCCCAGGAGGAAACAGCTGTTTTGGTCCGGAGGTCCGAGCTCAGAGTGACCGAATAATGAGTTTACTAATATCCTTAATCAGGTTTGATCTGATACACTGAGAACCGGTGCCCAGTGTAAGAAACAACAACTAATAAACTAATAAAGAAACTCACATCTATTCATTTCAATTTATTATTCCCATGTGTAAGACAGATGAGAGGTGTACACTAATCACAACATAAACAAACACCATGCGGGATGAAATCAGCGTAAAGGACGCTCTCTCTCTCTCCCCCCCCCCCCCCCCCTCTCTCTCTCTCTCTGTCCGTCTCTTTTTTTTCTTTTTTCTCTGTGATAAGAGATGCTGAGTATACTGTAGTAGGCTATATACTGACTATCTGATACCGAGGCTGTTGTGGTGGGCTAAGAGAGATGATGATTTGTGTTTTGTTTTTCATTACGGCTGCGTGACGACGCAGTCGCTCGTCCTCTAATAAATGAATAAGTAAATAAATAAATAAAGGGGATCATCAGGGCACAGTGCGTATCTCAACACGGCAGCAAAATGCAGTCATCCACCCTCAGTCCTGCTTTTGGGACATCCACAGCTGCTTTTCAGTGCCAGTTCGTCCCTGCTGTGTTCATTCAGGTGGAGTTTCCATTACGCGTGCCACAGCCTTTGATCTCTGCTTTGATCTGACGTCAGATGTGACGGGAAAATCTATATAGATATAAATCCACGTGTTGATTCCATTAGTTGCATTAAATAGTGGTTATTGTGGATATTTATTGCATTGAAATGTGCCTGGAACTGTGGAAACCTGCCTGTGAGGTCTTGGTGACGTGTGTGCACTGCACGTCAGTCAGCCAAACTTCCACTGCACCTGCTGCGCTGCGCCCTGCGCTGAGAATAGGCCTGGTTTGAGGTGGCGAGCTTTCAGCGCACCCTCGGCGGGACATTTTCGCACGAAACTTCCACTGCACCAAGCTGAATCTGTGACACCTCCCCCTGCTGCACGGCCACGCCTATCTCAGCGCAGCGCGATCTACCAATCTTCCAATCTGACTTTGCGCTAGGATGCACTGGTCGAAACTTGCATTAGACCGGCTGCGTTACCTTGCGCCACCTGCGCTGCGCCACCAAACTAGGGCCCCAGGTGTGAATGGGGTCATAGAGTATCTCCATGCACTTCCATAGATAGGAGAGTCTCACATATGTTTCTTGCGACTTTGGACTTTTTTTTTTTTGTAATCAACTTTTTTATTGATTTTAAACATTAATAACACAGGAACAAAACACATACATTGAATACACACAACACCACTACCCATCCCTCCCCCCAGAACACACAGAACCCCCATCATTCCCCCCTTCTTCCCCTCCTCCCCTTCCCCACTGAACATACCGAACACTCCCACAACCCTTCCCCCTTCCTCGCCTCCTCCCCCTCCCCACGGGACACACAGTCATACATTTTTACAAAATCAGAATCAAAATAATCAAATAGGACAGTGTGATGTACAGGATTACAAACATACAGCGTAACACAGATGAACCTCAAAGGTCATGACAATAATGTTTTAACATCCTCTGCAGCTTTTTTCCACATCTGCAACGTTTGTGGTTTGGAATTATTAATACGAGCTGATGACCACTCCAGGTAGATCACCTCGAGGAGAGCTTGTAGCCAGTGTTTTATGGATAATTGATGTGGCGAAAGCCACCTTAAAACTATAATTTTTTTTGCTGCAGTCATGCTAGCCAACCAGAGTTTACGTTCTACCTCAGCAATCTTGAACCTGGAGTCATCATTTAAGAGAAGAAGTGCCGGTTCTAGTGGAAGTTTCCTCCCTATCAGATCAGACACTTTATCCACAACTTTAACCCAGAACCTTTGTACATCTGGACACTCCCACAGGATGTGCATCAATGTGCCCATAACGCCCTGATTACAGAATGTACAGTCAGGATTGGGAGCTAAGCCCATTAGATGTCTTTTACGTGGTGTTAAGTAAGTCCTGTGACAAATTTTGTAATGGATTAATTGGTGATTTGGGTTTTTAGATGACCGAAAGACATTTTCCCACACAGTATCCCAATCAATGGTCCCTGTTCCTAGATGTATATCCGCCTCCCAAGATCTACGTTCGGGGGATTCTGCAGGAGTGTATGATAGGAGATTATTATAAATATAAGAGACTGTTTTCTTATGGGGAACTTTCTCCATCAGTGATATTAAAGGGTGAATCCCCAAATCAACCCCCCAAGGAACCTTGAGCGACTTAAGCGCTGACCTTATTCTAAAATAGAGGAACTGTGAGTTTCTTGAGATACCGAAATGGGACATTAGATCGGGAAAATCCAGAATTGCATTTTGGCCTGAGATATCCCCCAATGTCCAAATGCCACGTTGAGCCCATAATTGTGAGGTGAATGGTTCGCCACCCGTCAATAAATTGGCGTTACGCCAAATAGGGGAGTGTTTATGCCATTTTGATTTAAAACCCATATATTTCTCCACATTCGCCATAGTTTGTATTACATATGATATAATCGGGCCAAATTGAGAATAACATTTCTTGTGTTTGAGTCCAGAGAAAGCAACATCCCGTAGTCTTAGAGGATGAACCAGCGCCTGTTCTAGCGTCTTCCAGGGGGAAGTTAGCTCTGCATCAAACCAGTGCTTCAAGGAGCGCAGCACAAACGCCCAATGATACAACTTGAAGTTAGGGCATGCCCATCCACCCTGGGGTTTATCTCGTTGTAATGTAGCCCATTTAACGCGAGGTTTTTTCCCATTCCAAATGAACTTTTTAAGCTTTGAGTCAAGTTTCTTCCAAAACCCCGCTGGGGTTGGTAAAGGGAGCATAGAACTTATAAAGTTTATGCGTGGGAGCACATTCATTTTAATTGTAGCTATACGGGCAGGCATTGATGAAGGGAGCGCTGCCCATCTCTCAAGGTCATCCTCAATTTTTTTTTAAATGGAAGAGTAATTATTTTTCGCTATTGCCTGGATACAGGGACTAATTTCTATACCTAAATATGTTGCTTTCTGCGCCACCGGTATGCAGGATTGAATTTTTAATTTCTTCAAATCTGTGTTCAACAACAGTAGGATCGATTTAGAGTAGTTAATCTTATAACCAGAAAGTGTACCGAAGTGTTCTATAATTTTCAGCACACTTGGGAGAGACTGTTGTAGGTTGGAAAGGTAAACAAGTGTGTCGTCCGCATACATTGAAATGGAGTGTGATGTGGAGCCAATTTGAATTGGAGCAACTAATCTGCTTTGTCGTATGTATTGGGCTAATGGTTCAAGTGACAAATTAAAAATGGCAGGAGATGCTGGGCAGCCCTGTCTAGAACCGCGACCTATACTAAAAAGATCAGAAAGCTGCCCAGCTGTGACAACCCTTGCAGAAGGATTAGAATATAAAACTTGTATCATTTTAATAAAATTTGGACCAAATTTAAATTTTTCCAAGACTTTCCACAGATATCCCCATTCCAAGCGATCAAACGCTTTTTCCGCATCAAGAAATAGAAGCCCACCTGGCAAGCCTGTCTTTTTGGCATCAGCGATGACATGTAAAAGTCGGCGGACATTATCTGATGCTAACCGTCCTTTAAGAAAACCGGTCTGATCCGGATTGATTAACTTCCCTGTGACTTTGTCCAGACGCATAGCAATAACTTTGGAGTAAATTTTGATATCTGCGTTAATTAGCGATATAGGGCGGTAACTTGCACAGTTCTGGGGATCCTTGCCGGGTTTATGAAGCACTGAGATAAGTGCTGTGTTAAGATCTTTGTGGAAATAGCCCTTTCTTATAGCAGAGTTAATAGTGTCTAACCAAATCGGACCTATAATATTCCATAGTTCTAAATATAGCTCAGCAGGGATCCCATCTATTCCTGGGGAGCGCCCTCTATTGGTTAATTTAACTGCTGTGTGTAGTTCATCCAAAGTTATTGGGGCATCCAGTTCCTTAGATTCATTGTCAGATAGTGTTGATAAGTTCAACTTGTCAAAAAATGAATCAAATAGTTCAGTTGAAAGTCTGTCCTCTGAGGAGTATAGATTCTCGAAAAATGACTTAAACGTATCATTAATGTCGGCTGTTTTGGTGACCCGTCCCTTCACCGGGCAGTTAATAGATGGGATGTTGAATTGGTTTTCTTGTCGTTTCAATGTTAGAGCAAGTAGACGACTTGGTTTACTGCTATCAGTATAATATCTATGTTTGGTGATGTGCATCATAAATTCAACCCGCTGCCTAAGTATATCGTCCAGCTCTGCCCTCACTGACTTAAGCTTTGTTTCCACTTCATCCCTATAGTTGTCCTTAAGTTCTCTCTCTAAATTACTGCAAGCCTGTTCTAATTGGGAAATCTTTTGCAATCTGCCCTTTTTAAGATAAGATGAGAAACCAATTGCATTGTGGCGCAGAAAGCCCTTAATTGCTGACCATACAATTGCGTTATCCGAGACTGAATCCTTATTAATATTAATAAATTCTACCAATTTGGTTTTAACTTGTGAGAGATATTTTTCATTTTTAAGAAGGATAGTATTGAACCTCCACCTTGAAGGGGTACCTTGTAGGAAAACCAGATTAAATGAGGTTATTATTGCATTATGATCAGAGATAATACGAGGTAGGAATACAACATCATCTACAGCTGGGATCAGGTTTGGTGCGGCTAGGATATAGTCTATTCTTGAGAACATTTTATGATATGGAGAAAAGTATGTGTAATCCCTAGCCGTGGGATTCTGCATCCTCCAGATATCCACCAAATTAATGTCCTTAGCAAAGTTCTTTAAAGCGTTGGAGGATAAGGCTTGTGAATGCGTAATGGATGGATTAGATCTATCTAGATTACAATCAAAAAATGTGTTCATGTCTGATCCTACAATAAGTGAGTAATTAGAGAGACACAGTAACTCTTTAGTTAACCAAGGAAAATAAGATGGGTCAAAGGTTGTGGGCGCATAAATACTTGCAAAGGCTATTTTTTTCCCCTGGATGGAAACCGCACAATAAGCCAATCTCCCTGAATTATTAGAACTAATTTTATCAATTGCCAGATTTAGTTTACGCTTCATGAGAATCATAACCCCTTTGGTCTTAGATCCATCCCCCGAGGACGCTACTACTCTGTAGTGTTTGTTCTGCATACGACGGACATCAGACGGTTCTAGATGAGTCTCAGATAGGAGAGCCACATCAACATTTTTCCTTTTCAATAATTCTAGAACTTTTGAGCGCTTAAATGGTGAATTTAATCCCCTAACATTGAGGGATAGTATAGTGTAGTTAGCCATCCAGGTGACTCCTGATCAAAATGAAATGTAATCCTGATGTGCGATAGTATAACCTCTCTGTGTGTGTCCCCCACCCACCCTCCCTTCTGTGATATACACATAACTTCCTTGTAACCCTCATTGAGCTAACTACCTTACCTAGTAGAGCTCCCAAGTTTAAATTCTTAACATAAAACGCCGAAATCAATATCGATATACACTGAATGAAAAGGAAAGGGACAAAAACAAAATAGTGAAATAATCACAGAATATAACGGCATTGGAAATAGGATTTTAAGGTATCCTTTTTTTTTTTTTTATATATCCTATATCTCAAATAGATTTTGTCCCTGTCACCTCCCATCTCAGTTATTTAGTCAAAGGGTTAGCAGTAATGATTGCTGACCAGAGAACAACCACTGACTGTCTGAAGTTCTTATGAATTGTGGTCATCATAAAGAGGAAAGAAAATATAGCAATTCAACAAAAATATCCAATGAGCCACAGGGTAAAATATACCAAAATGAAAAACTGAGTGGCCAATAACATATTAAACCAGAGTAATACTGTGTACTGAGTGCCTTTCCAAAATGAGGAATAAAGTAACACACAAATAAAGTAAAAACACATTGGCAGAAAGTCTCCCACACTAAATGAGTTTCTTTTAAATCAGTTCTTGAATAAGGCACTTCATTGTATTGTCCATGTGAATAAGACTCTGGCAATGACAAATAAAAACATAATTAAATAAAGTATAATAAACTAAGAGCTGCCAATGTTGTACAAAACCTAAATGATCCTGTGCATTTACAGTGCCATACTGTAGAGAGGTCAGATCAAAGAGTAAGGCTCTTACGGTGTTCAGTTGCCATGGTAATCGTTCATTATGGTAACGAAAAGAGGCTGCTGATGACAGATAAACGAGTGAAAGTCTATCCAAGATCGACTCCCTGTGGATGAAAAATCAGTCCATACCTTCAACGGTCAGAGCTAGATCGGGCTCCAACATTTGGGCCGAGGTGTTGGTGAAAAAATGCCTCCGCAGCCCGAGCGGTGCTGAACGAGTGACGGGACCCATTGAAGTACACCACGAGCGTTGCAGGGTATCGCAGGCTGAACTTGATATCCTTCTCGTACAGCTGTGCTTTCACCTTCTTATAGGCGCTGCGCTTGGCTACCAGCCGGGCACTAAAGTCCGGAAAAATGAGGATTTTCTTACCCCCGTAGGAGAGTTGACGTTTCTTTATCGCCAGCTGGAGCACTCGTTCCCTCTCCTGGTAGCGATGAAAGCATAGGATGAACGGCCGGGGATGTGCGTCGGGACTCGGCTTGGCCATCAGGGCTCTGTGACATCTCTCCAACTCCGGCGGTTTTGTAAAGCTTTCGTCGTTCAGCACTTTGACCAGAAGCTCGGACATAAATTTCAGGGGACACTGTCCCCGCTCGCTGTCCTCGGCGACACCGAGGACTCTCAGGTTCATGCGCCTCTGCCTGTTTTCATATCCGTCCAATGTATCTTTCAGTCCTTCATTTTCCTTAGCGAGGTCCTGCACGGTGGATTGCAGTTCCTCTATGGATGTTTCCAGCGTGGTGATCCGGTCACTGTGGTCTGAAAGTGCGCCCTCCGCCTCGGTAAAACGAGCCTCAAACGATTCGACCTGGTGTTTTACGGCTTCCAGTGCTGTCTGGATCGGCAAGAGCGCTGATGTTATTGCTTCCGTGATGTTGCTCCGAGCTTTCTCGAGCTCAGTAACCAACGTGGCTAACGTTAGCTGCTGCTGCTCCGCCGCCGCCGCCGCTGCATCGGTACTTCTCGTAGTCGGCCTCTCTTTTCTGTTTCCTTCCGACATCTCGAATGTAAATCTAACCTGATAAGGTTGTTGGCGTAAAGCTATGGTCACTTTTTAGGCGTAATTATTAAGCTAAAACAAACTTTACTCGGGAGCTCCCCTCCACGCGTCCGCTCAGCACGCCATCAACCCGGAAGTCCCGCGACTTTGGACTTTGATGCAGTGATGTTGATGTCGTTATGAGATGTCAGTAACTTGTGCATATTAGTGCCACAGCAATACATATAGAACCTCAAGCTCTTGAGGTGCTTTCACACACGACAATTTTTTTCCAAAACTTAAAATTCCATGTCATCAATACTTGCTGGCCTCAAGGACTCTTCCATTGACAGGAGGAATCCTCTTACTGAGTTGTGTCTTTGCTGGATAGGATATGTAGACTTATAAATCACCTTATTCTATCAACTATGTGTGTGTGTGGCGTTCTCAGAATCAGACAGAATCACAGATCGATGGAAATCACCTGGAAATCCTTGTTTCCTCGTGTACAGCTGTGGTTTGCTGCACACAGAAACCTGCAATTATCTCTGTCTCTGAGTCATGGCTGCACCTGAACAGCCACCGAGTTATTAAAAAATAATTATAGCCTCATGTAAAACAAGCAAAAACACAAGCTCCCATCGGAGGTGACTCACAGCAGTCTGACTTCTAGCACGTACAGACGATCTGTCCGTCACTCACACTGAGTGTTTCTCAATGTATTGAGGATGTGACAAATTCAATTTCAATAGGAGTTGACTAAAACCTTTAGCAGTTTAAAAATAAGTGTTATGATTATGACATCATTGGATTGAACATTTTTAACCTTTGGATTCCTTGAAAATGTTTCCTGCAGCCTCTCTATTAAGCTACAAGGTACATTTTTTCATGAATGTGACTTTTGGACATGGATGTCCACATTTAGTTAACTATCATTATTTTGCCAGAATCGGGTTGGCAAATCATTCAGAATGAGTTTATTAACACTGTCAGGCTAGTGGTAAGTCATGTATTTAACATGAGTCTGTGTAAGGTACTTATATATACCTACGTATGTGTAATACAGTGGCACAGACTCTGAGCTCAGTCTAACTCAAACAGCTGAACCACTTGGACTGTATCACCCCAATTTACAGCTTTTCTGTTAACCATTAATTAGCATTTAATTGGTATTTCTAGAACTACACTGAAGCTATATACTGTCTGATCAGCTGGTAACCCTTCAGAATCACACACACAACAAAGTGAGTGTCACCGGCCTCTTATTTCACTGGTTACAATAATGGAAGCATGCAGACACATTCGCATGCAAAGTATCTGGCCTGAGGTCACATGTAGCCGGCTAGCATGCAGGTCGGTAACATGTTTAATGTGTTTCTTAGCAACAGTCTCTTACCTGTCCGGTTGCAGAGCTCTTTGTATTGGCCAAATAAGTCAAACACACAAAAACAAACAATAGTTGGTTAGTGCCTATTTGTGTTAACTTATATGGTGCTTAAAATTTTTTAGAATAATATCACACTGCGAGATGTGATGCACAAAGTATCCTAATGACCAAGTCACTGCTTTTATTCAGTAGATCACCACAACCTTGGTGATATTAATATTTAAACAGCTGTATCATGTGTGCTTGTGTGCAGTAATCCGGTAGTTCAGTGGTCACAAACATGTAGGTTCCAAAGGTCAAGGGCCATTTGACAGCAAGATAAATTGGAAGATTATAAATAAAGTGTCCACTAAACTCATAAATTGTGGGCATTTTAAAGTGGCTAAACACTTTCACTAAAGCCTGGTTTATGCTTCTGCGTCAATTCCACACCATAACCACACAAAACGGTGTTTGTCTTCCTGCTTTGTTCTTCCAGCCACAAATTGAAAATGAGGAGAAATTGGGAAAACTAAATGCTGGAAATAATGTTCTGAGTGGACATGTAGTTAATTTTTTTTGGAGGTGTACATCAGGTGACGATTCACAGCGCTGCAGAGGGCTCTGTGGGGGTACGCCGTCCAGCTCACACATTTCCATGTTTAAAGCCTTTAGCACTCCAACATTAACACATGAAACTGGGTTTGGGAAACTAGTTAAGATAACTAATAGCACAGTGACAAATTCAGAAGTTGAGAGGACAACAGAAGCATGGGGGCTTTTTTAAGAGTAAAGATACAAAATGGTCAGTGCTTGTTAATGCATTTGGCTTTGGTTCAAATAACTGGAGGAACCAAGAGATTTAACAGCTGATTTAGTCTCATACTGTAATAGAACATCAAAGGTCAAGAACACCTTCTCATGTGGTGTGACTCTACACTCAGTGACCTTGTTGCACATACCTTGAATACTTGCATCATCACTTTATTTTTTTTTTCTATCCTCAACCCTGAAGCACCCACTTCACTGGAGTTCTGAGGTGAGTCATCTTCGTAAGCAACAGTGCGGAGGGAGTGATGATGACGGTGACTTTCTCAGACGGCGAGACGCAGCCGTAGGACTTGGAGGGGAAAAACAGACGCTAGCAAACTGGAGTGAACTCTTACATGCCTCACTGTTGCCTCAGGCCGAGGGGAGCGAATGACATCTACCTGACTGTCACAACTGTTTATAGAAAAGCAGGCAGCCGATGACATCAAGGCCTGGGAAAGGGTGTGGTTCATGCTCTGAATCACATTGTCCTTTATAAACACTGGATTCTTACATCACTGAGGAAGGGAACATGTAAAGAGGTTACACTGAACTATCATTAATCTTCTGCTGTGTTTAAGAGCTTAAGACCTCAAAGCATTGGTTACTACAGGTCATAATTTAATATGTGTATTATATACCCTGCAGTCTGCTCTGTAGACATTGACTTCACTGTTTTGCTTCAGTGTCACTGCTGAACTTTGCAGTGTTGTTCATTTCAAAGGTAAAAAATCTACTGTACACAACCCAACAGTAGGCTACTAACCTTAGACAGACACAGTTATAGCCTACCCTTTTTTCACAGGGCTGGCCCACAGATAGTTCGTAATCCAGAACCAGTACTTTGCACGAAAACTGGTTTTAGGAGTTCCAGAAATGCTTTGCTGGTCTAGAACCAAGAACATAACATCAACATTGTTGGATGCCAATGTAGGCTCAAAAAATACAGAAGCAACAGTTGTAAAGAGACAATGTAGTCATTGTTGGCGTGCTGCTATACTGTTTCTGGGAGTTGAAACATATACACACATGGATGTGTACAGTGGTTTATATGTAGCTCTATGGTAACTCTCAAACTTGCAGAGAGGTAAACAAGTTATTAGAAGTTTCACATCTTCAACAAATCAGTACCAGTTTAGAAAAATCGCATACATATAAGGGCTTTGGAATGTAGCTTTAGAACAAAGAGTCTTTTTATCCTTTCAGACAGAAACAGCGTTTTTTTGGGGGGTGAAAACGGTATTTTTTTAAAACAGGTGTCAGAGTGGGAAAATCTCAATACCCAGCACCAGCATTTTCGTGTGGACACCCAAAACCTTTTATTTGTGAAACTGCTCTAACCTGAGCCACACCGCTAAACGTATACAGTGGATGTAATGTAATATCAACAACGGCCGACACTGCGGCTGAATCGCGCCTGTTAAATCATCACTGATCGCCATGTCTGCACTGACACGACTCCCTCCCTTACATACTGTTCGGGTCAAATTTGACCCGTTTTGACATTTGACAGCAGAAAAAATACCCTAAACATCATTCTTTTAGGCTGAAATTTTATGACTTTTCCTAAAGTGACCCAAAATACACAAAAATGAAAATATTTTTAAATTGTATACTTTTGAACAGGTGCTACAATTTGTATACACTGAGGCTGTTTCGGGTCAAATTTGACCCGTATCTGTTTAGATGGATTTTAGATCCACCAGTGTGGGTCAAATCAAGGAAAATTGTGGTTTTAGGGAATCTTGAAACTGTGGAACTGTACAGGCCATGTTTGTGTGTATAATTTATGGGACAGTGGTGACAGAAACAGAGTTCAAGGGGGACTTCAACACTGTCACGAGAACTGCCTGTGTTCCCACCACATTTGCCCAGGTTCCCACAGAGACAGACACCTGCTGGTCTTTGAGGGGGCATGGGGGGACCTCGAAACAGTGAAATAGTAAAACAGCATAGTAGTGATCATACAGTATGGTGCACAAAGGGAACAGAGGTCATCTGAGGTCAAGGGGTGCCTTGACACAGACACGAGATCTGCACCTGCAAGCACCTGCACCTGCAATGTAATAAAATAATCTATAAAGTAACAGATTTGAATCAATTTGCGTTGGGAGGGTGGTGGTGGGGGGTCATGACATAGAGGTTCCTGAGCTGCCATTTCAGTGACTGACATCATGGCAGCGAGACTTGGTACAACAGGCCCTTTATCTGATCTTCCAAAAGGAGGAGGTTGATAGTGATTTGGTGGAGGATGTGTCAGAGCAGGAAGACAATGCCAAAGAAAACCATATTATATATAAAGCAGGGAGAGTGCTTTTTAAAAAAAATAATAAGCATTTTATTATTTAATGTTTTTGTGTTCTAAGTGGTAAATATTATCAATATTAATTCAACATTTAATGTTGAATTAATATTGATAATTATGATTTCTTATGATATAGCATTTAGCTTATAACATATAGCACGTAATGGTTGCAATGGTTAAACATGGTCATATTATGAACTCCAACAGTTCCACAAAGTTCATGCCATTTTAAAATTCAATGAAATATATTTAAATCGTGGACCGGGGAACGCATCTGGACGAGGGGGGGCCATAATTTCAAGTCAAGCGCGGGGGGGGGGGGTCAGTGTGCCCTTATTTTGAAATCCTTGTACAGGGGGTTACTGTTACCAAGGATACGGAAATAAAAGTAGCGAAGCTCCGGACAGAGTTGCGGTGATTGTATCCAGTTTATGAATTATGAAAACACATGAGTCTATCACAACAACGGATTTTCCAGGACAGATCAAATCCGTTGAATTTTCACGCTGATTATCCTTAGGAGAGGTAGGCTGCCGGTTCTCACGGACCGGACGTTTTTTTTTTTTTTTTTTTTTTTTTTTGGAAGGTGTGTGTGTGTGTGTGTGCCGAGCGGACCCGTCTATAGAGACACGCGTCTATATGGGACAGGCTTTTATTTAATTTAGAACAAACCTTATGCTCAGCAAAGATAGAAAATATGTATAGTCTAATATAATAAAATGGTTCTGTTATTTGGCCACTGTTTAAAAGAATCAGAATATAAGGAAAGAATCGGATCCAGAGCAGCATTCATTTACAAGTTTAATCAGCACCAATTAAACTTCTTCTAAATAAACGTAAACATTCAATAACTCAGGTCAGGTCGGACCACGGGCTTCTTTTTTTTTCTTCCTCACAGGAGAAATGAGGTGTGCGCTGTGCTGCGCTCACCTCGCTTCTCTCTGACGCGTCGGTGCTCTGTTCTTTCTGTGATTTGTCTGCTGCCTTGAATCCGCCCTTCATACGTGCGCATTCACAGATTCACAATAAGACAAGCCGGGGTTGAGTTACCAAGTTGATAACCAGCGTTGTGGTACCACTGATCCAGAGTGACAGTGTTGTAGGTTCAGCTGGATAGGCTGAGTAACCCCGGGTAGGCTGAGCTCGCTTCGTGATACGCCTCAGACACTCACGCATGCCGTATATTGATAAACAATGCACTTGATAGACTCACAAATTCAAATCAAAATGCAGCACTCGGTGACTGTTTTTTTTTTTATCGGCAGCAGTGAAGGTGGTGACTTGGCTCTTAAAAACACAGATACACCTTTTTACTACAGCTTTTAGGCTATTCAAAAAATAATCAGAGCACAAAAGTTACCGGGGCCATGGCCCCCCTGGCCCCCCCGGTTCCGCGGTGTATGATTTAAATCATTGTGGCTTTTATGTGTTTATGTCTTATGTAGAACAGGATGTAATACTGTGTAATAGTAGAAGTCTTTATCCAAAAACGAGTGTTGTAAAACTTTAAAAATGCACTCTCCCTTCTCTCTGAATTTTTTTTTAACACTCATTAATGTATGTGTCATAGGCTATTTAAACATTCTAAATAGATCTGTAGTTTAAAATTCAATATACACACTTACTATGAGGGAATTCTTGGTCCGGGTCAAAATTGACCCGAACCATACTGTGAAGGTATCAAATTTGAACAGTATGCAGGGTTCGACATTAACGGTTGCCCGATTGCCCGATTGCCCGGGGCAAGTAAAAATTACCGGCGGGCAGGGAGAACCTGTGCGGACTAGCCCGGTCGGGCAAGCACCGACTCAGATTTTATTTATTTTTTATTTTCGGACTTTTTATGCATTTAAATGCATTATGCAGGATTTGGAGGGGGTATATGCAAAGATATGTTCGCCAGGAGCTACTAAACGACCGCTTCCAGGTGTACTTTAGCGTCAGACTGAGCAGGGAGCAGTTTAACAGCCTGTTAGAGAGAGTTGGTGTGATCCTCAGGAGGATGACAACTCACTTCATGCATCCCGTCACTTTAACTGAACGTCTGGCCGTTTGTTTTCACTCTGCAAGTGGCTGATTTTGTTTCAGACTCCACTACATCCTCTCCTATTGGACGCACCGAGATGTCGTCACAGCGCGCTGCGCCCAGATTAAACATTTTTTTATTCAGGCGCAGCGCGCCGCCACGGCATGCGCCCACCTCGCGTGCCGCTCAGCTCGGCGCAGAGCCGTTCGCCCGTGCGCCGCGGTAGCACATACACAATGATGGGTTTGCTGCCACCTTCCGCCGCCTGCCGCGTTCGGTGTGAAAGGCCCGCCGCTGTTTCAGACTCGGGGCAGACGCACCGTCACGCACGCAGCAACAGTCACCTGTTACCGATTAGTTACCATACCTACGAGCTAAAGTGTCCTTCTTAGGTTATAATCCTGTTGTCAATAAACACACATGGAGACGGTGCTTCAACCAGGGGTGTCAAACATGCGGCCCGCGGGCAGTGGGTCCAATCCGGCCCTCAGCATGAATTTGCCAAGTGTGAAAATTTTAAATTGCACATATTTTATCAAGAAATTTCAGGTGGTTCATAATATGTTTTGTAAAAAGATTGTTCATTAACTGTAAACATCTTAATAATGTACTAAAACAGAGGAAAAATTCAAGTTTTAAAATATATTTATAGGCTATCATGCTATTGTTTTACTGGTTAGGCCTACTTGAGATCAAATTGTGTTGTTTGTCGCCCCTGAACTAAATTGAGTTTGACACCCCTGTCTGTCACTGTTGTTGCAATGTCCCACATCCTTGAGTTTTACAGGGGCAATTCAATAAACTAGAGTAACATGGAAAAGTCTAGGCTATTTCCAGTAGTTCAAGTCAAATGTCCCCAACCAAGTATTGAGAGCATATAGATGGACATGAACATTTTCATATTAAAAATGATTTTTTAAATTGGTATTTTCTAATTTTTTTTTTTTTTTAATTGTCCACTGTCCACTGAATGCAATGAAAAGAATAAAATCTGATTGGAGGAGCCAGCTATCTGTTAAAATGTTGTCCAGGTTAATGTTTTTAGCCATTAAAGGCCCTTCAGTTCAAGATTTCAACTGTGATCGGGCATTAAACAGGTGGCTCACCTGTTCAGATAGGGCATGGAGGGTGTAACTACTGGTCAAATAATGTGAAATAGCAGTTAATTTTACATGTCTGCAATGATTGACATTTAAATGCAATTATAGATAATAATAATAAATACTGCTTTCTGAAGAGTAGTGTTGTATATAGTCAACAGGAAGGATTTTAGTAAGATATAAGTCATGAGCGAAAGTATGCACCACACAACCAGAAAAAAAACCTAGGCAGGGCAAGTAGGAAAAAACCTTAACGTCGGACCCTGGTATGTAAGGGTTAATTGACTAATAATGTTTGGAGTTTGAATACAGTGAGTAAGCTTTCTGTATTCTTCTCTGTGGTGTATGTGTTTGGCAGTGTTACAGCACCACACACCCTCCACACAGGCCTTGCATACTTACTACAGCGCTTTGAGTCGTTTTCAGTTGATCCATGTGTACGCAGATATTTTTGATATTTTACAGAGATTTCTTTCAAAACGAACAAAATAAAGATTGTTTTGGGTGAAGCTTTGTTTCCGTGTGGACAAGGTAAAAGTGTCAGGGTTCCCTCCTGTACCTCATGAGTCTCACCTGTTCCGATTGCCCCACATGTGTCTCGTTTCCTCATGTATTAAGCCTCAGTGTTTTCCCATTGTACTTGGTCAGTTCATTCTGTCACGGTTTTGGTTGAACTGGACCCAGTCAGAGGTTGCAGTCAAGAGACACATGAGATAATCACAAGAGGGAGCTCACAGGACGACAGGACACTGAACTTCAAAATAAAACAGGAACTAGACAGGGAACAAAAGACACAGAGCATTTAGCAGCTGAAAACATATACTTCAGGTGAACACATCTGGAACCATACCTGGAAAAGTATCTGGGACTGCTTTGTTTTTACACTGTAGTGTAAGTTTCTCATTAACTCCCATTTTCAATGCAAGCTTTTTAGATTATGATGTTGAAATAGAAGTAAATGTTGTTGAATTAACAAGGAGCTTAACAGTCTTAACTGTAATGCTTTGACAGGACACGAGAGCTTATCTTTTTGAGTTAAGACAGTTGTGATAGTGAGGTGGTTCCAACAGCCTAAAATTACACCACTGTTACTTGGTATTTTGTCATCATTGTTATACCACACCCTAACCTGTTTCCGAGGGCCTTCCTTGTTATTTCATAATAATACTGTAATACTCTGGGGTAGTTAAACAGTCAGAATTTCTTAAAGACCAGATTTTTACCCAATTGTTCTCTAATCTTTTGAGTTATTTTATCTTGTCTTGGTAAGTACACAATAAGTATTTTATTATGTACTTTATTATGCTGCAATATTGAAATGGTCTTGGACCATCAGGATCTTTTCTAAATTAACAAAAATACACAAACACAACACAAACAAGTTTCATAAGTCATACATTAATTACACATCTAATGGTGATTAATCAGGGCAGTCACAACATGACTGAGAAACACACAGAGAAATATAGATTTTAAAACACAATGTGTAATCAGGGATGTAAAAGATATGGTTATTTCAGATATGTTTCTAATAAATGTAGGGTAAAAGTTGAGATTGACTCCTGTCTAAAAGAAAGATTAAAATTATTAATGAGACTTGAGCCTTTGTTTTATATAATCTTTTAGTATGATCCAACAAAGCTAGCCTCACATAAAGACGTATAGAAACAGAGTGTGATTACAGCAGCTCCAGGTGTTGTGGATCTGAAAGCCCTGGTGTCAGCAGAGCTTTAAAGTATTACCATGTCAGACCACATGTGGCACAGAGAGCCACCCTGCTGTCCCACCAGGTGGACATGGCAGCACCAGCACCCGCTCTATGTCCTGGATTAGACTTGGCTGGCAGACATAACAAAGAGATTGGGGCTAAGAGATGGCTGTCCGCACAAAGCCTGTCTGAAGTGAACCAGTCTGGGGATAGAACGCCGTCAGGGAACGTATAACTCATGTGTGTACTGTACATAGTGAGGTGTGACTCAGTCCGTGAGTTAGTTTCACTGCACGGTGGTACAGCACCACTGGTTTCATGTTTAAAATGTTGTATCACTACATCATTTCAAGCTCAAAACTACCACCTGGAGGAATCACACACAGAGAGCATGCATACTGTATATTATTTTAAATTTGGTATCTGTTTCACATTGAGGTGGATTTGCTAAGTTTCCCACGGTAATCCATTGACTGGCCTGTGCAGCAACAGTTCCACATGCTGCTGGTGAGTAGTGAGGTCTGAATAAGAGAAGTGTGAACTCACTGCAGTAAAATCCACTCAGTTCATCAAACTGGATTGATGATTCATGCAATTACAGCTTGTAAATGCAGGATTCAATCAGAGATTTTAAAACACAAGTAAATGCAATGTTAGATTGTGGATACACCTACTGGAAGTGTTATTTTTATGTAAATGCGCACCTCTTATTAAATCACATGTAGGGCTACAGACGGCAGAATCATTTATTCTCATTGAGACAAAATAGCATAATCGTATTTATCTGTATGATTTTTCTGTACAAACACTATGCCATGGGAAACATAAGGATAGCCTGCTGTACTATATTTCCTCATTGCCTTTAATGGGGCTGCTACATTACAGTAACTGCACAGTCAAGCGGTTGTGATTAAAGCCAGCAAACTACAGTGAAAATTAACACTGGTGCCCTTTCATATCAATTTCACATCAAAGCAACTGTTATATTCCTTCAATTCCATTTGTGTGGCTTGACAAACATCTGAAAAAACACAAAGTAAACAACAAGCAAAATTCAAAGTTCATTTCATGTCTGTTGTCATGAAATGAACACACAATAATTCTCTACTTAAAGGGGAACTCACACAGCGTCAGTTTCAACTTTCACTTTTATGTGTATAGCACCAAAGCATAACATGCATTACATCAATGGAATTTAGAGAAACCCAACAATTCCCATGGTGAGTGTAAGGTGACTGTAGAGAGGAAAATCTCTGAACTGAAAGACATACTGTTGTATGAATATAAAAGTTTTATAGATCCTATTGTAGCTCCAAGAAGTGTAAAGTCCCTTTTGTCAGCATTAGTTTTCACTGCTGAAAACTGAACTTCTGGTTGACACAGGTTGCACTGTGAGTGATGTAGGCACATTGGGCCCTAGTCTCGTAGACCGAGCGAAGTCTAACCTCAGCGCAGCTTCGCCACGTCAATGGGGTGTGGCCCAGGTCCATTTCGCAAGTTTGCTGGACAGCGCAGTCCGACTTAGACCAGCGAAGCCCCTCCCCTCGTCCCTCCCACCGGCGCAAACGGTGAAGAGGGAGGAGAGAGGGCGGGAGGGAGACAGGAGGAGGAGAGAAAGGCGTGGAGTGGGTTTGACACAGCCAAGTCAGATCTTCACCAATCAAATGAGCTCCTCTCCTCACCTTTAACTGCGCGGAGGGCGATGCGCGCTGCAAGTTTGTCATTTTATACTTTGACATGGACTGAGGAGACAGCGACGCCAGAGGCCGAACCTCTCCCAGGAGGAAACAGCTGTTTTGGTCCGGAGGTCCGAGCTCAGAGTGACCGAATAATGAGTTTACTAATTAACCAGGATTGATCTGATACACTGAGAACGGCTGCCCAATGTAAGAAACAACAACTAATAAAGAAACTCACATTTATTCAAACCCTGTGTAAGCAAGATGAGAGGTGTAGCCTACACTAATCACAACATAAACAAACACCATGCGGTATGAAATCAGCGTAAAGGACGCGCTCTCTCTCTCTCTCCCTCCCCCCCCCCCCCCTCTCTCTCTCTCTCTCTCTGTCCGTCTCTTTTTTTTCTGTGATAGAGATGCTGAGTATACTGTAGTAGGCTATATACTGACTATCTGATACCGAGGCTGTTGTGGTGGACTAAGAGAGATGAAGATTTGTGTTTTGTTTTTCATTACGGCTGCGTGATGCGGTCGCTGGCGCTAATGAATTAATAAGTAAATAAATAAATAAAGCGATCATCACAAGGGCAGAGTGGTATCTCAACACGGCAGCGACATGCAGTCATCCACCCTCAGTCCTGCTTGGGACATCCACAGCTGCTTTTCAGTGCCAGTTCGTCCCTGCTGTGTTAATTCAGGTGGAGTTTCCTTTACGCACCGACAGCCTTTGATCTCTGCTTTGATCTGACGTCAGATGTGACGGGACAATCTATATAGATATAAATCCACGTGTTGATTCCATTAGTTGAATTAAATAGTGGTTATTGTGGATATTTATTGCATTGAAATGTGTCTGGAACTGTGGAAACCCGCCTGTGAGGACTTGGTGACGTGTGTGCACTGCAGGTCAGTCAGCCAAACTTCCACTGCACCTGCTGCGCTCCGCCCTGCGCTGAGAATAGACCTGGTTTGAGGTGGCGAGCTTTCAGCGCAACCTCGGCGGGACATTTTCGCACAAAACTTCCACTGCACCAAGCTGAATCTGTGACGCCTCCCCCTGCTGCGCGGCCACGCCTATCTCAGCGCAGCGCGATCTGCCAATCTTCCAATCTGACTTTGCGCTAGGCTGCGCTGCGCCAAGAAACTAGGGCCCCATGTCTCCACTTTTGGTCATGGGTCTATCAATGCTATATACTAGATCTGCTGGGAAATTAACAAAATACATGAGTTGGCTGGATCAACCTAACCTGGGTTCAACCTAAAAATAATACAGCATGAAAAACGTTGGTGAGGCTGCACTGCAAGAGCGTGTTGCTACAGGTGGTGGTGAAATGATGATGAAATATGATACAGGAGGGCGGGTGACTGAAGGATTACCAACAACCTACACTACTATTACACTCAGTGACAAGAGTCTGGATTGTTTAAATGTTACAAAGTAAATCATAAGGATTATGGAGATGCTGATATTTGATTCCCTTGTGCAATGTGTTACCAAAAAGGCTGAGCCAGTTTAAACTGTTTTTTCTTTTCTTCCTTCCTTCCTTTTTTTTTTTTCTTTTAACTGGCAACTCAAAGAACTCTGTGTTAATACAATGTTGTTAAATAAATGAAAGAGCAGCATTTTTCATGCAACTATACTACAGCAAAACTATAAATTATCCACATGCCATGTTAGATAAACTTCATCTCCTCCCATTATCAGTCAGATGAATGCAGCTCCAAATGTGGTCCCATCTGAACATGACAGATGCTCAGACATTAATAGTTCATGATAGAATTTTGTACTTCACCCTCCTCCAATTTCAAAATGTGATTTTTGGAGGAATGTTAGTGGTTTTAATTGTCGTCACAGCATTATAATCTCCACAAAGTCATGACCTTCTGGACATGGTTAGATTTAGTTTAGATTTAGAACATTGTGTAAAGGTCATCACTTCCAGTGGTGTAAGTCCTATAGTGACTTTATTGGTGAGGACAACACAGCTTAAGTTGTCACTGTAGAATTTCTGTGGAAAAAAACAGAATACACCTCATCTCAGAGAGGGCAAGGACACTCAGAGAAAAAAACTAAACATTGAGTTTGAAAACTATTTAAAGACCTGGTTATACAACAGTGCATTTGTTGTATCATCTTGAGTTCAAGTGGAGTGAACTTTGATGCACAAATTTGCTCAACTCAACTAATAGCAAGTCGTCTTGACAGTGGTGACCTATGAAGGGATAGAGAGCCAGAGAATCAGAAATGGAGGAAGCCATCAGAGATCACCAGATGAGTTGCACCATTTATTTCTATCTAATCCACTCTGGAGTATCTCATGTTAAAATAGAAAAAAATATATACAGTACAGGCCAAAAGTTTGGACACACCTTCTCATTCAGTGTGTTTCCTTTATTCTCATTGGAGGCACCAAAACTATGAATGAAGTGAACACATGTGGAATTAACAAAAAAGTGTGAAATAACTGAAAACACGTCTTTTCTTCTTTGTCTTCTCTTTCTTCTTTTCTTCTTCCTCTCCTTCTTCCTCCTCCTCCTCTATCTCTGCCTCCACCAATTCTAGTTCTGTCAGGACCACTATGTCAAAATAATATTTATTTACTTGCACAGTTTAGTTTGGCGGTATGGTACTGTTCTGGGACCCCCTGCTCTTCCACGCGCTTGCGTGGAAAGCCTGAGGCAGGAAGAGCACCTTCCTGCCCTTCACGAGCCATCATGAACGGCATAAGCAGGGAGCGCAGCAGCAAAGAAAACCCAGACAGAGCAACCAACAAGATACAATGACAGGAGGAGCTGGGGTGGAGGTGGGTTGCAAAAAAGCCGGCAGAGGAAGCAGCAGCAGCAAGGGAGGTGATGTCGGGCTAGAGTAGTTTAAACAGCGCGCTCTGAATGCAGTTCCCCAATAGGAAGCAGCCACGGAGAGTCAGCTGAGCCATCAGCTGATCGCACAGGTGAAGACAGTTAGGCTGTGCTGATTAAGAGCTTGACGTCATGGCCTGCCAGAACTAACGCTACGCTCAATTTCTGTCAGGACCACTATGTCAAAATAATATTTATTTACTTGCACAGTTTAGTTTGGCGGTATGGTACTGTTCTGGGACCCCCTGCTCTTCCACGCGCTTGCGTGGAAAGCCTGAGGCAGGAAGAGCACCTTCCTGCCCTTCACGAGCCATCATGAACGGCATAAGCAGGGAGCGCAGCAGCAAAGAAAACCCCCAAAACGACCACACCGGCAAATCCTGGAACCTCTGCTAAGAGATGCCAGGAAGCTATCTAGGATGGAATTAATTTTTGCCTATAAAATTTAATAGGGAATAAGCCACATGCTACCTCTTAATAATTATTATGAATAATAATAATTATAACAATAACAACAACATAGATGTAACCAATCATGACCATGAATGAATATTAAATCAATTTACAATGAGAGCTCATTGCTTTTTGAGCATCTAGAATGACTCTATTGCCGGGCGCAGTAGCAAAGAAAATCCCCCAAAACGACTACGCTGGCAAATCCCTGACCCTCTTGCAACAAGAGATGCCAGGCTATCTCGGGTGGAAATAATTTTTTTTTAAAATTTAAAATAGGGAATAAGCCACATACAATAATAATAATTATTAATAACAACAACAACAACAACAGACTATAGAATCATGCATATTATGAATGATGATCATGAATATTTATTAAGTCAATTATTTACAATGAGAGGCTCATGGCATGACCCCCTGCTCTTCCACGCGCTTGCGTGGAAAGCCTGAGGCAGGAAGAGCACCTCCCTGCCCTTCATGAGCCATCATGAACGGCATAAGCAGGGAGCGTAGCAGCAAAGAAAACCCCCCAGAACAACCACACAGGCAAATCCCTGACCCTCTAACAATAAGAGATGTCAGGAGGCCATTTAAGTTGGAAATAAATGTGGCCCCTTTAAAAGGGAAATAGACAAAGAACCCCCCAAAACCCACGAAGGGAGCTGTGTCGGTGAATAATTCCACGCAAAATATGATTCTGTATGATCGCTATGGAGGTCGAAACCCAGCGCAAATTAGGCAAGGCAAGGCAATTTTATTTGTATAGCCCGTTTTCACAAACAGTTTGTCTCAAAGGGCTCTACATGGCGTCGTAACAACATCCTCTGCCCTTAGACCCTCACATCGACTGAGGAAAAACTCAGGGAAAAATCGGAGAAACCTCAGGGTGAGCAACAGAGGAGGGATCCCTCACCCAGGACGGACAGACGTGCAATAGATGTTGATACAGACAACAGACAAATTAAGAATAAAGCAAACCGTTCCTTGTGTGACGCTCCGACCGCGTGGCAGCAACGCTGGCAAACAGAAACTCCACAGCCGTTGTCATCAATGAAAACCTGTGTGTGACGCCGCCCCCGCCTGCCAGGAGAGAGCCCCGGCGGAGAGAAGGAGCTCCCCTCCCCCGCCGCCGCAGACGGCGTCCCCAGCCCCAGAGGTTCGCTGAAGCCCCACGACACGTCACCGGCCAGCCGCCGCGGGTCCGCATCGCGAACGGGGGGAGACGACATCGGGAGCAGCGGGGCGAGCACGAACACGAGCGGCGATCCTTCCCTCATGCAGGAGCCCGTCTTGCAAAAAAGCCGGCAGAGGAAGCAGCAGCAGCAAGGGAGGTGATGTCGGGCTAGAGTAGTTTAAACAGCGCGCTCTGAATGCAGTTCCCCAATAGGAAGCAGCCACGGAGAGTCAGCTGAGCCATCAGCTGATCGCACAGGTGAAGACAGTTAGGCTGTGCTGATTAAGAGCTTGACGTCATGGCCTGCCAGAACTAACGCTACGCTCAATTTTCTTCAAAGTAGCCCCCCTTTGCTCTGATTACTGCTTTTTGCTCTTGGCATTCTCTTGATGAGCTTCAAGAGGTGAACCTGACCTGGAAATGGTTTTCACTTCAAAGGTGTGCCTTGTCAGGGTTCATTAGTGGAATTTCAGTGAGAATCTACAATGTAAATAGTCATGAAAATAAAGGAAATGCATTGAGTGTGTCCAAACTTTTGGCCTGTACTGTATATACACATGACGAACCTGAACAACCATACACTTCCAATATTTCAACTCTCTTATATGACCGATACAAGTGTGTCTTGAAATAGTGCCCATAGGGACTCCAGACCTTGGTTGTCATGGTTACAATAGTAAAATACCATCTGTAGGAGAATAGTGTACTACCTACCATTGTTGCCGTGTTTACTATAATAAGGGTATTGTGGCCCGGTTGCATTTATACTTCCCTGAAGGCCCTGATGGTTCCTCACTGGTATTTATACATTATAAATAATCTATGGTAACTATTGTGTATACCTGCCTCTTAAAAGTTAGTGATTAGTTAGCTGTTAGCTCAACAGCTGCAATAGCTCATCTTTGTAAATAATCACTCCGTCAGCACTGGTCAATCTTTCACATACTCATTGATTTAAAGGTCCCATAGTTTGATCTTTGTTTTATTTGAAGTGTTGATCCACAAGATGATATATTTGTGGTTTTATGAACCAAAAAACACCGAAGTGTAGTTTTACATCTCCTCTCTCAGGCTTCTCTCTGGAGCTCTATGAGTGACAGTGAGCCAATCAATTGCTTTTTTTTCCTTCTGAATTAAGAATATTGCAGATTTACTCAGAGAAACCTAATCCTGTTCTGGTGACTGCTTAACTGTGACATCACAAATGTACAGCAGTCCCCATGGTTCATTTCTCACTGTCTGCACATAGGCTGTGTGTATCTCTCTGGGCTGAGGCTTTGTTAGGCTACTTTTGCAGTATCAATGTGGAACCAAATCACATTTATAATCAATGAACTATGTAAACCTGCTATTTCAAATATATTAAACTTTTAAAGCTGCAACATTACATGGTCCTGTCTGTCAGCTGCAGCCATCTAACCTCCTGCACAGACTGTGAACAGAGAAACTCACTAACACCTCTTTGCCCCAATTATAACATACAGGTCAAACTGACTTCAGTCACAGACTAACTTGAGTCTTTTTTCTGTCACTTCCAAGCTGAAAACCTCTGTGATCTTATGAATCACTGTGACTCATTACAGTACATCTTGTAAGACCACCCTCGAACGGCTAAACATTTAAGGTCATAGTTCACTGATCTTTTCACACGCCATGTTAAAAAACTGCCAGCAAGACATCAGACAGACTTCAGAGATAGGATTGAGTGCTGTTCCATCATTGCTCTAAGTTAAAGAACTTCTGGGAGGAAATATTTCAATTTCTCTGTCTAATAATTGGACAAAGAAGTCACCCCTGACTGTGCTGTCGCTGTAATGGCTCGGTCTGAGGGGCACTTTGTGCGACCAAATGAGATGCTGCAAGCTCTCATGTTTGGTATGCTTAGAGTTAAAAGGGTTATTCAGAGACTGGATATCAACCTCCCTGCCTTGCTTTAGGAAGTGGCCGAATGATACAGTTTCCTGTTTATATTTAGAAGAGATAAGCTTCTCTTCAGCCGGCACTCACACACAGAGTCTGTACAGATTTGTGGAGCGTTTATAGACCAGAGCAGAAACATACTGGTGCACCCACTAGTGTGAGCTAACTGTGCAGATTGACATGAATGCACTTCACCTGTGTTGATGTATTTTTTTTATATATAAGATTAACAGTTATGGAAAGGTGTGTGGTTGCATAAGCTGTCCAACTATTTAACTAATAGCTCAGTCAGTATAAAGAGTATAAAGCCAAATTGCATGTTCACAGTGTATATGAACATGTATTTTCTACTATAAACAGGGTTAATGATAGCTGAGAGACTGAAACCAAAGAGATGCAGAGAGACAATATGATCCTCTGGTAATGTACACAATCCTCCATGGGTTCTTTTATGCAACACATTTGACCCAGTGCTGTTGAAATATAGTTTTTTTTCCAGCTTTAAATGTCCTTGTTACCTGTTATTGGTGAACTACTGTGTTTATGTGTGTTGTGTCTGTTCCTACTGGGCTACTGTTTATATTCAGAGACAGGGATAATACTCATTTGAATTATCTGAAGTGGAAAAGATATTTATGTTTGGGGAGGCAAATCCCAAGTGGACCCCTGGATCCCTGGTTAATACACCAGAAAAGTGTAATATTAGACAGTAGTTAAATATGATCCTCTCTTCACCTGCAGATAGGCTACGATGGCTCAAGTCCAACTCTCTGTTGCAGACAGGACTGTGTTGGCCAAGTGTCTGTACATTAACCTGCTCTCAGCCTTAATCATCTGCAACATCTTGCACAACTGTTGTGGGCTTGTGTGTGCCAGCTACTGTGTGTGTGAGTGTGTGTTGTGTACTGGATCTAATGTTTTCAGATATATCTTCTTTTTATCTTTTTTTTTTTTCAATTCTACATGATTCCCAAGGGTGCACAGCTTCAGCTGGTGCTCCAGGTGTCCGTTCACCGGGAAAGGTAACTGATTTAGTGCAATATATTTGATCATGTCACAGACAGCATGGTGGTAATAATGATTTTTTTTTTTTTTGCTCCTTGTTCTGTATTAACCTTTGTTGTTTTGCAAGGAATGGCAGTAACATCCTCCACATGCCGTTGGCTGTTGTGTTATTACTTTCTCTGTTCTGTCTTGTGAAGATTGTTGTTCAGCCTTTGTCTGCTTTGAACAGTGCCTTATTTTTCCCTGGTTAGCCACATGATGCTAAGATGCACTAAACCTGCAGGTGTTGATACAGAAAAATGGTGCATTCCCCTTCACAGCAGGAAGCAGGTGTGAGACATGTCTTTATATGTGTCACATTTAGATCAACGTGAAATTAAAAAAGTATTTTCTTTTACTTAAATTTCAAGTTATTTTTCTGTATAATATTTTTACTTGTTTTATACAATCTTTAATCATGTTGTAGCTGTTTTCACCTGTGATGGAAAGTACTCAGACTTTTTCCCATATTAATATGTCAACACTCAATTTACACCATAAAGACAGAATGTGAAGACATTTTTAGCAAGTTTGTTAAAAAGTCTGAGATGAGAGATCTCACCTTCATTCAGACACTTTGTTGTGATGTGTGAAATTCAGCTCCATTCAATGCTCATCTTTAAAATGTTCACCTGTGGTTGAGTGGATGTGACCTGGATAAACATTTCTGACATACCCGTTGATATAAAGGTGTCACACCAAAAACAAACTATGAGGATGTGTGTGTGATTTCTATTTTTTTTTTTTATTACGATGATGAATATTCAATAACTTCCCTTTTATGCACATAAGTGCTCCAAAAATCAGTCCAATCACTGGTTCACCTGTTTGCCACAACAGCTGAACAATATGATTAATTATGATTTTTTCTTTCTTTCTTTTTTTTGTACGGCTCATTTCAATCTTATCTGGGTCATTGCTTACTGTCTGACTTATTACTATTAAACGTTTCTTTTAAAAAACAAGTCTGACTCTGTGAATATCTTTCCACCTCACAGTAACAACAGAATCTCATCATGTCTTAACACAAGTATAAACTTGATCAACTTGACCCTCTTAAGTAACAGTATACTGTAACTGTTATTATTTGTGTATAATGTGATAAGTTTGTATGTCATAATGTTAAAATACATCGTTTTAAAGAGAAAAAAGACCTCACTTTGTTTATCCCTCTAAATGAGCCTCTGACAGCTGTGACTGATCTGACCAGTATCTGTCACAGTGAAATCCTACAGTCTGTTCTGTTGCTCTACCACATGTTCGCCAGTCACCGGCTCCTTTTGGTTTTCAATAATCCATTAAAAACAGCTCAAGGACAAATTGTTACCTTGATGAGTAATGTCATGCAGAGCAGCACGTGTACTTCAGGCCTCTAATATGACTTGACTGCACAGCTAATTAGAATTTTAATGAGGCTATTTTATATATTTAGTCAGTCTCCACAGAAATCGTCCTCCAACAGCAGCAAGATGGTGAAAGAAAACATCTTGCTGGACATGTACAGAGAGCCCCTCAACAGAATGATGGTGGCTCCGTTAGATTATATAAGTAACACAGACCTGTCATTTTAAAGGTCCCATATTTCCCACTTTTCCTGTTTTTTATTTAATCTCTTGATCCATAAGAATATATTTGTGGTGCTAAGAACCATAAACCATCTTGTTGAATGTTACTCTATTGCAAAAGGTTGGTGATACAATCAGAGAGAGAGTCAGAGAGTCTCTCCTGATTGGCTGACAGTTTACTGAGTGATAAAGACACAATAGGGAAAAGACTGCCCATAGGATCATTGGTTGGTCAGTAATGTTTTGCTGTTACATGTCTAGTTGGACCTAGGGGACCCTTACATGACTGACTGCATCAGTCAGTGTCTGTGAGCTGATTATAAAAGATTTTTGACAGATATATTTGTGTTTCATCATTTTAACAACACACCAGTGCATCACTCTGCTGTTTACATCACACTCTTGCTACTACTGTGTTTGGACATTAAAGGTAGAGTAGGATATCCTGGAAAAATGGTTAGAGCAGGGCACATTTAAAAAAAAAAAAAAAAAAAAACACATGTCAGAAGTCCAAGCCACTTTGCCCAGACTTCTCTCTGAAGCCACGCCCGCAGAGCGCAGGAACACACAACGTTTGTTTAGCGTTGAGTTCACATCAAGGTGAAGCCGTTGGGATGTCGCACTCGCGGCGCTATCCAATGTAATCCCAATGGGAGCGTCGTGGCTTTTCGAGATATCGTTGTGTGTCACTGCGCAGCGTCGCTAACTGTCCGCCAATTTTTTTTTCTCATGGCTCATTCACGTGAAAGAAAACATCTAGCATCATAATAAACCATCCAACATCCAGCTTAGAGCTACATCACCACCTACCAGGATTCAGTGTGGTACATTGTATCATTGGCGTTGTCTTTTCCGCGGTCGTAACTCGTTGAAAGACTGTGATTGCACATGCGTTTAGTGCGGTAGAGCAGAATGAGCAGAGGAGGAAAGGAGGGACAGAGACGGCAGCTTGATTTACACACCACGATCCAATTGACTTGAACGTTGCATTCAAGATGATTGGATGCTGTTTTTACACGATTGTCTGTGCCACAGGTGAGTGACTGATTTTTGCAAAAAAAAACCATTCAATTAATTGGTTGCAATTGGAGTGTGAAGAGGATTTCAAACAATTTTGTAAAAAAAGAAATGTTCTAGAATAGGATCTCCAACCCTACCTTTAAAGCTGAAATGTTCAAATTAGACACACACACACACACACACACACACACACACACACACACACACACACACACACACACACACACACACACACACACACACACACACACACACACACACAGTGAGTTGGACATATGCAAAAAAGGTTGGGTGCAGCTTTGTTGACTCACTACTGTTTAAGATGTGTCATTTGTACTTTGCTCTTGTGTTTGCTATTCACTTTGTCTAAAATAACAGAATACAGGCAAATAGGTTCAGTCATATTATAGTAATATCCACTAAGTAAGACAAGTATCATAAACAGCCAAGAGTGGATTGGTGACTCACTCACATACACAAAGAGCTGTTTCTTTAAATAAATATTTTATTTGAAAATAAATACATTTTCTTAAAATAGAATCAATAACATTACAAAAGCTTTGGGGAGAAGGGAGAGGAGGAGAGAGGGAGGGATGGAGGAAGGGAGGGCAGGGGGAGAGGTTTACCCAAATAAATGTGTAATTTGGAAGGAGTACAATCTCACACGGTTATCTACCATCTTAAGACAAGTTCCCACAAAGTGTTGCACTGTACATTCTCAGCTACTTTGTGGGAAAGTGGTGGCATCCCTCACGCTTGCTTTAACATGCAGTCTACTTGGTCTTAAAGCTTCAGGCCCCTGCACCCAGAAACACTGGTTTTTACTTTTTCTACACACTTTGTTTGTAAAAAAGAAAGAAAAAAAGTAGGATATATCTCTTGTCAACACATCAAAATCAGCCATTGATTTACATTTACATCCGACAATGTTTTTTTTTGTTTGTTTGTTTTTTCTGAAAGTACCTTAAATGCATCTAGATCAATTTCACCTCTAGTCTACAGTACAAAGATACAATTCACAAGAAAAGGCTGCGCTTATTGATATAGCAGTAATCAGAGGCCACTGTCTCGCTAAGGCCAGAAGTGTTTCCATTTTCGCTGTGAGGTTGTCTGGCTGCGTTTCTTTCTCTTTTTTTTCTACCGGGCAGAAAGCAGAAACAGAGCGGGAGCCTCGCCGGCACTTTTCTGCCTTTTTATAACAGCGTTTTCAATGCCCATTGTTTGACTCGAGAGCTCGGAGATGGCAGATCTCCAGAGAGACGGGGGGGACAGCAGCACAGTTGTATGGGAACAGATTAACACAGTGCACCAGCGCAAGTCCTGACCCCTCTGACAGCGCCGCAAATAGCATTTTGCGAGCGCAGGAAGTTCTCCCTCGGCTGGCCTACAGTGGCAAAGCAACAACCTTGACAAAAACCTAATTACCAATTGTGCTCCAAAAAAAAAAAATAGGAACTGCGTTACAGAACATGTCCGTTTTATAATTACTGAGTCATTGGAGAATGTGCAAGTCGACCTCAATTAAGACAAGCGTGTGAGAGCATGTAATTTAAATCTAATCAGTAGAAAAGCAGCAGAGTAAGCTAATCTATGGCAAAAACAACAACTTTGCACGCTTTGTGCTCTGCGCTCACTCTTCCTGCCTAATGAAATCAATGCCACAGGTAGCGACAGCTTTAAATAATGATTAAACTAAGTGCTGCCGGGGAGTGCTGTGTCCACACATTGTGTCCACGCACCCAACTCCCTCTGCTTTTCTCTCGCTCCAATCAGCTACAGCACACCGGGCAACGGGGCTTAGGGAGGAGGACGCCATTCGATTGGTGTTTAAAAAAAAAATGCCTCACTGCACTGACCACACACAGACACACATTCAAATAACACACAAATGCAAGTTCTGCAATCACGCACCTCTTTTTTTGTCTTTTCCTTTTTTAAATCAAGTCTGTTTTCAGTTCTCCGATCAACAGCTTCTGATAGAAGCGTTTTCTTTTCTTGAACCTTGACAACAAGCCACAGTTGATGTCTCTCATTCGCTAACAAGCTCATCAGGTTCAAACCCTTCTAGCAGTTCTACGAATTACTAACCAAACAGATAGATTTGCTTTGCAAAGAGCAATTTCCTACGAATAAAAGCTTTGTTTAGAGCCAACACTCGAAGCAGCACACACTACAATGTCAATGATTCAGCCACAGTTAAGAAAGCAGGGAACACATGTGATACATTTATAATGATAGCAGATTTTATCCAAGTCAGGTAAATGACACCGAATCTAAATTAATCGATGTAGCACAATTCACCTAAAACCTCCTCTGTCACTTGGGAATGCTGCACAACTTCCATCTCCTGCTCTTCTGGGAAATATGTCTTTTTTTTTGCATTTTCGGGTTTTTTTTTTCTTCTTTTTTTTGTAGGAACTCCATTTTGAAGAGCCAGCCTTCAATATGCACACACGGAAAAAGAAAAAAAAAATCAGTTTTGACTCTAAATCCCTTCATCTTTGTATAACAAATTTATAAATCTGTAAAACATCTGCTACTAGGTGAAGGTCTCATCAGAATTGAAATACACTTAGAGATGCCACAGAATCGAGCAGACTCAGGCAGCCCTCCCCCTCTGTTGTGTTAGTTAAGTTTGCAATTATCCTAAAGCCTTGGCACTGCAGTCACAAGTGCTGAGGGCCAGATGGGTACAGACAGACCCTGCTGCATCAGGATGCCTCAATTTGGCCCAAAACTCGTCTTTACTGGCACTGACTCAAAGCACAGGAACCTGGTGCTTTTTGCTGTGTTTTCTCTGGTTACAATTCTTCATCAACTTGCAGGCAGGTCAGTGTGAAGGCGTGCTAGACACTGTCATTTACACAGACACAGATACACCAAAACTGAACAGAGAGATTGTCTCCTCTTGATGTGCTGCTGCTGCGGCTGTTCAGTCATTCTTTGGAGGTGTCATCCAATCCAAACAAAACCCAAACCAGCTTCCTCCTGGGGGGGTGGGGGGTGGGGACTCAACAGCTCACCGTGCTCGGCTGCTGTTTGCACACAAAGTCCGATATGAAGTCAAATTCGTTCTGTCCAAGGAAGAGCTCCGGCAGCTCCTGTACGCGATCCAGGCCGAACTCCAGCACCAGCGAAGTCAGAACCTCCTCGTCGATCAGATCCATGTCCATGCCGTTCGACCCCAAAGGCGCACCGATGTGCTGCATGCCTGATAGCTGGGCTGGACCTACTCGGTACTGAGCACCGTTGGGCAGGTGGTGTCCGTTGGCCGAGCCCAGCGGGTGTCCGTGATACTGAGTGTTGAGTTTTTGCAGGTGCATGCTGGCCATCAGCTGCTGGGATGTGAGGTTCTGAGAGTGGTACTGCTGCGGGTGTCCGCCCTGCTGCTGCTGCTGCTGCTGCTGCTGCTGATGCTGCTGTTGCTGCTGATGCTGCTGCTGCTGCTGCTGCTGCTGCTGGGGGTGCATGTGGTGGTGCTGCTGCTGCTGCTGATGATTCGGGGCCTGGCCGTTGTACATCATGTTCCCGGACATCATCTGGTGGTGGTGGTTGGACATGGGAGCTCCGTTCACAGCCCCGCCCATCCCTCCCGGTCCCACCATGCCCGGCCTCTGTCTCATGGCGACCTCCATGCTGTTCTGGGGGTTCCTGGCGTAGTGCATCACCTGGCCGTTGGGCAGACTGCGCAGCCCGGGCTGGCTGTTGTGCTGCGGTGGTCCGTTCATGCCCATCCTGAAGCTGTGGCTCATGGGCATCATCATGTGTTCGGCCATGGTTCCTCAGTCACTACAAAGGAAAAATTGAAACAAATTAAATTAATACAACCAGAATCATTACAACTTAGACACATTAAAGCAGAAGTAAGCAATCCGGTCGTTTTGGCTAACTTCCTGTCAGCCAATGGAGTTAGTAGTCCCCGCCCTCGTCCCTACGTCACAACATTCACACGCATCCCTTGGCTGCACACACAGAGAGGACCGCCCCTTTATGCCGTTCTCTCTCCTCATTGGATAAAGGTTGTAGGATACAAGGAAAGTTTTCTCCTCGGCTTACAGCAGAGCAGAGTGACTGACAGACCCGTGTTTCAAACCAAACACTCTATATAAGTGATTGCTGTCGGAAGTTATAACTATTTAAGACTTATTAACACAAACATTCCGCTTACTTCTCCTTTAAATCTTAAAGGAATAGTTCAGCTTTTTTGAAGTGGGGGTTGTATGCTTTTTCATATCAAAGGTATTTAGAGAGATGGTTGACTGGGGACATTGTGAGTTGGTCAGTTCCAGATAAACTAACTGTAAATGCATCAGCGTTGTAATTTTTTTTATTTTAGATCGTACTCTTGAACTGGTGTATCATTTTGAGACGGGTTTTCTCATAGGCGGCGAAAATACACTGCTTAATCGTCCCTCATTGACAACAGTGTACTGCCTGTGTCTTGGTGCAATAAATATTGTCTAGATGTTTTGCACCGGGATACTGCCGGTGTACAAACTGATATTTTTTTCAAGCCTCAAGACAATCTTAAAATAATTTTTCCTCTAATATTCAGTGACTAAAACATGATTAAAACACAAAAAAGACAGTTGAGAAATAATAATCAAGACCTGCTCCAACAACAAAGCCATAATTGTTATGTATATTCAAAAAATTCAGCTTAGTCCATATGTCCATGGACCACTGGTAGAAAAGCAAAGCAGGGATGTCCACTGAAACTATTTCACTTCCTCTTCTTTGTGTTTCTTGACATCAGTGCATTAGCCTGACACATGCAGAGGAAGCAACATCACCCCATGCATGCATTTCTGATGCATAAACACAACCTGAGTGGGTCAGCTGAGCTAGCCACCAATAGGATTGTCATGACTCTTTGTGCCTCTGTATTAAACATCTTACATTCTGCTAAACCAAAACTGTGTGTTCATTTAAATCATTTGTCATACCACCTCTCTTCTAAGTGTATTATCTTGATTCAGCACGACAGAGGTTAAAAGATGTGCGCATGTAAGCTAATGCTAAACGTCCCACAGCCAACACAATGGCCCACAATGGCACAGGCTACATGCTCCTCTAAGTGGACTCTAAGTGGACATCTGTGGTGTCCCCAGCTGTCCTAGTGTGTGTCCACCAGGAAGTGTTATCGAGATCTTAGGATACATCTATAGTTGTACCGTGGGGAATGTAGGATCCAAGAGTTTTTGGGTGATTTGATCCCCACAAAAGAGTAAAAAAAAAAAAAAAGTCAAGACATCTCAGTCTCAGCTGCTTCGATTTAGACCATCTGGCGAGTCTCCCAATTTTATAGCGCTTCACTAAATTGCTTCAGTGCGCTGAGAAAACAACAACATAATGACCATCATGACAGCAGCTCTGTCTCTGTTGAAACTACTCTCCTCCACAGTTTCGCTTCCAGTCAAGTCAAAAGCGTCCCCGTTCAAAAAAAAAAAAAAAAAAAAAAGCACATCTCAAACCACCAAAATTACACCATCAGTGAATTACCACTGAATAACACACTGACAGGGGAGGGCAGCAATACCCTTGTAGCCAAAAGGACACAGAGGAATGCTTCTCCAGACCACACACACCTCTCTCTCTCTCACCCCCTCCCCTGCCCTCTCCCTCTCTCCCTCTCTCCCTCTCTCAGCACACATCACACTACCTCTGTCTTTACACAGTCATTACAAAAGATCTTCAATTAAGATTACCCACAGATGACAAACAAGATCGTGCAAACCGTAATTTTCTGTCAAGGTTATTGGCTTGTTAAAAATTGATAACATTATTTTATAAGCTGCCCCTGAATGGGATGATCATAAAATCACATCCCAGAGCAAGCCATGTAATGAATGTCTGACTGTGACAAACACAGATATCTCAGGCTGTTGAACCCACACCCCCCCTCACCCCTCTTAAAAAAAAGAAAAGAATAATAATTAAAAAAAAGAACAAGGATTGAGCTCCAGGCTGCTTGTACCAACTCAGCCCTTTTAGTGCTGATAAAACAAGACACTTTCCTCAATGGCCCAAATCCTCTCTTCAATATTCTGCTCCTCTTGTTACCTAATTATACCTCCTATCTGTGGAGCCTTTAAACAGATCTGGATTATTCAGCCAAATGTCACTCAGTAAATAGACAGAATGGTGGGCAGAGTAATGATTGCTGGCATTGTTACACAAGCATGAAAGCATTTTTTTAACCTTAGGAAGCTTGCGCGTGTGGGGCTATTTGACATTATTCTAAGCCGCGAAACCGGAAAAAAAGAGAAAAGAAATAAGGTTGCGTTAATATCCTCGCAAGTAAATAAAGTGACAAGGTGAGATGGAATAGATTCACTGCGCGTGTTTCGATCTGATCAGCTTGTGGTTATTTTCTTCTTCTTTTTTTTAATATAGAGGATATAATAGAATTGCTCCACAAAGACAAAGTGCCGTGCTGCTTCTCTACCTGTTTTAGGAGTAACACGAGACGACACCTACCCGATGTATTATTGTAGAATCCGCGCGGAGAAGTTGGATCAGTGCCGGGGTTGTTTCTCCAGCTGATGCTCCGGCTACATGCAGCCCCTGCGGTGGATTCAAACTCTGCGGCGTCTCGGCAGTCAGCGGAGTTTGTTTTCTGGGTCAACTCGGGGATTATATACATCTATAAAGCACACACACTCGCACTGAGAGAGAGAGCGAGCGAGCAAGAGAGAGAGAGGGAGGGAGGGAGAGGAGGAGCTACCGTCCTCTCCGTCTCCTTTGTTGCCATTGGTCCTCCCTCTTAATCACTGTGCAAAGAAACGTTCACTAACTACCTCCACTGATCCGCCGGAGCAGCAAAGCTCCGCTCAGCCGCGCTGCGCTGTGCGTCCTGAAGAGATTTCACCGCCGCCTGCCTTCATTACCCCCACACTATTATCCGTAATGATCCTTACTCTCTTAACTGAAGGCTTTCTGTTTAAAGAGCAGCAGGGAAGGATCCTTCAGGCCGAGGCCACAGCACTAACACTTAATGCTGCTGAGAGGGGGGAAAAAATCATTTTAACAAGGTGAATTACACTTTAACACTGAAGTGGAGCTGATTCATACAACTGCTGTATGGATCTATATAATGATAAAGTGTGTGGTAAAGCCGCATATCGAAGCATCCATCATGTAATAACAGACGATTGAAACATTTTGTGGCTTTATATCAAAAAACAATGTTCCCAGTCAACCATCTCTCTAAATAATACCTTTGATATGAAAAAGCAACGCACCCTTTGGTGCAATAAAAAGTGACCAGAGACAAAACATGAAATGAAAAACAAACCGACCACAGCAAAAAAAAAAAAAAAAAACAAAGAGTAAAGAAAACATTTTTTAAATTTGCCTTATCTGAATTTATTTGGAAATGTTAACAAAGCCTTTCAGTGTCTCCACTACAATATCTGCTGGTAGAAACTGAAGCACGATGAACGATTCTGTGGGTATGTTTAACAAAGGAATGTACATGTTTAAACCTTTATCGGGGAAGTAACCATATTTGGCACATACATGCTGTATATCTACACTGTTGCCCATGAAGTTGGAAATAAAACACTTTTTTTGCCTCTTCTCATGAAGTGGTTGTGACAATGTGATTTATTCTTGATAGATAAAGTTCATATCTTTCAACTTTATTGATGAATCTCTTTCAAACATATCACTGTGAAAACCAGAATTAACCTTTATAATAGGAATAAAAAGAGGAATGTATTGGAAAACAGGGCAACAGTGTATATAGCCCTTGTCTTTCCAATCCCAAATAAAAGAAAGTCACGGTGGCTAATCTGTGGTGGTTGATGACGCATGCGTGTCAATGATAAACCAATATTTATTGTGAACAAAATCCCAATTCCTCTATGAACAAAAATTCTAATAGGCACAACATGACACACAACGACTCGGTCAAAAACTGTTCGCTTTCAGACCAGCAGCACCTGGCACTAATTGACCACATTCAAATAGCCCTCGTATCCATTGTGCAGTATACGTCACTTCCTGCCTGAAAGACAGTTCACCAAAATAAAACACAAAATAAATGTGGAAATGGCTCCTACATATAAATAAAATAAAAGTTATCTCAAACTCAAAGTTTAAGTTTGTGTTTGATTTTTTTTAGTCAAACATATAGCTTTGGGCAGTGAACAACATCTGACCAGTTGGTCAAGTCTCAAAATAAAGCGTGTAAATTAATTTGGTCATTAAATCAAAAACAATGAGTTTAAAATCTTTTTCATTACCTTTTACACTATAGATTGTGTTTGTCCAAGTTTGAAAATATGGAGGACTGCTGCAGATTTACTTCAGCTTTGTGGCCAAATTATGGTTCTGTGAAGATAAGCGTGAATTTCTGCAGGTCTGCACAGACAACAGTGTTATGGGAAACCACAGGTCACAAAGACTCTCAAGGGAGCTGACACACACACACACTGACACACACACACCTCCCATATCTTGTGCAGGCTTCAGTGGAGTGGGAGACAGTAAGAGGAAGTAGAAAAAGGTTAATGTGACTGCACCTTAATACAAAGGCACTTACTATAGTGTGTACATTTTATTTTTAGGATATTAGCCTGCTATGAGCCAAAGGCAAAAGTTTGATGAAACATTACCCAAACTCTCTGATTTACTAACATGGGAATTCACACAACTTTAATCTTTTTTTTTGTGTGTGTTAGTCATCACTGAAACTGATCAAAGGTCACAAAAGATATCAAAATGCAATTTATGTCATTTTTATTTTTCTGCTGAAATATTTCAAAATATCAACAAATGTGTATATATTTCTATAGTCAGTTCCAAAATTTTTACAACATACATTTTATTAGCTTCGTTATTTATTAGCAGTTTAAATTTACAGTGCCATATACAGTTTGTTGTTAAGTCAGTTTGCTTGATCGCAATCTGTTCTACGTGTCCTCAGATGTTTTTATCACAAGACAAAAGACACTTTTCATAGTTAAGAAATGTGCACAGTAGCCTAATATAAATAGTTGACTTGTAATTGACCTTGTTTGCAAAGTGCAACGTATCAGCAGTTTTACAGCCATGCTTAGGTAGATTTCTTAAAGTGATGTGACTTGAATGAACAGATTTTGTTGAGTTTAAAAAAAAAATGAAGACAATGATAGCTAGTTACTCTGGGCTACAGTAGCTGCTACCAGCGTAACACTGCTGAATCATAGTATTGAGTCATGCTTTAATGTGAATACCCAGTTTTCACAATAAATAAAAAATCCACTATGTAAGGTTCTCCTGCACAATGATGCACAATTTTCAAATAGCTGTTTTAAGCCTGATAAAAAAAATAGTAATGAAAGAAAATTTAAAAGAAATCACACAATATAAAATCCCCCACGAGATCAGGCTGAACAGGCACACTATAGGTTTCTATTGGTCACTCATTTATTTACTTGTTATCTTTGACCTCATTTGCAGTGGTCAAAACTAACTACAAGATTTAATTGGGCTTATCTTCAAATGCAAAAGCTACGATGCACTCCACTGAAGCGTGTGTTCAAGAGACGATACCTTTCTGTGCAGCATGATGGGAATCCTCCACCCAGCTCCAGAGCGAGCAGCACACGCTAGCCGGTCCTTTTGTTTTGCCCTCCCTTCCTGTGTGGAGAAAGTCAGGCCCCTCAGCAGGAGCTTGGTATGTATTCCTGTTGACATACACACACACCCTCTGCTGCAGAGGAATGTGTCCTATTTTTGGGCCCCTCAAGTCAGCCAGACTTCCAGCCTCTTTCTAATGCTTGATTCACTTGACCATTGTTTTTTTTCTTCTTATATGGAGGGACGCTTTGTGTTTTGATCTGCAGCCATAATGCCTTCCAAATGTATAGGGGACTGATGTTTTCAGCTGTGGATCAGTGCTTTGCATGTCAGGGTTGGGATGTTTTTTATCTGAAAAATACAGTTCAACTTGATTTGTCAGGACTCCACTTTTCAGCGGTGGAATTAAATTTTATTCAAATGCATATTTTTGTATATATCAAATTATAGTTACTTTTTCCTATGAGCATTTTGAATAGAAATGTATAATCATATTCTAAAATATGATGCATTATTATAGATTATGCAACATACAGTATTAAAAGGGACAGTTTGGGTTTTTGACATTGGGGTTGTATGAGGTAGTCAGTACATTACATTATTTCAGTAGGCTCCCAATTAATAGAGCTGCCCAAGGAGCACTGTCTGAGTAGGAACAAAAAACCCCCGAAAAAAACTAGTTTTAGACATTATTAAAATTGGCCACTGGAACAACCCAGTATCCATTTAAATGTTTTCCTCAGGTTAGTTATTTTCAGCAGTTTATCTTCTCATGAAGACAGCACTTTTCTTTGGCAACCTGTGAACAGCCATACTCCTAAGTGCAAGTGCACCCACAGAGTGTAATGTGCCTTCTGATTCACACTCAGCTGACCTGTGGATGCAGCAGAATAGTTTGACATTTTAGTAAATGTTCATATTTTTGGATCTCTTTTTTTTTTTTTTTTCAATAAATGTGCCTAAGGTTCAATTCACTTAAACCCCTCGAAAACCACACCACACACTTATCCATTTTGTGTAGCCTAAATTAATGTGTGTCTCTCAGGGAGATTTACTGTGTGTTCAGCAGCAGATAGTGAACGTGACCATAAGTCCTTCAGTTGTGTGTGAGCTAGCATCTCATGGCAGCAAGCAGCAGCATGCCTGTTGCTGGCAAGACTTGAGTGAGGTGGGCATCAGAGAAAGTCCAGGAAACCATATCTAGTGGGTGGCAGCCAATCAGAATGTAGAAGTGTTCTGCTTAGAAAACGCTTCACATAAAGGGGATACATTCAGGGACTTCAATACGAGAGAACACTGCATGGACAGAGCTGTCGGTGTTCCTGAGCTGTTTAAGTTACAATCATGTATAATCTGTGAAGATAGGAGGGGATTGCATGGTAACTAGCGCCATAGCATGTGAGACATCATTCCAAAGAACCTTGCTTACTGCCTGTTTCATCTATGTCATTGACATCAGAGCCCCCACGAACCTCAAGCGTCCTGCGGGCAGAGCAGCCACCGAGATCTTTATCTCAACACTTTTCCAACTGGTGCTAATTTTCGTCCCCATGTGGAGAGCCTTGTTCTGCTACTTTTCCCAGTCAAAGAATAGAGTAGCATGAAACTACACTTTCCCATTTTAATGGTGTAGGTTTACCAAGACAAAATATATTAACTGGAATCATGATTGGAACCACCATTGTGCCATTTGTCCATATTGCCCTATGGTCACTCTGTCACTGTCTGCAACCTGTGCACACGGTCACAGCATTCAGAGAATTTGTGGAGCGTGTGGTTGTAGCACTGTGGAAACCTACACTTTACCTGGAAACAAGAAATACTATTTTCCAATTGGCTGATAGGTCGCTAATTCAAGCCACCTGTATGGACGGACTAAACGGAGCAATCTGCCTTCGCATCAACCATTCATAGATTACTAATAATAAATGTGCTGCAAGTTTTATCACTTCTCAGTGTGAGAAATGTCATGTGTGGCATGTGTCTCACGTTCAACGTGTGAGACTCGAGAGCCCTGGTCAACACAGAGCTAAACAGGACTTAATATACATGTATGGGAGATAGGGGTCAGAAGTGGATAAACTGCAGAGATATCAGAGACCCTGATTAATAAATTTGTCTCAGCTGTGGCTCTGGCCTGAGGCTCAGAGGTTGCCGTGGTAATTTCACTTCCACAACTATTTTATAGCAGTAGAGGTCAGTGCCTCGCTCTGCTTTCAGGCTCTGCTAAGCTATCCAGCTGCTGGCTATAGCTTCTTATTTAGCCAATCTTCTCATTTTAAGGTGCGTTCACACCGGACCTTTTTTTTTTGTCGCTGTCGCTCGTATCACTCCTTCGTCATCGCTCTGTCGCTCAGCTGCAATTGCTCATCAGTTTGGCAACAGACTCGCCTTTTCGCTTTGATGACGTCATGCCCACTGCCATGTCTCTCTGTATACACCGGCACCACTGGGATTACGGCAGCCAATCAGCGTTGAGCGGCAAGCGAATGACGACCATAGAAATGACGTCGACTTTGGATTTCTCATCTTGAGCGACGAGCAAATCGCTCAGTCGCCCACTTGCAGTGACTTAATATGTAAACTCACCGCCAGCGACAAAAATAAAAGGTCCGGTGTACACACCTTTACTGTCCAAACAAATCAGCAACATGTAAAACATGTCAAACTATTCCTTTAAAAGGATTCTTGCAGCTTCAAGCTTCTTAGCTTAGTTTAGCTTGGCCCAAATACTTGCAACAAGGAAAAGCAGTTAGCGTAACTCTGATATCTGAATATCTGTTTGTTTTTGTTGTTTTTAAAAAAAAAAAGAAATCACAGATTAAAAAAACACTTTTATTTATTTATTTATTTTTTATTATAGTGAGGGTCACACTTTAGTATCTTGTCTGTCTTGTCTTTGATCCAGCGATGAAACACCTTTTCCTTGATGTCACAGGACAATACGTCATTCACTTCTGCACCACTTTGTTGAATGCTGTCAAGCACTGTTAGACATGGCTGCAATGTTATAACGTGACAACCCATCAGACAACTCGGCTTATTTGACCTCATCTGCTTGTCTCAGAATTACTCTGTGCCTCTGAGTGAGACAGAAAATGTGTTCTGACAGTTAACCAATGAAACAGTTACTCTTTGTTTATTGATCATCGCTTGTGTAGGCTGTGCTCCGTCAGTGGTCCGACTTATTAATCTTTCTCAGCCTTTAGCCAATAAGTGCTATCAAGTGCATATTATTGTGTCTTAGACTGTGTAATGATGACAGCCTCTATGCAAAGGTGGGAGGACGGGTTGGATGTAATTTGTTTACGCGCAGCTGCTAGAACAAAGACGACGCCGGCACTCGTTCACTTTCTCTCTGCCTTCTCTCTATCAAGCCTGCTCATTTTCTTGTTTCCCCTCCTGCACCCATCCAGGTTTCATATTACTCATCGCTTCTTATTCCTTGTTGTTCCAGCACCCCCACTCCTCTGCATGCCCCCATCCCCCCACCGTTGTCCATTCTGTCTCTCTTGTTGTATGCGTATTCCAATAAGGGCTTTATGTATTGTCACAACAATGATTAATGTCGTTTTTTTGTGTGTGTGTGTGCAAAAGGCAGTTATTGCCAGAAGAAGGGCAGAACCACACGTGAGCTAATCACAGCACAGCACTGCTCGAGGTGCAGCCCCTGCTCTGCCACTTGCCCTCATCCAGAGACAGAACCCCATGAAATAGATTTGTAAAAAGGTCATGGAAATAAATTGCCTCCTAGGTACAGTAAAATATGTTTCTGTGTGTCTGCTATGTATTATGTGTTCTATAACATTTATGACAAATGAAAAGACTGTGGATGTTTTCCTTTCAGTTTATATGTTTGGATTTGCTCAAATACACCTGTAAAGCCATTTTTTATTATTCAATCTGAAGGCAAGATGGCAGTAAAGGTGAATCGTCAGTGGTGCGATTGAGCTGGTGTGTTGACTTCAGTTGGGCTGAAATGTCATATAGTCACACATATATATACACTGTTCATAATATGATGGATAGTACCATGAAATGCTGACTCTCTGATAATGTGGGGAAAAAAAATTAACACCCAAATCCAACCACCAAATCCTGATGCAGTGAGTCACAACCAGGTGAGAAGCAGTCAGTTAGTTTGATTGCATGTGGAAACGAATACACAGTTGTTGTCATCACTCAGCTGCACTCGTGGAGTCAGGGATCTCTCCCAGCCCACTGCTGTATTTCAACAATGCTTATTGCTTTCGAGCAAACTGTGCAACAGGAAATAAGCAATGTCTGTGCACATACAGTATGATGTATGTGATTTATGTGCCCAGACCAACACAGATTTATGAGAGACCAGAGCCTGCTCACTACTATGTATGTACTATGTGTGGACGCACCGCAGGATTTGTCACTCTATTTAGGCTTTGAGCCAAATGCTAATGTCATAAGCTAATGTATTTGCATTAGCTAACATGCTCATGATTAGCAGATACCACATTTACCACGGTCACTTTCTTGGTTTTTAGCAATTGCAGTAAATATAGCACAGCGCTGGGGATTGGCAGGTATTCAGTCACTCGGGTTAGTTGAGCAACTTTTCATATTCAGGATCGCTAAATCAAGGTTATTACAGTTTTGTTGCTAACTAATATATCTGCATATATTTCAGGATATTGTGCATTCCTACAAACCAGAGTGCCATTGTGAATGTAAACGTAACTGGTTGATACTATAGAATGTCTAAAAAAAATGGCCATGGGGCACATCTTATCCTGTATATGAGGTAGGTTGGGCCACCCTGACCAAATGGCTCAACTTATCCCACAGCTACCGTATTGACTTTATTAGTCCCCACAGCTAAAATGGTGCACTTTCATGCTAGGTTTATTACCTTGTGTTGTAGCTCGTAGATAAAACAACTGATGTGTAAAACTAATTAGGGCCCGAGCGGCGACTGCTGTCGCCCAGCGAAAGCCCTATTGTTTCTGCTATGTTTATTATTATTATTATATTCTCCCTAAAATCGCCTTTTTGGGGGCTTTAACATGCCCCAAAACGCGTGAATTTTGGCATGCACATCCGGCCTCGCGAAAATTTTGATATTTTGAAGTCGTTAGAAATGGGCGTGGCCAAATGCCTCTATAGCGCCCCCTTTAAATTTTAAAAAACCCCTCCCCATAGGGTTTTTTTTGGAGTTGGAACATGAAAATCGGTACACATGTGTAAGTTGCCAAGACGGACAAAAAAGCCTCTTAATGTCATGGTGAAATCACAACAGGAAGTCGGCCATTTTGATTTGAACTTTTGACCTGTTTGATCTAACTTCTCCTACAGATTTTGTCCGATTGACTTCAAATTGGCTAGAGACCACCGAGATGCCACTCTGATCAAAAGTTGTGCTCCGCAGGTCTCTAGGTCAAAGGGCGTGGCTTCTGTGGCCTTGAGGATTTTGGCGACTTTTCGTTTGCTCGCCATTTCACCTTCGAACAGCTCTAACACCCACATACTTTATCCGATCAACTTCAAACTTGCTGGACATGATGATGGCTCCGCCCTGAACGTCCCGATATATTAATTTCCTACGTCACTCATAGCGCCCCCCGGTGGTAACAGGAAGTGGCCAGGTTTTACCTTAACGTGTACTGATGCCACATAGTTGACCCCATCAACTTCATTCCACTTCTAAAACATGCAGACTAAGGTGGTGAAGCTACATCATGACAGCTATGAAGCTACGAGTAATGGCGTCCGTGTGGCGACGCGGCGACCATTCCTCGCCATGAAAATACGTTTGGCTTTTTGATGGCTTTAATGAACTCGTATCAACATGAAAATTGGTACACAGGTCCAGGGTCACGACCTCAACGTCTCCATATGCTCATAGACGATCTCACTCATGTTGCCCCCTAGTGGAAACAGGAAGTGGCATATTTTACATCAACATTGTCCGATTTCCACGAAACTTCACATGTGTGATGAGGGACTGACCCTGAACACACCGGCACGCATCCCATTACTGCCCCCTAGTGGATGAACCATTAACTGCTCATAACTCCTTCATGCTTTGTCCGATTTCCACGAAACTTCACATGTGTGATGAGGGGCTGACCCTGAACACACCTGCACGCATCCCATTACTGCCCCCTAGTGGATGAACCATTAACTGCTCATAACTCCTTCATGCTTTGTCCGATTTACACGTAACTTCACATGTGTGATGAGGGGCTGACCCTGAACACACCTGCACACATCCCATTACTGCCCCCTGGTGGACGAACCATTAACTCATCATAACTCCGTAGTACTTTGTCCGATTTGCTCGAAACTTCACGTGTGTGATGAAGGTCCGCCCCTGAGCTCATCTGCCCACATCTGGTTACCGCCCCCTGGTGGATGAACGAAACATTGCATTTTTTCGCTCCTGCCAGGGTTTTTCTCCCTTCTCACCACAGCCCCTGCCTGCCTCAGGCCCCGCGGTGGCGCGGAGTCGCGAGGGCCCGATCATCGCCGCTTGCGGCTTTAATATATAATTATCTTTTTTGGTCTAAACACAATTCTCATGAAACTTATGGTCCACTGAATTCACTTTTGAGGTTCAAACTTTTTACTTTTTATTTTTACATAAATGTCTAACCACTTTACTCATGTTTACGGTTTCTCATGTTTACGGTTTCCTAGTTAGAAGGGGTGGCTCAACTTACCCAAGTCTCCCCTATCCACCCTATCCAATCTGCTAATTTTGACCTAGATGAAGGTCAACAGAATAACTTCAACTTTAATGTGTGTAGCGAATCCCCTTGTAACCCATCTGACACTCAAGATGTTCCATTGTGGACCATTAATATCAAGCTGTGTTAGATTAAAAGTCACTGTACCATCAAAGTCTACCAATCTTCAGTTGTGCTTGATCAACCATTTCAATGACATGGCATAGCATGAGTAAAAATGTTTTAGGGACTAATTGCAATAGAAAAATGTACTGTTTTCTGGTTGCGTAACTCATGTGCCCCATGCTTCATGTGTTCTTAACTGTTTGAACATATTGTACGATGGATCAAATACACCCAAGCCACTGGATAAAAATGACAATGTGAGGCTCATGTATCTATAACGACAGTGTTCCCTCCCTTGTGTGTCCAACAATAGCAGGGGCCTCCTCTCTTCTTTCCCTCCCCTCCTCTCACACAGCTCAGTGGGGAGGGGCGTCCCACCTGCTGCTCCAGGTAGCAGAAACCGGAGCATATGTTGTTTTATTAGTCTGTGTTTATGTGTGTGCACGTCCGCTCATGCATGTGCTGCTCGAGGTGCTGTTTCTGCACTAATGTCAGTGTTTGCATGCGAGGAGAAGGAGGAGGAGGGGGTGGGGGTGGTTGTTCTCAGATTCCTGGGTCTCTTGGTGTGAGCTGTGTTGTGTTCCAGCAGCTCCATTTGGTCAACACCACCCTTCACTCCCCAACCCCTCTAGCCCCCATTAGGCAACCTTTACAAGCCCTGCCTGCCAAGATCAGGTCTGATCCAGTAAACTCTACACTTGTGATCTTCTCACACTGAGGCTGCAGGCAGACATGCAGAGTTTGTAGCGAACATACAGTACACATGACTGGCAATGACACAATGCAACTGATCAGAAAAACTGCAACAGGAAACTGGTGTAATAGTGGTTACTCCCCCCACCAAAAAAAAACTTCCCCATTTAGTGTGAGAGAGCTTATTTCTTTAAACATTGAGAATGAAACTGTTACATAATTGTCTTCTGACTTTGATTTTCTTAAACCAGATCTCTCTTTAGTTTATTTAGATTATTCTGCTCTAGGTTTAAAGGGTCAGCTCATCCACATCCACATGCTAGTTAATGCAGATTTGTCCAGGCCATGTCTCTATTGCAAATGAACTATAGCTAATGCAGTTCTAGTGAAAAACATCCAGAAGCTGATTATCAAGAGGAACCAGATGAATTTGGATTTACAGTACATGCACTGATGTTGGTAACTGTTAAGTTGCTCAACAGCCTTGAGTCAGATCAACAAATGTCATTTCCAGCCTTATGCACCATTCCAGAACGATGGTGGTACCAGTTGCAGTTAGATACGTGAAAACTACAGGGCTTTCTCAAGCTGATGCACAAATCTGTCAAATGTATCCAAAGTGAGCAGCAGGAAATTATTTCACGTTCCAAATTACACCTTGCATGTTGTAAACGTGATGAAACAAATAGCGGTCTGGTTAATCAGAGTAGGTGATAAATATTCTCCCTTCAGTTAGATTGGTCGGTGTGTTTCTTGGTTCGTCACTGGCTTCATGACGTGTAGTGATAAGAATGGAAAACACTGTTATGTTCCATCTAGGACAATCTGAGACATAACATGAATAATGAGCCTGATCTTCCCCAAGTTCCAAGCAGCCACAAGGAAAAAAGCAAGCTCAGTGTAACGAAAGATTTATTTGCATAAAGAAACATAGTAACAAGCTAGGATTAACTTCAGAGTGGACCAAGGCCAAAACAACAAACAAAACAAGTCTGGCTGGGAAGTAATCAATGTAATTAGAAACCAATGATACCAAATGAGAAACTGGGAGGCACCCTAATCAAACAAACAAACAGTCCACCTCTCCTAAAGGAAACTAACAAACTGAAGGGTCAAATGTTTTCTTCTAATGTCATCTTGGAGGTGTTTTTGTAGATGATAACCTGATGGGTTCATCCACCAGACGGGAGAACCAATCCACTAATCGGTGGACAGTGATTGAAACAATCCTCCAATCATGACACCCCCTTTTTCATAGAATTTGACATCCCCCTATAATGTCTAATTCCCTGATGTTTCAGTGCCTTTCTTTAAATTAATCTGCAGGTAGAGAAGATGGGACCAGTACATGATGAGCTGAATGGAATATGTCTGTGTAAGAAGGTTATGGTCAGTAAAAACTGGTTGAGAGCTGGAACCTTAACTGTATGAAAGCAGCAGAGAAATAACTTGTCTTTCAGTTGCACTGTACTTAACCAGGTGTTTAACCATTTATTTTGAAAAGTAGCACATTGGATGATCAATACTTTGCTCATCTTCCTGCAGAAGAACAACCAATGCCACAGAAACAAACACTTTTTCCTTGTTGTGATGATTTCTTTACAAAAATAAACAGTCGAGCAGTGCAGAGGTAATGTCCAAAATACCTCTGACTGTTTATTTTTGTAAAGAAATCATCACAACAAGGAAAAAGTGTTTGTTTCTGTGGCGGGGAGAGCAGGCGCTCTGCGATCGAATAGTAATGTCTTTCCAGGATGTTTCAGAGTTCGGCTGTCTGAGGTGAGTGATTACATGCAAAAACACAAAGTTTATACTGTTTTTATAAAACGGAAAGGTGAAATCCAGCGATCTGATTGGTTGTTAACCGTGGTATAATGAGCATACACCACGGCTACTATTCTAAAGCCTTATCACAGCATAGGCTATCACTCCGCGTCAGGCACGTATCACTGAATGGAAGTTGTTATGTATCCATGACAACGGACTGTTGCAGTCCGTAGCAAAAGACAGTTGATGTTTTTACGATGTTAAAAAATGGAATAAAGTAGTTAAATTCGTATGTTTAAGGTTAACTTTCACCTCCAGGGAGGGTTAACAATGGTAGAGGGGACTGAGCAGTGACTTTCACCTGAAAAAAAAGCGGAGGAAAAGACGAGATGCAGAGCTACTTGGAGCTAACGTTTGGAGAGGTGGGAATATTTTTTTCACAGTTCGCGTCGGGCCGAACAACGCCCCTTAGCCGTGGTATAATAAGCATATCCCACGGCCTGTCGTGATATATTGCTTAAATACTGTACACTATATGAGTTCAGTGGTGTCTTGTAAGGATTTGAGTCATGTAGCCTACCATAGATATTTGATTGTTTTTTGAGTGTTTGTTGTGGTTGAAAGAATTGCCCCCATGGGTTAGCGTTGTCGCTATCCCTAGCGCCGGGTAGCCATGGTGTGACTCTGGTTTGCCTGCATCAATTATATTCACGTTTTTTGCTCCCCCCAACACTGGGTGACCATCAGGAAAACAATTTAGGGGTCAAAAATTCTCCTCTAATGCTTGTATGTTGGGCCGCGTCAGGTCCAGGCTTCAACACCCACGGCAAGGGCCGGGTCCAGTTTTAATTTTCACGCCTGTTGAAAACTCTACAGTACAGTCCTTTATGCAAGAGAAAGGAAATGAGTCAGGTTCTGTGATGGAACTATCCTGTAATCATTACAGAGACAAGGAATATCATTAGACTTTGGGACTAAGACACAGGGAGAGCTCCACACCCCCAGTACTGAGTATAGCCAATCCATTCATTCATCAATTCAATAGCCCACCTCTTGCTGCATGAATAGAGAAAAGTAACCACTTATCGCACAAATGAGACAGGAAAAACTCTACCTTATTTACCCTATTATACCTGAATTTCTCACACGAGTGATTGGCATCAAACCACTTATCATCACTAACCCATTATCAGCAGGATGATACAGGGAGATCAGATGAATGACGGGAACTCTCTCCAGAAAACCAACCAACTCACTCTCATGTAGCGTAGCCATCAATGACTCAGACCAACAGCTTCACGCGCACACAGGAAACACATTTGGCACAGTTGAAGTGGGGAGGGCCAATCCGGGCGTAGCAGGAATTGGTACATTGACAACTTTGGGTGGAGGAAATACATTTCTAAATAGTGTCAGAAAATAAATGAAACACCACTAATGGAGAAATGTCAACTCGCAGCTTCTCTTACGTCAGCTGTCACAATGGGTGAATGCAAATGTACCATGTGTTGTGTCACTTTAAATACACTCATTTTTATTCCACACACTGACAAACCAGAATTTCAAAACATCTCAGTCGCAAGTGACCAAACACTGTCTAACATAGAAGAGTGATAAGCAGCTGTGTCTCAGAAGATTATCTTTGTCCTCACTGATCAAAGAAATGAAGCATGGCTCCACCTCATCTCTGGACTTTTCAGATGGAGTCACAGTATTTATGAAACCCACATCTGGGTTGGTGTCTTTTATTCGAGAGAGGCCTTTAATTCTAAATCACTCCAAGAATTTTTTCACATAGCGACCAAGCTCATTGTTCAATAGCTCATCCTCATCTTCCTCACATGTTGCTTGGCACCTGTTCTCCACCGTGCACTGTCACAGCTGGGTCTGTAGTCAATTGACTATAGTCAATGTCAATCAGAGCATTTCCACAGTATGTGCTGTGGTTCATCTCCGGTCCCGACAGGGCTCCGGATACGGAGATCTGCTGTCCAGCGGTGCAAGGCTGTCCCTCTCTGAAGCAGAGGATGAGGTCGGCTTCACTCCCGTCAGTCTTCATAGACAGTCCACAAACTTACTTTCTGATCATATTCTTGTCAGTTTCTCCAAGGCAGTGGATTTTTGTTTTTTTTTTCCTTTTTTTTTTGATCCGGCCTGTGTTTTGGGCCAGCCTTTATTTGTCCATGTAAACAACACCTCGGGCCATTATATGAGACCCAATTGAATACCGGCCACAGCATTTGAGTAATTGTAATGGTTAAAGCAGAAGTAAGCGATCCTGTCGTTTTGGCTAACTTTCTGTCAGCCGATGGAGTTAGCAGTCCCCGTCCTCGTCCCTACATCACCACATTCACGCGCATCTCTTGGCTGCACACACAGAGAGGACCTTTATGTCGTTCTCTCTCCTCATTGGATAAAGGTTGTAGGATACAAGGAAAGTTTTCTCCTCGGCTTACAGCAGAGCAGAGTGACTGACAGACCCATGTTTCAGACCAAACACTCTATATAAGTGATTGCTGTCGGAAGATATAACTATTTAAGACTTATATTAACACAAATATTCCGCTTACTTCTGCTTTAAATGACTGAATGGGAGAGGGGAGGCTCTCTGACTTTCACATGGCGTCTCTTGGCCAACCTTGCAAAGTCAGCACCTCCAACCCGGTGCACCAGAACTCGCCTGGTGAGAAACATGGACTGTTTTACTATTTACTACAAATTGAACACTATGACAAAAACACACCTGATTATCCGTATCTCTTGTTAATGTTACCAAACTCGGTAGACATCGCTCCATGGATTGCCTTCTGACCGGCTTCATTGAAAACAAACGCACATGGCCGGAGGGTGTTAGCGATTATTTTTTATGACACTCCAAAACTGTAGGGGGAGCTCTGTAGGGAAAAAAGCGATCAAAACAGAGAAGAAGTGACCGGATTTACGTAGTTCCCATTTGAGATGTTATCGTGTGGACTCGATGCAGCAGCATGCCCTTGAAACAGTCAGCCTTAGACTCATAAAACGGGAGGACTAATGCTATGTGCCACATCACCATACTGCAGCATTATAAGATGTCCCACACAATCCTGGTCTGTTCTGTTCTGCATGTGGTTGTTGTGCATCATTTGTGTGTAATACTGTCTGTTCTGCTGTGTGGCAATGGCTGTGATGTTCACTCTCCCACACGCAACTCTGTGGAAAAGAAATTCCCTTTGGGGACAATAAAGTCTAACTAACTAAATAACTAATTCCCAAGCAGCCACCAGGACAAAGTACTCTCAGTGGAAGAAAAGGGGATTTGTTTACACAACAAAACAAGTCCAAATGGGAAGTAATCAATGCAACCTATCAGAAACAAACAAAACCCAATTAGAAACACTTCAATGACAACCTCCCTGAGTAAATAAAACATGATCTCAGAGATATTTTTGTAGCTGATGACCTAAAGGGGCGGCCGATCAACCGCCTGACTGGATTAATGATCCACCAATCCTGCTGCTGTCCCAACACACAACAGAACTATGATAACAATAAAAAAGCAACACAAATTACAACCAGTCGTAACAAGTTGAGTCGTAACAATCCATGGGATAAGAATCATTCCAGGTACATAGTGTGTTCAGAGTGGTCACCATCTGAGCACCATCCACCTTCACAGTAAAATAACAGTAAAATAAAATGAGAACTTTCAATGTGTGAGAAGTCATTGTGAGCAAAAAGCTTTCACGGAGCATTGGTTATTGATGCAGTGTTCTGCATTCTGTGTGGTCTGCTCGAAGGCGATTTGGTTGGTCAGTTTATTTACTGAAATCAACTGTCAAGTTTTGCCAAAAAAGCCTTTTCAGACTAAGACAAAGCAACATTTCACAACATTTAACTGAAAACACTTTTTGCATTCACATCATGCCGTCTGCCATGTCAGTATTCAGAGAAGCCAATTCCAACAGAGGGGCAGACAAGAAATCTAATCGACATTTTGAACAGGGGGAAAACCCAGAGTTGTGGACATACACTTATTATCATATATTAGTGTATTGGTGTAAAGCATTTTAGTATATCGTTCTTATATTTTTCTTCTCTGGAAAATCAGATGCACTAATAACACACAGCCTAGTTGTCGTCCAAAACGAAAGGTAACCGGGGCGACGCCAAGCCATTATTATTATTGTTCTGTCCGGCCAAAGTAACACCTGCAGCACGTGTAGGTCGAACACACCCAACTGTCAACATCATGATGACACATTTCTTTCAGTCACGTGTCTCCTGTGTTTTGTCTCCCTTGGTTAAAAGCATCTACAGGTTTTGATTGATTTGAGGCATCACCAGTCATCTCACTGGCCACAGTGTCATATCACCAGTGTGAGGTGTCACCTATAACCTGCCAATTCATAAACTGTTCTTAAAAATTGCATTATTGTTGTACTTACCAAGTAATAAAACTATATAGATACATAACGACTGATTAAGATAAATAAATGAAACTACACTTAAGAAAAAAAAGGTGTATGTTGGATCAGTTGACATTTGTACTACTGACTCCTATCTCCAGTCCTTATGTTATAACAATGGTTGAGTACATGTGAATGGTGCTAATATGCTGTGATACCATAAACATTGGTATTGTTTAGTTATTTTATTTGATCTTATATAAAATCATATATCTTTTATGTGAAACAAGTCACATTTAACATATGTGGCAACTATGTTCCTTAAATTGTTCTTTATTTTGTATAGTGAACCTTATAAACCTTGTGATTGCTCCATGGCATGAATTGTAGGTGAGTCCATTTTCCCCTGTAAAAAAAAATCCATTATTCATAGCAATTCAGTATATTTCAAATGCTGGTGTGACCAGACAGCACAATAGGGTAATAAGGTTGTGTAGTTCCAGTGTAAATATATCATTAAAGCAGTCTCTCTCTCTCTCTCTTTTTTTTTTTTTTTTACAGTGTAATGAGTGATAGCAACATAATGTGTCTGTTTGTGGTGATGCCCTATGACTCACTGCTGCATGCCTCTCCTCTGTGGAAATACTTGTTACCAACAGAGACTCACAAATAATATGACATGAACACAAACGCACAGACAGCGAGATGACATCGTCAACACGCATAATGTGTGACACATGTCTCACCAACTCCAGATGAGCTTGTGTCTGACCTGCACGTACAACACTCAAAAACCAGTTGACGACTTCACTTTCACAACGTTACCACAAAGCCTCAGACTTACACAAATTATACGAATTATACAGACTAGATACCAAACACGGTTTCAGTACCCACCACAGTGGTGGAACAGTTTCTGTTATTAGGCCTATTTTATCCTGTTCTGTTCAAGATGAATATTAGCATCATATTTCAATTCCCATTTACGTAAACTGCTTTTAAATCACTAAATCGTCATAATTTAGAAACTGGAAAAGCTGAGGTGTGTGGAGGTTTTTAACAGACATGCTTTAAACCATTTTGCAGGTAAAATAGTTTTAGTATGAGTGTTATAATGTGTATAAATTGGATCTGAGGTTTTCACCAATAAGTAAAAATATAGCTCACTGGCATTTACCATTTACCGTTCTGTCGACAAAACTGTACATCTACAAAACACATTTAGTGAAACAGATTTCCTCCCATGGGTAGTCAGGGGTCAAATAAGGCTGCAGCATCGACGTCCAGCTGAGTTCCATCTCCTACAAAATCACATCATCACATCCCATATCCTAGTGTCTTGATGAGTACAAAGAGGTTTGAGGTGATTTTACACCAAGGACCTATGTAGGTCACTGATATCACTTATCAGATGGCATTGGATGCAGACGTCATCAAATGCATCAGTACAGTTCCTAACAGTGCAAACAACATGATTTTACATTAAGGTTTTGCACAGTGTTACTGCAAGCTGATAACTGGGATAGCTAACACATGCTGGTGAACCAGACCATTCCTTCACTTGTGGTTTCTGGCCATTTAATTATGAGATACAGAAATACAGTGAGAATATTCGGCAACCCAGAAATCCCTGTTCAAACCCTGTACATTGTATATTACTGTGTGAAGCCCTTTGAGACAAACTGTTGTAAAAACTGTTGTAAAAATGAGCTATACAAATAAACTTGCCTTGCCTTGCCTGTGTGTATCTGCAATGTTACTATATCTCCAGTCTTGTAACTATGCTATCAAGCATAAATACAATTATATTTTACACATATAACATTTGACTGAAGTTTTCCTTTAAGCAGCACAGCATGGTAACAGTCTAGAATCATTTATTGTTAACTACAGTAACTACGAGGTAGTGTGTATATATACTGTATATATATATATATATATATATATATATATATATATATATATATATATATATATATATATATATATATATATATATATATATATATATATATATATATATAATCTTGAACATTCATGCACTGCAGATGGATTCTTAGCATTTTAGTAGTTATGCTGATACATTACACACATCTACCATTAGAAAACAGTGTGGTTGACCTGTTTGTTTTCAGGCCACCAAGTTAATTGTCTCTTGTGTCACATCTACCTGGCAAACCTTGGCAATGTGCTCAGCCTCACGCTGTTTGTTGCTTAACACTAGTTGACTGGTGAACTTAGTGCAGGGAGCTCAGGGTCCAGTTCGCTATTCTTAGCACTCTTGGAATGCTGTTTCTCCGTCCTGTTATGTTGTTTGCTCTTTCTCTCTCTCTCTCTCTCTCTCTCTCTCTCTCTCTCTCTCTCTCTCTCTCTCTCTCTCTCTCTCTCTCTCTCTCCCTGTCTCTCTCTTTCACTCCTATTAGGAAACTTGTGTTTGGCCTGGCTGCTCCTATCCAGGATAACAACCGGCCCCTGAGGCCTGTGACGTGCTGTTAACTGTTGTTGAGGGGAGGAGTCATGGTAAGGTGAATAACAAACAGCCCAGTGCTCAGGACTCCCGTGAGGACTTGTTTTGTGTCATCTCTAGTCCTGTTTTATTTTTTTTATTTAAGGATTTAGTCTCTGATTCAGCAAAAAATAAACTTCATGCAAAAGTATTTGCTTGATAAGGGAGCCACTTAACTAATGGTGAAAGTGTAGTTAATTGCTACTTGCATGGCCTAGGAAGTAGTGAAATGGTGTGTGTGCACATGAGCAGGTTACTACATGTTCAAATACTCATTTTAGGAAAAGGTGTGTGGGAAAAAGACGAGTGAGTTACATTCACGATATGGCCTTAAGCAAGGCACTTAGTCTCACAGAGCTTCAATAGAAGCCTGTGTTTATGTAGGGCAGCTGTGAAGTGTGAATATGTGGAGCTGAATGAATGAATGAGCTGAATGTTTATGGAAGAGATGTTCATCCTCCTGAATAAAAAAAAATACTGGTGTTGTGTGAGGTATTATCTTGGAGAATGTCTTAACATATGCCTTCTTCTTTAGGTGTTTATTGTGTTGTTTCTCACATTTAAATGTCTTTGGGCCAGCTATTTTCTTACAACCCCCACCTTTAGGAACTGCAAAGACAGCAACACAAAGCAACAGGAACACTGGGCCCAGAGAGTAGCAACAATATAGATGTAGCCTACAATCTAGTCTGGAATTAGCACAAAGCACATTAATATGCTAATGTGCTAGTTAGCAATAAACACAAGCACAACTACGGCTTGGTTCTAGACTGTTTTGACTGAAGAGCATTAAGAGCTGTTGACTTGTCACTAACTGTCAAGCTTCAATTCTCTTGACTGTGATAATCTATGACTGTAAGCAATAACATGCACTGTTTTATGTTACCTTAAATTAAAGCCATTGAATCCAATAAGCTCTGAATCTGATCATTTTCAACCCACCTCCACCCTCTCTCACAGGAGGATACATTTTCTATTCTTACATTGAGTGGTGTATAATCAATCCGCCTCAATCCAAAGGGTCAGTGTTTTTCTAGAGCACTAATGTATTTCCTATTTAAAAGTAATATTACAAAGTAATTGGCAATGTCAGTTTTTAATTATAAAACTGCTTGTGCTATGATATCAGTCATTGGGTTGAGCTGTTGAGTAGAACTGCAAGACAACCACATTGAGCCTGAACCCTCTGTTAACTGAAGTCCCATATCAGCAGTAGTGACAGAAGTATGAATTTCAACAACCAGAAAACTGGACATTGGGGAAAGAGAGAAAGAGAAATGTGACCCTACTATGCAGTGCAAGACCTCACATAGCTAACCAGCTAAGCACTACGTTTTATGGTTGTAATTGTAAATGACAGTAAGTAAGGCTTTGTCCACAGAGAAACAGATTCTTCTCTAAAGTGACCTTTTCTTTTTTGTTCTGTAAACATGTCATTGTTTAAAGAAACATCTGCCTGCACAGGAACCCACTGAAGATGACTAAAACACTGTAGTTCATATGCCAGACCTGTGTGTGGGACCACAAACACACTAAAAAATGAAGAAGACGTGGAGCATGCTCATAAAGCTTGCGCGCTGTTAGCGATTGACAATTTAATGGACGTGTTTCAGGCGCAGTATCTGAGGGACCTGAAAGTAGTCCACTGTTTTTTTTGTTACCTTACGTCTAGCGGTGTGGCTCAGGTTACAGGTTAGAGACATCCAAGTTTCACAAAAGATTGTGTTTTGGTTGCCTCGATGAAAACGCTAGGGCAGCGTTTTTTATTTATTCACTCTGGGAACGATTTTCAAAAAGTACAATTTTCAGCCTACTAAAATGCGGTTTCCATGTGGACGAAATGTCCAGACGATAAAAAGGAAAAAAAAGAGAGAACTTTTGCGGATACTCCTTAACTCTGTTCCGTGTGAACGGGCCCTTAATCTAGTGACCAGGTCTCAAGGGGTTAACTCAAACCTGAATCAGGCTGTTTTTGTCAGACTCAATTTTCTACGTGTGAACAAAGTAGGGACCAGTAACGTGATCGAGACGTGTCGGCTCTCCCAGCTTCTGAATGGCCACAACGAGCAGATATAAATAAACTTTTATTCCTGTATATTGCATTTCTCTGGAATTCATTCCAATGGAAGTTGAAATGTTGTGCTGTGTTAAGTGTACATTTTCAACAATAGGTGGCGCTTCCTGAGAAATCGGTCAATTTCCAAATCATTAGGATTCATGTAAGTAATGTGGCTAAATACCTAATTCATAATAAATAGAAGTAATACAGGACCAGACTGCTTGTTAAGACCATGGTGTGTGTGTGTGTACGTGTCATTACATTGTCCATTACAATTTTCAAATTTTTACACAGTTTATTTTCCTGTCTACAACAACTAAAGAATTGAAGTGCAATCTAAACTATGAGTTGTGAAGCCAGTTGTTTGTTCTTCAACGTTCCTCAGCCCAGGGACTCACATACCGTACTTAAATATTAAACGTGAGACTCATTCCTCTTTAGTGTAATCATTGTCCTCTGGCAGAATCTACAAGTTCTCAGGTCATACAGAATGTCCTGATAGCTGGCTGGTCATGTCAGATTGTTTTCCTTGTTCCTTCTCCTCCTCCTCCTCCTCCTCCTCCTCCTCCTTCTCCTCCTCCTCCAAAAACACTGGCTGCCTGGAGTTCTTGGTATCCAGCAGAGTGATCACATGTCTCCTAGGCTTGAGTAAATCACACAGCACAGAGCAAGCTGGGCTGGACAAAGGAAAATAGGCTGATAGTGAGAGAGGAGAGAGGTGGTAGTGGAAGGGGGCAGGGTGGCATAGAGCACGTGTTTGAAGTGGCCCTGCTCATACCCATCCAGATGAGCCAGAGCACGTGGACTGGGGAGGGAGGGGAGGGAGGAGAGGGAGGAGAGGGGAGGGGAGGAAAGCTGTCCAAGCGGAAAACAGGCACCTCTCTAACAAGAGGCAACAGCAGCAGTGGACCCAGGCAGCCAGAAAGCAGTCAGACAAGCACACAGGTAATATACAAACCCCAACGTTAGTCCAACTTGTTTGGAAGAAAGAGTGAATAATAGACTTTATGAGCTGACTACTTGGTTCATCTTTGACTTCATCTGCTGCAGGGCTGTAGCCAAGAATTTGCAAATACAGGTGTCATGAGCCCAAGTCCTCAGAAAAGCATTACCTTGTACATAAAAAAAGCCACAAATCTACAGTTTCAATGCCTCCTAGACACTTTTATTTAGTCTGGAATCTGCCCCTAAAACCACATTATTTCAAATTGTCTGAATAAAAAGTCAAAAGCTTGTAAAAGTTAGTATGCTTTGCAATACAATGTGGCTACAGAACTTTCATGATGTTTTGTACATTATATAACGCTCATATTATATGAAAATAATACTTTGTAGTACTTTGACGTAGACATTTAGGAGGAGTGATTATTATAGTGATAGAAACAGGTTTTAACCTCATCAATATGTTGTAGTTTTTAGCCAGACTGGTCATGTGTTCTTATTTTACTCAATGGAACAGCAAAAATAAGTTACACTTTCTCAATTTCTGAATTCCCCCCTGCATGTAAGGGCCATATCTCAGGATTTAAGGGTATATTTACTTTTATGAGTATTGGCCTGATAGTAGCATGCTAATCTCTTACAGAAGAATGAAAAGCAGTATTCTGATTTTTTTTTAAAATCACACTAGGACTACCTACTGAGAGCAGATATGTAGTGAAATTAAATTACACACTGCAAGCACTGTATCTCTCCTTAACATTAGTCATATTGATTGTATTAGTGTAAAGTTTCTCAAACATTTCTCAAAATGTTTATAGTTGTTATTGTCAGTGCTGGTTCTGAAGGTTTTTGTAGCCGAAAGCATATAAGCTATCCATGCAAGTGTTTTACTATATTCTTTGTTAAAGCCATAGTATGTAGTCCTGACATGAGCTAGCTGAGTTCACAACAGTTGTATAGTTCAAAGTCCTCATTATGCTCAGTCCTCTGGACAGGAGTGACGCCTTGACTGAGAAGTGTTTCCAACTGCAGACATGTTAACAAGAGAACAACAAAGAACATAGATGAAGTGAAACCTGAATTGAAAATACTAGAGCTGCACTTTAGACCAAGTTCCCCTCCACACTGACAGTTGTTTGACCTGTGTTTAATAATTTGTCACACTGACAAATAGATTATTTTTCTGAGTGAGTGCAGACGTTCTGGAAGTGAATGATATGAAATGGAAAAAGGGATTCTGCCAAAGCTTAGGGTTGAATGAATTAACAGCACGGTGAGAGATAAATCAACCACATGGTAACTTTGTAGAAAATTCACTGTACGTTTCAGAGCTGCAGAGGCTCCAGTGTGTTTGGCACTGAGCCATGCTGACACATTACATGCTGCCAGAGCACACCTGCTGGGTTTTGGTCTCCTTCTCCTTTTCCTCCCCCCGCCTCCCCTCCCCTCCCTGAAAAAAAAAAAAATCTATACCCAACCCGGTTTCCTGGCAGTGTGGTGAGAAAGCCGTTGGTCCGCGTGTTTGTTTGCGTTCCCTCGGCTTCCTCTTTTCACTGAGTGCTTCAGCAGAGCACAGATAGTTAGAGCAGCGCTCCCATCCCCCCACCCCGGCATCCACGCCTCAGCATGGTGCTACATGCCAAGCGACCTGAGACGCTCCCTGACTCGCAGTTCAATCCGCTGACTTTTATTGGTGTGGCTGTTTATCACAGGCACGGTGGCCAAAGCACGCAGGACAGCAGTTTACTCATTGTAGCCATGACGAGGCGGTGAGCTGTTTGCTTTGATGGACGAATCAATCATTATCTTCACAGATTCCAAACACATTATCATATCATTACTAACAATTATGGCTTTGAGCACATGGATTACCCAGTGGTAGTCTACATGATAATCAATATTTATAATAACAAGAAACGGCTCCAAGCTTGAGATCACGAATTGTCTGCATGTTTACCAAAGATTATAGCAGCAACTGCCAACTCTTTAAATAAATAGAACCTTTAAATTCTCTGTCTTGCTTCCTAAACTTTTAAATTCTTGTTAATGGGTCAGATGGTGCTGCGCTTTATGTGTTTTCCAGGTTCTTTTTCTGCCAATTGTTCACGTGTATTCTTTTTGGTCTTTTTCACAACTAATGTTCAAGCCCTTCCCAAAATGCACTGGAAGAAAGACAGGCAGCAAAAGGCCTTGTCTGCTCACACCTGTGGGAAATTTAGTCTCCACTTGACTCGACCTGTGTTTGGATTGTGAGAGGAAATGGGAGCACCCCGAGGACACCTACACAAACACACAGAAACATGCAGACTATAGCAGAGCCACCTGCACAGCGGATCCCTCGTCGAAACAACACAATTAAAAATGTAGAAGTGGACGCATTATATAATCTGTTTCCTACTGGAAACTATGCATGGTGAAACAACAGCTACGAGCACAGCGAGAGCATGTACAAGTGTTTGCTAAAAATAACTATTCAAACTTGGACAAACATGCATTTACTGAACTTATCAGTGGCAAATACTAACTCACTTTACAACTGACGGACCCAGCAGGAGATATCTGGGAACCTGAGCATGTACAGACTGAATAAATCTTTAACTGCACATTTCTTTTTCCTCAAAGGAATCAGTCCACTTCTTAAGAAAAAAAGAATTCAAACAACATTCAGAGTTATAGGGCAAGAATTTTGAGTTTTCATTCGCAACAGACCAGATTTTACTGTGCGAAATGTGGATTGTACGAAGTTAGCATGATAGCAAAACTAGGAACACAACCTGCTCTTGCCTCAGCCGCGTGGCATATTTTAAAAATATACACAGACATTCAGAAATGTCACAATCACAGAAGTCTTTACGCAATCGGAATATTTTCAAAACACCACAAATATCTGCATGAGAGAGGAAACAGGAGTGTGTTAGGGAATAGAGGAACCATATAAACAGCTCATTCTGAGCCTCAACAATGTCAAAAAAAAGTGTCAAACTTTTTGTTCTGATTTTGTTGTTCTGGAACACTTCTCCATCGTCAATGAGCACGACATGTTAGGCCTCATTTTCTAGATGTGTGAGATGTTAGAGGGATTTCAGCATTAGTTAGCTGGACAACTGCTTAGACCTACAAACAGAATCTCAACAACTATTAGCATCAATGTAGCTACTGGATTTTGTCTTGAAAGTCTTGAAATCGGGTGCTTTGCATTCATGCTCCCTTCAGGATAAACCCAGTCCAAACTCCTATGATCCCTTGAATGCTCTAGCATTAGCATCTCCATCCTGCATTAGCTGAAATATACTGTATAAGATCCTGTGTGCACTGTAACCTTGGATGTACAGACAGCAAGCATTTGTTCTGGCACTTAAGATTTAAACATGTTTTCTTTGCATGATCTGAAATTCTTCCTTTGTGTACCATTTATATGCATATTCATCTGCACTTTACTTCAAAAACCACCAGTAATAGTGTGGGAATGATGCTGCAGTTAAATAGTGAATCTGAAAGGAAAATGTGTGAATATTTGATTTAATAGCCTACTCCAAAGCAGATTTTCGAGGAGTTTATATATTCATACTGGACAACATCTTCACCTCCTACACAACATGTAAATTAGTCTCTGCTAGGTCAAACTATCTTCTTTTTTTCCATGAGCAGATTTTACTACTTCTAATAAAACTCCAGGACCTAGATTTGATTCAATGTTGTTTATTAAGCATCAGCATCAGCTGCTGTAGGTTTTTGACTCACGTAATACAATGTGGCATAAGTAGGCTATTTACATCTAATGCCTTTCTAAGTGTTAGAGAATATCAATATAACTCTCATGATATAAGGCTTTAGATACAGACAGTGAGGTCAGCCTAGCATTACGATCACAACCAGGGATCAAATGAAGGTAATGACATCTGCCAACCATAGTTCTGAATTTCCTTTGTTACATCGATACAAATAGGTAAAGCTATAGTGTGTAACTTCTGTTGACCCTAAAGAAATTAAAGGCTATTACAAAAACACAAGCGACTGGAAATATAAAACAACTAACAAATACTACCAATAAAAAATACTTTAAAATCCAGCAAGAGATTTGTGGAGCTGATCTGTTTAATCAGTTTTGTGTAACTTATCTAGTAATGGCTTGGGTGTAACAGACATTTAAGAGACATGTAAGAGTTTAACTGCAGCTTTAATTGAAGAAATAACAATTTACCACAGCGAAATGATACATTTCCTAACTTACCAAATCACCAACTTACATCACTAAGTTAGCATCAATGAATATGTGATATGTGATGCTTTCAAGCTCTGAAGAAAACACACACAGATGTGAATACTAATTAACTAAGTTAAATTCATATTTTATGAATTGTTACACTGGCTCCCCCATAAAAAAGAGGCAGCATGTAAAAGATTAATCGAGAAGCACAATCAACCCCCAGGGGTCGCAACACAAAAGAGAGCAGATACCTAATGAGCTCTGGAATATACATGATTTACCAAGAGATGGCCTAAAGAAATGAACCCTCGCAAACATGTTGATCAATAAGAGCCCAGACAAAAGTGTGAAAGTGGTTAACGTTGATGGCTCCCTCTCTATGGTCCAAACAGACATACCTGAGCAACATAATTGACGGGTAGCACAGATATTCATGGTCTCCAGACAATGAATCCAATTGACTTTGTTGTTCCGTTCCCTCTGTGCCATCATGACAGTGACATTTGTGGTTCAAAGTGAAATATCTTGACATGTACCAGATGGAGTGCTGTAATTGTTGCTACATATTGAAGTTCTCAAGAGGATGGATTCCAGTGAGTTTGCTAATCCTCTGACATTTCTTACAACATCACCATATAGATAGTTACACCGATCAGTCATAACATTCTGACAACCATGCCTAATATTGTGTTGGTCCCTTTTGCTGCCAAATACACAACAAACTGCTTTGCACTGTGTATTTTGACAGCTTTCTATCAGAACCGTTTCACCACTGTTCCTTCCTTGGACCAACTTCTGATAGATCCTGACCACTGCAGACCGGGAACAGCCCATAAGAGCTGCAGCTCCAGCACATGAGAGACCCAGTCGTCCTTGGAGAACTGGATCAGTTCCTTACACTTGTCCAAATGTTCACTTGCTGCCTAATACAGTGGGTCCACAGGGTCTCTGGAGCTCATCCAGAGTGATCTTTGGGCTCTTGGTTACCTCTCTGATCAAGGCTCTTCTCCTCCAACTGTTCAGTTTGGCTGGACGGCCAGCTGTAGGAAGAGTCCTGGTTGACCCAAATGTCTTCCATGTAAGAATGATGGAGGCCACTGTGCTCTTAGAAACAATAAGTGCAGCATAATTTTGCTTTTTTTTTTGCTTTTGTAGCCTTGCCTAGATATGTGCTTTGCTACAATTCTGTCTCTGAGCTCTTCAGGTAATTCCTGCGACATCATGGATCTAATTTTGCTCTAATATGCAAATGAGCTGTAAGGCCTTATTTAGACAGGTGTGTAGCTTTCCAAATCATGTCCAAACTATTAAATCCAACACAGCTGGACTCAAATGAAGGTGTAGAACCATCTCAAAGATGAATAAAATAAATTGACGGCACGTGAATGATCTCCATGAATGTCACGACAAAGGGTCTGAATACGTATGATCACGTGATATTTCAGTTTTTCTTTTAAAAATAATTTGCAAAAATGTGTAAAATTCTGGGTTTGTGCTGTCATGATGGGGTAGTGAGTGTAGATTGATGAGAACACATGATTTTCAACATAATAAATGGTGAAACCCACTGTATATCCCACCCACTAACAGGTGCGTTAGTTTTATTCATTGTAATTCACTTCACCTGGCAGTGCTCAGAATGTTATGCCTGTATATAAGGTTAAAACTGAAATATTTGTATGCATTTTGGATGAGATTGATTGCCATAAAATTTTGGAAACCACCATTGAGTTCACCATCACTAAGCATTGATGTTTCTGAGTGTGTGCTGTTTTATGACCAAAAACCAAGCCTTCATCTACCTCTATTACCCACAACTGTACTTTGTGGTTTGATGCAAATTAATGAATCTGATCTGCTAAACATGAACATGCTAGGATTATCACCGATACCATGATTAGCATGCTGATCTTCAAATCAATCGATGTTCGAAATCTCACATAGCTACTCTTAGGAATGACTAGGGTTTTTTTTTTTTTACATGTTTAACATGCATTGAGAGTTGGTACGAATTCTACATAGATTACATCACTTTCATTTCACATTTCACAGTCATTTGATTCAGAGAAAAAATGATTAGTGCAGCTTTAAACATTTCTGTCTGTGTGTTTTACTTGAAGATTAAGAGCAGCATCACAGAGATACGGCTTGATGTGGCACACCGCTCACATACAGTCCTCCTGGACGTCGTTGTTTTCACACCTCACCTCAAACATGACAACAGTACTGAGAAAACACCCCGCACTCAGTTTGCTGGCTTTGTTCCACAATTAGCATGTGGATGAATCATCCTGAAGGGCTCATTTTATGATGCCGTTGCTGCTCTTGTTTTCATCATGGTGATAATGATGAGGAACAGAGTTATTAATACACACATTTCCTTTGGGGGGATCAGCCTCACACGGTTAGAGCGGAACTTGACAGTGCTCTGGATTTTCACAAGCTGCTCACCATTAAGTGTGTTGCTTTGGTGTCCCTTGCTTACATTTTAAGGGTAAATGGCTGTTATATTTGAGATCTGAACAGAATGTGAACAGGGAGGTTGTGTTATTTTAAAGATTGGTCACTGAAATTGATTTGAACCAAATTCAAACAATGACTGTCAGCTGGATATATTTTCGCTGAGTCACTTTAGGCTTTATAGACAAGAGTGACTATCAAGCAGAAACTGCAGAGATAAAATCATTCTTTCAGGACCAGCGTTTCCTCGACACTGACAGCTGCGGCCTATAGGTCTCATAATCCATCTTTTAGTGGAGTAATGTCATGTCAGTCAACATCCACCACACCACTCTGTGCACAGACATTGAGACGATAGAAACAAGTTTTGAAATGTGTTAGATTATATTGACAGAGGCCCCTGTAGCAAGCTATCTATTTTTATTTTTTTGATGTTGTTCTCATTACAGTGACTGATGAGGAAACATCCCAAAGTAAACGCATGTCCATTTGGCTGAAGGATCCCTGCTGTTGTTCTTCTAAACAACTCCACCCTCCCCACCCCCCTGCCTTTTTCTATTTCCCAGTGCATTGTGAGATGACAAATAAACAAGTCCAGGCGGAGGAGGAGTCCAATATCCAGCCTCCACACTGGGGATCCGTGGCTGAGTGTTTCTCAAAGCACCAGTTCTCCGATCAGCAGTGCTGAGTCACACGGTCTGTGAATCAGCCCGCACATTCAAAAACACTACATGTCATTCTAAACACATCTGTGTGTCAAGGCAATGTACGTCACAGTACATTCATATTTACATTGTGTAAAGACCGGATGACACAGAGTAAGCCTGGTCTATGAGAGAACAAATACACATGGAAAAAAAGAACACGCTAAATAATAAATAAGAACATCAACAACAGAATGCTGCCTACAATGAAAATGCTGAAATGAACTGGAATTAGGGCAACATACCTAAATGTATGGATTTTTATCAAAAATACAGTAGGCAACATATATTAGCCAACATTTATTTAAACCCTCATTTACAGTAATTAATCTGCCTCTAAGTAAGGTAAAAGATACAAATTATGTGTTATTATTAGCTTTTTACTATGTTAATTTATATATAATTCTAATTTTTATGCATGACTTAATCAGTGTCTTTTTTGTTTATTTGTCTATTTGTTTGTGTTTTTTCAGATTTTAGGTTGCATTTAACTTCTGGCCAGGGACAGCGGATGAAAATCTCCCTTACAGCCAGTAAAGGAGATTTTCATGGCTCCCGTACCCTGGCTCCCGTACATAATTTCTTTTTAATAGTGTTGATTAGTGTTGCATTGTCCCTGTTAAATAAACCAATAAATCAATAAAAATTTACAATACAAAAAATAATTATTTGCAAAATGGACATGAAGCATACAAGGGAACAGTTTACAGTCATGTTAATGGAATACTAAAAGCTGTGGAAAGGTGATCCAAGCAGGCTGGAGTAATCAATCTTTCCAATAGAAAATACATCTAATATAAAGCACAGCTGAGGTTAATTGGGTCAAAAGTAAGCATTGGAGAAAAGAAAATGTGACCTGATGTGAAGTCAAAAAAAGTTTTTAGAGTTTATTTTGTGTAGAACAGAAATGCTTGCACTATCCCCTGGGGGTTTAATGAAGTATTTGGTATCGTATCGTACATTCAATAGCTGTTAAGATCTTTCACTCAAAACCACAAGTGGCTGGGCACGACTGTAATGCAGGGGGTTTGACACCAGCTGTGAACCACAAAATGGCCAGTGCCACTGACTGGGGATTTCTGCAGCTCCAGTCTCTCCTTTCATTCCCTATCATTTCTACACAGGCTGTGTTAGGACCAGCAGCATAAAGGTGGTTTCAACACATTTCAGTAAAAGTAATGTCAATTTCTGGTGGCACAATCACTATGGTGATGTTGGTGTTTTCAAAGCTGTGGACTGACTGGTCAATAATGCAACACCTAGGGCCACCACACAATTTAAAACTATTTGAGTTTGATTAGATTTAATGTAGCTTCTATGCAGACAGATATTCTATTCCACTGTTTCTTAAATCGTATAATATCAAACTGATATGTATAAAGTTAAGAAATACAAATAGTATGAAACACAATGTAACATACAGTAAGTAAACAACACATTTGACATCATAAACACATGAAATACAGCCACATCAACACATGGGAGGCAACTTTGAATGCTCTATGCAGTGGGAGTCTGTCCTGCTGCTTCAGCACACTGTCACCATGGTGATCCCTGGGGAAAGGTCATGAGCCACCCGGCTGGGATGTCTGCAGATTGGCTATTGATGTTGATGACACAAGACTGGCTGGCACGTACTGGTCATCCTTCAGCTGGCTCGTTGTCAAACTTTGCTCTTTCAGAGGATCATTGTCACAGAGCTCTTCAGCTTCCCTGGTTGATGCTGAGCACAATGCAGCTTTGACTGATAAGTGGCACTGGAGGCTGACAGGATCGGTTTTGGAACAAAGCTGCTGATAGGTGAAATCTCATATTTTTAATTGGACATGCTAATGTTAAAACTGGTGGACACTGAAACTCGTACAAAAAAAATTATATTATTTGAGTGAACCGCTCCTCCTCCTCCTCCTCGTGTGCAATTTCAATTTTAATCTAGAAGAGCACTCCTGGTCCATTTAAAAACAGCACAAAGCATTACCCGAATTTTACAAGTGTTTAGTTAACAAGACACATCTACCCACTTAGCACATTTTCATTTATTTCACCATGTTACACTATCATCTATAAAGCTGATCTGAGACAAACCTTCATTTCAGATTTTCACACATTTATTTATATTTGGTCCATCATATGACATGTACGGTGACATATATCCATCCACTGTAGACGAGTTCATACGCCTGTGGGAAAATATTTTAATTATTCAGGCTTCAAAACCCACGGTTGTTTTCCAGATGAGAGATTTGATAAATAATGGTTCAGAGGTGGTGGAGCTACAATGAATGAGCAGCTAATAACATAAATATTTTGTTGGACCTCAAAGACCCTCAGAAGGTGTCAGTGCATGTATAATGTGCAGAGAAACATTAAATCAAAAATAATAACATGCAGCAATTTAGCATCAGTTCAACCAGAAAAACGAAGGCCACATGGGTGAAAATGAATAATATATTTAAAAAATGTATTAATAGCAATGAAAGGTTGGTATGATTTAATTTTCATGATTTAATTTTCATGCACATAAGATTGTCCCCTGCATTTAGGACAGCAGAGAAATGAACTTTGACACCTGACAGTGCCTCACAGCAAACCATCATCAAAGTGCTGAATGGCACTCGACTGTGAGGCAATTTTAGCTTAGTGGCCGCTATTGGAATTGCAAGACCCTTGACATAGTCCTGAATTCCAGATTTTTCTGAGAATCATCATCATGTTGAAATGAAATCTTATTAGAATAATTGTATTAATTAATCAAGCCAATAAAAATAAAAGGTCTTGGAAAGCCAGTATTATTCAAATATACAAGGAGTCAGCAGCACATGCATCTGGTTAGAAATTGTCATGGAAATGAATGGACAAATTGAATTATTTTACAATGCATTACTGAGATCTTTCAAAAGATACACATTTGTATTATCTAGCTATACTGTATCTACACTGCATTGTTTAATAAAATAAGCATTGAAACCACCATGGGGGCTCACCTGCTAGGCCAAGTGCCTTAGTCCTTATACCTCAGTAGGGTTAGGGTCCACAAAGCCTGCAGCCCTTTGCTGCATGTCATCACCTCTCCTATTCCTTATTTCTCTCACTCGCTATAATGAATAAAAAAGAAGAAGCCAGTATTCATATAATGGCTGCATGAGTCTCAAATAACAGCCAGAAGCATGGCAAATAAACAATTAAACCTGGATTAAAAAATAAAATAAACCTTGATGGGGGTGTAATTAACTGTAGCCTACCACAGTAGCTCACAGGGTAGGATTAGTATAATGTCCATTTCCACAGCAATAATTCCATCAGTACGACAATAACAACAACTGAGTCATGCTCACTACGCTGATGCTCTCTCTCTCTTTATAACTAAAATAGTGTAAGTACTGCTGGGGAAATGTATTGAATCTATTAGGGCCCATCCACATGAATACAGGTGCAGAAGTATATGCGCATAACTGTTTTATCGGTTTGGTGTTTCGTTCAAATGAGAATTTTTTTTTGGAAACGGGTCCTAAAGTGGGTAAATGATAAAGTTTTCATGTAGACAACCAAAATGCATCTATTGTGAAACAATGATGTCAGCAACTGTCGGGTCCCTCAGATACTGTGTTTGAAATGCCTTTAAATCGTCATTGATCAGCATATTTGGACTGGCACAACTCCTTTGCGCATACATCTTCTTCTCCACATTTGGTGTAGCCTGGCAGCATAACAGCGCCACACACAGGCCTGGCTGATGTACTACAGTGTTAGACATTTCTTGAAACAATGCGGTTTATGGAAAACAAGAAAAAGACAATTTTGGGAAAGCTCCGTTTATGCGTGAACACAGCCTTAGACATCAGATAAATGGACATCCATCCATTTATTGTCTATACCTCTTATCCATGCAGGGGTTCGGCGAACTAAGAGAACCAGGTAGAGGGAGAACATGGAAACTGCACCCTGGGAGGCCCCGGCCAAACTCTTCTTGCTGACCACCACTCCGACATGCTGCCACCAGGGGAAAAATTGGCTGTTTTTTATTAAATTAAAATTATTATTATTAAAATTAAAGAGCTTCCACTCAGCTGTCCCACATAAAGGCCTGGTGATGGATCCTGCTACATAAAGGATTTCTGGTTTTCAGTCCATCATAGATGAACTTCGGCTCGCTGAATGACTGAGGCTGGTAAAGTGCCGTCCACGGTGCCCCATGGCAGCATCAAAGACTGCATTCGTCTGAACTTCACAGCCCACTCAAGAGATATTTAACAGATTCACATATACACAGATACCACTATGTCCTTTGTACCATGACAGCAGAATATAAACATGGGATGTTTCTGGTAAGTGATGGAAACAGTGGCTCTGGTTGCTCATTATCAAAGCTGGGGAAATCAACTTGACTCACTCATAAACCAAAATACATGCATCACAGTGGGGGGTTGAATGCACCTATGTAGATCAGTTTGGATGTTTATGTTTATAATACAAATACATCATGAGCTGAGGCTGTGGATTCTTGGCCGTATTTGTAAGCTGAAAGCTGCCGTACTCAGCTGCTGAAAGCTTCACAGTTACAGTCACATCAAACATCACCACAATTCTGATACAAAAATTACAATATAATTCTCTATTTAGAGACAAATGTTTTCTCAAAATATTTTTCTGAATTTATCCACAATTCTACAAGTGAAGCTGGCAACTCAAGTTCCTCTAACTCTGGTAACACCATTGACCAGAACACATATTCTTAATTGGAAGTTTGCCATTCCAAAACATTTATCGTATGTATACAGGGGTCGCGTTAACCGGATATTTTCCGTCATTGACCGTTTTTTTAAAACGGTGACGGAAAAATTTTGAGGCCATCCGTCATTTTGACAGATTGCAATTCACAGCCATGGCTGTCTGGCCATGTGCATTTGTTTACAATGAAGCCGGCGGATAATCAATAAATGGAGCGGTGGATAACGATATAAAACATATACAATGTCACAAAGTCACTACGGTGAGAATTAGATTTAAAAAAAAAAAACCTCACAGCTGGCTGGTGCGCTCAGTAGAAAACGCTGTAGTACCTCCTCCAGGCCTGTGTGGAGCGTGTGTGGCGCTGTTAGTGCTGCCACACAGAAACACTAACAACAGAGAAGAAGACAGAAAGCTTCCCCGCAGTATTCAAACTCCTTCAAGTGGATTAAATGTTGACTGGGAGTCGTGTCAGTGCAAATATGACGGTCGATAATGATTTAACGGGCGAGATTCAGCTGCAGTGTCCGAGGGACCGACAGTAGTCAGCTGTTAAATTACGTCCATAGACTGAAGCTGTAGCTACACAGCGGTGTGTCTCGGTACAGGTAGAGCGGTGGGGGTAGGACATCACCGTTTCACACACTCGCCGCGCACAACTCTTCTAAAGGTAACGCTAAACCTTCTTTTAATGTATTTTGCCCGCCGTGGCATTGTTTATAACACGTAAAGCTGAGTGGGTCTTGTCCTGTCTGAATTTGTGCTGCATCTGGCTGTGTGGTCTAGTAGCAGTTGTTTCAGTGATGCGCAATGGCTGCGTGCGTGCGTGCGTGCGGAGAGAGAGAGAGAGAGAGAGAGAGAGAGAGAGAGAGAGAGAGAGAGAGAGAGAGAGAGAGAGAGAGAGAGAGAGAGAGCTAACGCCAGTGCACTATACGGTGCCTATGTGAAAACATGCTCCTTTGGATGTTTTGGTATAACACATGGGTTAGCATGTTGATTGTTGACAGAAAACTGATGTCACCATCAGGTATTTACGTTGTATTTAGATGTTGAGTGGCAGAAAGTGACCCCCGCATTCACTGATGATCCACGGTTAGATGTGCTCTGACGCCAATGCTATTGAATATGGCATTATTATCATTAAAAAAATGTGACCGGTAAAAATAGATTATGACGGAATTTTTATGACCCCGTCAGTCAAAATGACCGGCGACGAAAAAGTCTAGCGCAACCTCTGTGTATATAACAGTTTCTAGCCCATGAAATCGATGGAATCATGTCAAAGCTTTGGTATTGTCGGATGCTATCAGCTGTCTGGACACTGTACTTTTTGATTGACTGTTGCATTATCTTGTTGGACAATTAAAGGTTTTGTCTCACAGTAACTGTCTCAGAGTTTCCCACACCATTTCGGTCACTTACAGTTACATTGAGTAATACAACTGTCCAGTGTTGTGCCTGAACGCGTTCAATGAACGATCGTTCATGAACTCGTTCATATTTTGGGCGAACGTGAACTGAACGTAGGTATTTCTGCTTGATGAACGTTATTGTGAACGCGTTCATTCTGGCGTTTGTGAACGCCGCTATCGACTTCGTTCAGGAGTGTGCCAGATTTCCATAGAAAACCCAGCTAAAACACACTGTAAACAGGCGTTAATATGTAGCGGAAAAACCACCCAATCTGGCAACACCTATCAGCTGTTTGGATCAGCGGCGCATAGAAGAGACGGAGTGATGCGCGTCGCGGAGCCTGTCTGTCTGGAGGAATACTGACCCAGTTGTTAGTAAAAGCAAAGATACTCTATTTATTTTATAAACCGTCTATGGTAAAAGATAGGGGTTACGCCAGGGCCACACCGGACGCGCGAGCCGTGGCCCTCCTGTTCACTCTCCGCGCGGTCGAGAAGCGCTTCTGTCCCTCAGCTGTGTGTGTGTGTGTGTGTGTTTCTCTCTCACGCTCTGTTTGGATTAATAAACACAAATAGGCTACAAACGTACACACATTGGACTCTTTGTCACGTTCTAACTCAGTTACCTTTTGGGTAAAGTAAAGTAGTAACTAATACTACTGGTTAAAACTGCTAAAATAATAGCTGTCTGTGGTTTGATATGGGCTGAGGCAATAATTTTGAAAAATAACAGCTTGTAGAAACAGATTGGGGGAAAAAAGAAAAGAAAAAAGAACTATGAACTAGTTCAGTTTTGGAACCGTGAACTTAGTTCAAAATTTTGAATTATGAACTATGAACTGAACTAGTTCATTTTAAATTTTGTGAACTGAACTTTGAACTAGTTCATGTAGAAAGTGAACTTTCCCAACACTGCAACTGTCAGCTTGGGAGATTGTTAAAGGAACAATTTGCTACATAGTCAATGTTATGTTTATTTTCCAGTCTAGTCTGTCTTGAAGTAGCACAGCTCAGAGGCTGGATTATAACCTCCTGTATTGCAAATGCAACAGTGGCTGAAGCTCTGGTAAACTGTCCATACTAATATTGGCTATGTAGCAAACGCAGAACTTACAAATAACACCTTTAACTGTCCATATGTTTTTTTTTCTGTTTCTCATCTTTCGTCTCTCCAAACTAAAATATTCAACTAATGTGTATTAAGCCATTCATTTTGCACAGACATTACGTATTCCTCCATAATAATGCCAATGATATATTCCTGACCATCATCAATCCATTCAAACAAATTTATTATGCATAATTATCAAAAAAAAGAATGTATTTATGTTTACCTGATCATTTCTGACAGATCCCATCTTTACTGCAAAGAGCAGCACTGTGATTTGCTGCATTATCTTTGACAGATGTTTGATTCTAATGTCTAATTATTTTCTAAACAAAGCAATAACCAGTAAGAAGGGGAAAGTGTGTATGTAGCCCGAGCGGTGAAGCTCAGTGGGGAAAGAAACAGTGCAGCAGAACTCTGGCTTTGAAAAGTGAGGTTAACATGTGTCCCCTCAATTTCCCAGTGGAAATTACCCCCCTGCCTGCAGATCATCAGCATGTTCACATCATTGTCACTGTGAGCAATTTAGCACTCTGACATTAGCCCTTACCTCAGAGCATTAGCCCACTGTGCCTAAGTACACCGTCACAGAGCCAGTGCGGCTGAGTGTCAATACACATAGAGGCCAGAGTGGCTGCTGAGTAAATCAACGGCATCGGAAACAAGTCTGGCTGGTCAGACGGGCTACAGCATAAACACTTTGGCCTGGTCAGACAACACATGGTTTTCAACTCCTCTGTTTCAAACATATCCCATTAGTCTTGTTAATGTCAGCTGATGTTAGGCGACACTTGAGTTTAATTATTCAATAAGCAGAATGTGACAATATCAAATGAATATAGAAAACCAGCAAGACATGTCATCTCACACTCTGCCCCCCTGTGAATACCTCGGTGTCTGAATTTAGCACCAATTCATGATGGTAATGATTCACATGCTGTGCCCATTTTTAAAATCTTTCATTCTTCCATTCTCAAATATAAGCAAAGTAAAGGTTGGAATGTGCAGCATTGCACATTATTGTAAGAAATTGCTTTTAAACACTACCACTATCGAAATATTTGCCATAAAATGTGTCTCTTGTCACTAAACAAGGACTATATCTTGAAAAACTGTCCTATTTAATCATGCTTGACTTAAGTAGAACATGCTTCCATAAGGGTTAAATAGCAAATTATTAAGAAGGAGATGCACACTGTTTGATTAATTGCTTTCCACAGCAATGAACTGTTGATTATCTGCAGGCAAAGTCCCTGCACGCTGTTTGTATTATGACCCACTTCTACCTCCAATTTCAAAACACTCTGGCAATGTAGGGCAGCAGTTACGCTGCTCCAAACCACTCAGCCAGCCAAACAATGACACACAGTAACACTGTGTAGTTGGGCAGTTTTTTTGTATATTTTTTTTTATCAAAGCAGGATGATTTGTTCCAGCAGGTACTGAGCCTGCAGGGACTCAAACAGATGGAGATTCAGCGAGAGGCGAAAGTCGCTGTGGTGGTAGCAGAACACTGTTTGGCAGAGTGAAGGTGAGAACGATCAGAAGTCAGGATGAAAAAAAAGTTAAAATAAATGAAGCTGCTGGTATGCGAACAAAAAGATGATGGTGAAGTGGCTGCTCAGTGATAGTCCAACAAAACTTAATTTCAGTACATCTGCTACAATCACACAAATCTGGAAACTACAAGATCTGGGAAATTATTATTTGTTTATAGATAGTCACATCCAGGTTTTATTTAAACTGAATAAAGTTTAAGACAGTATAAAGTTTAAGATATAATCATTTTATCAATTCAAAGTGCCATTAAACAAAAGGCATTAAAAAAACAGAGCCTCACACTTTGCATAATGGCTTATGTCAACTCTCAGGCTATAGTTCCTCCTCAGCTCGCTAAACAAGCTACCAGGCAAATATCCTCTGGTGATATGACTTTAACTCCTGAAAATGTCTGTTTCACGCCCCATTTATGTTATTTCCCACAGTTAGTTTATTTCTGATAATCGAACTGTACACTTACTGTTCGGCACCAAATGGCAAAAAGATAATGGATAGAAACACAAAATTATGTTGATGAACATGTGGCACCCTGAGCTCTGGCTATCTGGATACAACTGACACTTTGTCACACACTGAGTTTGTGTTGTGTAAATCCAGATGCTTCAGTACCACTTCCCTCTCTCAAATCTTAAGCCACTGATGCACACATTTTTTGTTGTTTGTGTAACATGTGATTTCATGTGATACAGTAAGAGACAATTTTTCCAGGTTCCCACGCATCAGAGGGTAAAAACAGCGGGAAAGCTTGTATTGTGTGGTGTGTATGTGTCTGTCTGTCAGTCAATGTATTTCATCCGGGTCAAATTGACCCAAACATCCTATGAAGAAGGTAAATGCATAGGGGTATTGTAGCATGTAATATCAATATATTTTTTTTCTTTCACATGTTCTTCACATAAAATAAGCCAAGGCCATGGGGCTTCAGGTCGAAAAGTTGTATCCTTGTAGCATTTTTCTTTTAGTAATAATTTGAAACGGGTCAATTTGACCCGAACACCACATAAGGGTTAATGGAAGAAACAGGTAGATTTTGCACCACATCTTAAAGGGAGAAGCATAAACATAAACATGTATCATTCTGTTTACTTCAATTACGGATTTGTTTATAGCAGTGAAATATTCTATACAATATAGCAATATTATGTGTTATATAGATTATATAAACTCATATACGGATTTTTTTCTCTGACCTTTAACATTAATTTAACTGCACAATTGCATTCATCCATACTTTATCTGTGCAGGGCTGCAGGGGCCTGGACAGGTCAATCACAGGGCCAGCATATAGAGACAGACAATGAACACACTCACATTCGCACATGCAATTTAGAGTGACCAATCAACCCATTGTGCATGTGTTTGAACTGTAGGAGGAAGCTGGAGAATCTGGAGAGAATCCACACAGGTGCAGGAAGAACATGCAAACTCCAGTCCCCGAATCCAGGGAAGTGAACCCTGAACCTTCTTGCTGAATGGCAAAAGTATTAACCACTGAACCAGTGTACCGCCAAAATGCACAATTGTTGATTGTAATTTTTCTTAGAGCCACACAGCTGCTTGTAGTCATTTTACAGTTTGTTAAAGTTCTTCACGATTTAACAAAATGCATAGTACTTGGAAAGCCTTAGTGTTGTTTCAGCTTGTCCTGTCCTTTGGGAAAATGGGATACCATATCGGTATCAAGAGGAAAACAATAACATGGAAATGAATGGCCAAAAACAACTTAAGAAAATACTACTCTTACCGTTGGCTTAATGACGATGTTATTTGATGTACCAGAAATGTCCGGTAAATGTTTGGGGGAGATCTGTTTTCATTTGATATGGTGGGAATGGAAATAAACAGCCATTCAAACACACTGTTGAATGTTTGTGCATTAAGCTTCAGTGAGGTGCTGCAAAAAGGAAATAAGACATTTATATTTTTATGACTTATACTATGGAGAGCCACTTTAAGGGAAATTGAGAGTTGAAGAGATTATTGGTTACTCTGGCGGAATAGTCAATGTGGAGGATATATTTTGTTTTTCCAGTCTAAGTGGTCCTGATCCTACCCACCAGGCAGCTGTGCAGGGATGAAAAGTAATTTACAGCTCAATATTATCTGATGCCTTTGGTCGTTAGTGTAGTCCTGATGTGTTAGGAATTTCACAGGCCAGGTTAATAGATTAGAACTAATTCAACGAATTGGACAGACGGAGGCAATGTGTGACCGCAGTGACAAACACCTAATGTACCATTAAGGGCAATATGAGCACTTAAGTCATCACACAAACACTAACATGTAGTTATCATGTTTGGATAACACATATGATTAGTTTACACATGGGTAGGTAGCCTGGCTGTGTCAGGCAGCCATGACAATAATCTGTTGTAATTGAGGCGATTGTGGAAAATGTAGTTTTTACTGGCAAAACAAACTAACAGTCCACACATTCTGTATTTAGTATATTGTTTGACAGCCATTTTATTTTTACCCTATGACATATACAAGTCATTATACTGGAGGAAGTGCAGTTATATATAAAGTGAGGTGCATGAATAAATACATACCCTATTATATTACTGTGTGACTGGCCAGCACTTTTAAAGGGGAGCCATGCAAGTCCAATCTTACAATGTTGCTTTTCAGCCAAGAGATGCTTGCTGATCAGAATGGAGGTCAGCAGTCTTCCCCATGATAGTATAGCTACTGAACCAGACTAATGCTGCATTCAAGACTCGGAAGTAACTGACTTTTTGACTTCCGTCATCATAGCGTTCACAATACAGGTTAACACGAAGGAGAAAAAACATGGATGCCCGAAAGTAGTTTGGCATATTGTGGCTGATTGCGGAACATGAAAAATATATGCAGCAGCAATTTGTGCTAATTTTGGGAGCAAATGAAGATGCATGAAAACATGGACAACTTTTGTTACAATTCCATTCTAACCATTAATAATGTTCCTTGTATAGTCCTTCCGCTGTCACTGATGTCAAATTGGAAAATCGGGACTCTGACATGATACCCGAATTTTCGAGATTGACGCTGTTAAATTCATTTTTCATAACTCAAACCTAATTTTTACTGAGTTGCAAGTTGTCTTCAACACAGCATGAGAACATTTACATGCTCAGGGAAACTTTTCATGTGTTTGGAGTTAGAGTGTGACACCATTAGGTTACAATAGTGAACTTTTTTTTTACTATATTCTAATTATTTGAGATACTGTGTTTTCTATTGTAAAATAAAGATGTGAAATATTTCAGTCTACACAATAATATGAGCTTCACTATTTGAATTGAACCTCTGAAATAAATTAACTGGAAATTTAATTAACTAAATTTATTGAGATGCACCTGTAAGTACATAACCATGTCTGTAGTTTCAGTGCCGATGTATAACATGACAAGTATGAGTCTTGAATATTCCACCACCTCACTTATTTGTCCAGCGGTTTTGTAAAGCCACAGACTCTGTTCCAGTGCAATGATTACCAGAGTTTCCCGGCTTTGTTTAGTCCCTTGTAACATGATGAAGGACAGAACGGCCCAGCCAAACACTTTGCATGAAAAATCCAGGCTGGACAAACATTAATTTCCATATAGAAGAGCACGTACTGGAACTGAACAGGACAACCCCTGAACTTTGGATGTGTGCCCTTTTCAAAATACGCTCACGTGACACGGATTCCACAAGATGTTGAAACTCTCCTCTGAGACTCTGCTCCCTGTTGGCATGATTGCATCACATCATTTCTGCAGATTTGTCAGCAGCACATTCAAACTGTCTAGCTATCACATGCTGAATGTGTTCTAATAGATTTAGATCTGGGGGTGCCACTAAAGTGCACAGAGCTTGTTGTCATGTTCATGACTTCAGCTTGGTGACACGGAGCATTATCTGGCTGGAAGTAGCCTTTAGAAGAACTGTGGCCAAGAGCACGGTCAGATAACTCAGATAGACTGTGGCATTCAAGTTATTATTTGTTGTATTAGGGGCCCATTGCACCGGCAGCAGCAGCTTAGATTGTTGATACATTGCATGCTGGGTTCACAAATTCATGCTGTTGATGCCAACTTCTGACCCGCCATCTGCTGCCTCAGCAGAAATCCCAATTCATCAGACCAGGCAACATTTTTTTTTACAGTCTGTCCAGTTTTGAGGAGCCTGTCTCTGCAGCAACCCCAGACTTCTGTCCTTGGCTGACAGCAGTGGCACCAAACCTCGTCCTCTTTAGTTCATACAACTCAATGGATGTCCTTTTGTTTTTTTTACACTGAGAAGAAACTCTAGAGACTGTGGTGTGTGAAAATCCCATGAGATCAGCAGTTTCAGAAACACACAAACCAACTGTCTGACACCAACAATCACGCTACGGATGCAGTCCACACGGAAGTCGAGCTTTCCCTGAACAGTCTTTTCCTTGTTCGTTCTCAAAGAGTTTTCCGTAAACACGTCATCGCTTCAGGAAACGTCTGTGTCCACACGAATCCCCTGAAAACCACCCTAGCAGCTGTAATAAATCTGCCAGGCCTTTATGTGATGCTGCAACGCTGCCACACAAATACACCGACATATTATCGATATTATCGATTAAACATGAGAATGTTGATTGGGAGTCATGCCAGTCCAAATATGCCAATTTAATGGACACATTTCAGGTGCAGTATCCAAGGGAGCCGACAGTAGTCCGCCATTGTTGTTGTTGTTACGTTACGTCTAGCGGTGTGGCTCAGGTTAGGCATCTGTTACACATAATCACGTTAGTTGCCAATTGCCATGAATGAGATGGTGAATGTTCATTCATTTGTTGCTCCACAATTAAGCCAGCCGATAAGTACAAAAAACATGAATACAGGTCAGATCTCTCACTTCAGTGACGTTACAGTAACTTGGCCTACATTTGAAATTCGCTCCACTCTCTCTCACCGCACTTCTCTCTGCCTCCTTGTAAAAGACTTCATGCAGCCATGCACAGCCTTCACTTTTGATAGGCTCATTACTTGTGACATGTAAACAATCAGATAATGCTATGAGCGGGACATTGCACAAGACCACAGTGTGTGTCTATAGGCTCTAGAGGGAGGCAATGAAGAAAAAAAAGGATCAGTAGCTTAATCTATAGACATAATTCTTTATTCCAGACTGTAATGAAACAGCGCAGGGCTGGAGATCCGGCGCCCTGCTGGTGAACTTTAAGCCCTGAATGCAGCTTGTGTTTTCTGCCTGAACTCCCAAAACGATAAAGAAAACTTTTGCAGAACTGTGTGGACGGGCCCGGAGTCACGTTTTTTCCTCATTCTGATGTGTGATGTGAAATTTACTGTAGCTCCTGACCCATTTCTTGTTTTAGGAGAATTGGGGATTATTTCTTCAGTGTACATTAGCCTACAGTGGGCACTGCAGCACACTGTTGATTTTTTTTTAATGCAGCACTTCCCTGCTCTTTTAACACCAAGGAATTAGCCCCCATTCACTACCATAGCATTGGATTAGCATATTCACAAATCTCACCTTGCCTCAACTAAGCAGTTGACATATAATTAAGGTCACTGCACACCCACCCACACTGGTGTTTGCTATCACTGGCTGATTAGACATCCACTCAGGGGGGACGTGGGTGTCCATCCACAGTGATGCAAATTCTAACCAAATTCCTGGAAATTCAGAAAAAGAAACTCTCCAGACCAATAACAATAATAGCACTTATCACAATGTCACAACACAACTCACAACAGGGAGATGCCAATCAAACACTTGTAAACACCCACACAGTCCTGAGAAGAGGTCTAATTAGGCAGCATAAGATGGAAGCGGCTGTTGGGGTGGGCTATGGACATGATTTTACCAACAATATAATAATGATCCAATAAAAGAATATAATGCACTGACAGGAAGAGCTCTATATAATGAGCATTACACACATCCTGCACCACTATTTAAATTTATCAGGATGAAGAAATGTTTTCTATTGAACCGGCCCATTCATGGCATCTCCATGGCAGCTTCGCCTGCGTGGGATTTTTCCTGAGGAAGTCAGTCACCACAGCACTAAAAACCCACCACATGAGAAAGTCGATCTCAACTCTCCCATAGGACTCCTGTTCAGAGCCGTAGAAGAATAATCATGAAAATGGAGCAGATTATTACCTACACAGAGACAAAGACGACATCAATATTCATTAACACCCCTACACAATCCTGCAAAAAGAGCGTGATGAGTAGATTTGTTAGAACAAGTGTTTGTGTGTGTGTGTGTGTGTGTGTGTGTGTGTGTGTCTCTCTCTCTCTGTGTGTGTGTGTCAAGTGGAGGAGGGGTCAGACTTTTGTGTTTCAAATTGGGACTGGCTGAGGAATGTGGGCTGTGAAGGGCAAGAGAACAAAAAAAGTTGGATTCACAGGGATTAGAGACAACACTGAATGACAGCCCTTTAACTCATTCATTCTCTGGAGCTGATGTTTTATTCATGTTCCCTTTAATCAGGTAGTTTAACTGAAATCAAAATGTCTCTCTAAAGGAGGTCCCTGACAACAAACAAACACACATTCACGGGCTTGATTTGAATGTATTTTGGCAACAAAGTTGTGGCGGCTCTGTCTAATTAAAAAAAACAAAGCTTTGATTTGGACTGTTCCCTTAATGTCTGCCGCAGAATTACTCAAGTCTCTGAGCACTGACGACAGCAAGAAAACACCGTCTCATGCATAGTCACACAAGGATTGACATATGCCAGCCAGAGCGAGTGAAGCAGCTTGGCCGAGCTTGTTCAAGGCCTTAATCAATAGGAGGCTTAGCTGGTGACACAAATGATCATGGCAGCAGCAGAAGCCACAGACTGTTGCAAATCCCAGCTCATCTCATTACCACAGATGCATGAGAGGAGCCATATTACCTATTCTGCCAGATCTGTCACTATGAACATTCAGGGGGTGGATGAAAATATGAAACAGCTAGCTATATATGTAAACATCTGGCACCATGTGACTATTCAGAAGCTAATCAACTGTGCTGATAAGTATGTGTGCAGATTGTGTTTGGCATATGTTGTCACTCTCCATGCTGTTCAGCCTGCACACGTTACAAGCGTTACAGTATGCGCGGCACTTAAACACTGAAATATCATTACCGTGTTCATTTTGAGGCATTTGTATATAATTAGCATAATCAAGTTAGGCTGTATGGTATGTTTACATGGTGTGCGTGCTGGATTGGAGATGTGCTTTATCCTGAGAAGTTGTTTTTACTGTGAAGTGAATTCACAATTATCCTCAAGTTACATTTGGCACATTGCAGTTTAGTTTCAACACGTTGACTTGATGCTTAGTGGGTGTTATCTGTGATCTGGATGTAAGATGTTTTGGATTAAAGTGTCTGCAAAATGGAAAGTTACCAGTCGTAGACTATCTCTAAATGGTAAAACAACTTTCAGACACACACACTGTAGAATTTCACTCTGTTACCATTTAGCAATTTTTGTAAAGCTAGTCAGCTCTTATATACTGCATGCATCAGAGAGTTAGCATAAGTACCACTTTCCAACCTGTACATCATTAATATGGATTTATTCTACTGACCACCTTCCCAGTCATGCAACTGTCACTCAGTTGTTGGATTTCCATCCACGTTCATTGTGAATCATTACCACATATCAAGATAATGAGCGAAACAGCATACATATCTCCTTGTGTTTCCACTTATTCACGTATTAGCAGTTGGTTCATTGAGGCAAGCAGCTGGTGATGCAACAAGATTACGTAATAAAAAGAATATCAAACATAGGGGAATCATGACTGAATTTGCATGATGGCAAACACAGTTAAAGCTAGCACACTGGGAGAATAGACATAGTTGTTTAGTTGCTTATACATCATTCATTCACCTTTTCTCTATTTTACTATGTCACATTTTACCAATAAACAATATTTAAAGACTTATTTCACTCATGTGTTCCTACATCCTCTACTGCAGAGGTCTTCAACAGGGGGTCCGCGGAGGTACTGCAGGGGGGGTCGCGAAAGTTTTGGTTGAGGGAAAAAAAATATGAAAAAAGATATGGAAGTTATGAAAAAAAGATCCATTGTGAATATAGGGGTGTTCCCTGCAGCTGAACATCAGATTTTTACATAAAAGTCCTTTGTTTTCCTATAATATAGGTGTCAGGAGCCTTTGTATTGTATCCGATACAAAAACGGCGCACCGTCTCTCTCTCACTCTCTCTCGCTCACTCCCCCCCACCCCCCTCTAAAATCAGCCCGATGGCGGGCGGGCGCACACACACACACATACACCGCTGTCAGTGGTGCTGTGACACTCGGCCCCTGAACCGTCGGCTACACAACACAACGATGGGACTTTAGTTTTCATTCTCCATACACACTCGTTAATTCACAGTACACACTCATACGACGGTGACATTAACACGCACCGCCACGTCTGCTCATAGTGCAGCAATAATGAAGCAGTGTCACTGAAACGCTCCGTGGAACCGAGACATGACACGGCGGGCCCGGTGTAAATGTTCCCAGAATCAGCTTTGGTGACCGCGGCGCTGACTGGGGGTGAGTCGCGAGCGTCATAGCCTATGTCTTGGTAGAGCACGGCCGCTGCAGCGACCCTCCGACAGTCACATCACTGCGTGTCAATCCCCCTTCTCACTTTCTCTCCGCGTCCCCGTCTCTCTCCAGCTGCCCTTTCAAAATAAATGCAGAAAAAGCCAGAGAAAAAAACAAAGTAGGGGAAATACTGCTTTGTTTTCTCTGTCTTTTTATGGTTTAGTAATTCTTTCATTGGTGTAGTAGCAGCGTTCAGTTACCACGCGCGTAGTCGTGACCTGTTGTGATCATAGATGGCATGGCATATACTTTTTATGTAAGTCCCTTCGAAATATAGGAGTCCCATGACCAGCCAAACTCCTAAAAAAAAGCGTGATTTATAGTCCAGAATGTGGTACTTTGGGCATATGGCACCAGGGCCTAGGAATCCTGGGCCCCCTGAAAGTATACTAAAGTGGGCCCCTGCCCCCTGACTTTTCCACTTTTTTTCATAGACTACGTACTGTATCTATTATCATTTCTTATTTAACCTACTTTGTTTTGATGCTAATGCAGCATTACTATGAGTATCAGTCAGGGTCTTATGCAGAATAATTCAGTCATACAAAGATTAGACTACTGGGGTTTTTGTGGGCCCTACTGGGCGCTGGGCCCCTAGAATTATCATCACCTTTCTCCCCTATACAACGGCCCTGTATGGCACTACAGGACCAGTTGAATATAAAACACAATTTTATACAATATAAGTAGGGGGTCCCCGCTCCATCTCTCCATCAGTTTGGGGGTCCTTGGCCTGGAAAACGTTGAAGACCCCTGCTCTACTGTGAAGAAATGAATGCAGCTTTGAGGCTCACTGATGATGTTTTGATTGTATTCACCAATGTAAATTTGGGTCTGTGTTGGGATTAAAACAGCAGAACAACTCAGAGTTTGGCAGTAAGACTTCAGTACAGCTGCAGTCTTACCGCCAGCTTTGAGTTATTCTGCTAACTGACTGGTATCTGGCATCAGGGTGACTTGATTGCTTGCAAATGGATTTCTTTAATCCCACGTAGTTTACTGACGCAGGCTGCTTCTGTTTCAGCGATCATGTCCATCACATTGTTGCTATGGGTGTAAGATGGAACAAACAAGTATGGGACTGTTTAGAATGGTTAGGGACCATCTGCTCTGCACTTAACAATATCAATCAATGTGGTGCATAAACTTACACTCAAAATCTGCTTGCTGACACTTCCCATTATCTTGAAAACACATGAGAGCATTTACTGACAGATCTCTTCAAGCTGACACATACTGTTAATAAGCTTCATATGACTGGCCTGTGCAGCTGCACCTTTGTAGTTGTAATTTATTTACATGCTTCAGAGTTAAAGCTCTTTTTAATGTGGTATTTCTATTAGGTTTCCTTTTTTTTCAATTGCCGTGTATGCAGTAGAATGCACAACCATGATAAAGACAGAAGGCCCATCACAAGTCTTTGTCTTTTGTTGCCCCTGAATCAAACAGACATATATATATAGACCTGCTGCTCTGTGCTGTACAAACTGAGTGGTATTCCCCTCTCAATCTGTACGCCTGTGTTCCGCCGCCACGGCACAGCCAGGGGTCTTCCACACTGTCAAAGGCTTTGTTGAAAGAGTATCCACACTGAATCAATCCCTTATGTAGTGGACACAGGAGCCGATTCACTGCGATAGGTTCCTCATAGCTGATCCATTTTTTTTAATGTACAAAGCCCGCTGTTGTGTAGACAGGAGCCGAGCTGTCTTCCCATGACCAGCAGGACCGGCCATGTCTAAAGCAGTGTCAGGGCGCTTAGACGGGCCTGTTTCACGGATAACAGGACATGAGTGGCCACACTGGCTCACTCTCTGCTGTGGAAAATAGCAAGCGGCTTGTCTCTTGAATTGACCCAGAGTGTTTGATAACGGGGATGGAGAGCAGGGAAGGCGAGAGGACTGGGATATCTAAGAGTTGTGGATTCAAGTGGAAGAATCAAACATGGTTATTACAAGCGCAATTTGAATCTCCATTCAGATAGGAAACCCTGGTACCTGACCCTGCTATAGCCCATCCTCGCAGCTATATGAACACAGAAACAAAGTGGTGTTAAGCCCCTTTTTTGGCCATTCTGCACAGTACCTCTGTGATTATCTGCCTGCTGTCTTATAAGCCCCAGGCAGAGTAAGCTTCAGTGTCCTCATTTGTGACTTTGAGTGACAATATGCAGCAATATTTTACTGCAGTACAGTAGAAATCACACTTGTTCTGAATTACATCCTGTAAATTGTCAATCAAAAAGCAAGGTTCATTCGTTATTATTTATCAACATTGACTTCAGCTGAACACGCAAACTATTTAATTTAATGCAGCCCTGAAAGAGTGCATCACTCTCACCATGATGTGTTCATGTCACATGGGAAAGGGTCACTGAAAGAAGAGCTTATCTCACCTTTGTTTGAGGTAAAGTGAGGAATTCATGGTTTTGTAATGGAAATTGATTTCTCTGTCTCTTTTAAGGATGTCAGTACCTGTCAGTCAAGTGGTCAATCCACCAAGTCCAAAAACACCTCAATAAAATGTCTTGCTGTTGGTTCCCATAAAACTTGGTGAAGATTCTCAAGGTTAACCGGGGATATTTATTTTTTCAGTTTGCTTATATAGTTTTTATATTTGCACAAATACATAAGAAAGTAAAAGGAAAAATTATGCAGAATCAATAACGTGTGTTTCAAAAGGGATAGCTTTAAAAAAAAAAAAAAAAAAGACCCCAAAGACAGTTATCGGTATATAACTTCAGCTGTTCAGGGCCAATCAAATCAATAATGAAAGATGGCCTTGGCTGATGTCTTAGAGCAGTGGTGGTGGCATCATGGGAGTTGTTGTCATCATCCCAATTGCCATCTTTGAATTCCGTCAGAGTCATTCAGGAGGTTTTTTACAGATGTCTCCTCCTTCTCACAAGAAACAGACCTTATTATTATGACCAGTGAAACCACTGAATAAAGCACATTTAGAGTTCTTTGGTGAATACAGGATGTCATGGAGGTGTTGCTGAGATGGCTGCTGAGTTTTGATCCAACTGTTTCTCTGATAACTCATGAACCAGATGTTCTGCAGGTTTCTACCAGCAGTCAATTATCCACAGAGGTGTCCTCCTGCTCCCCACAACAAACTGACCAGACTGGGAGAAAGAGGTTCACATTAACAGTCAAAGCTCAACCAACACACTTCTGTGGACACAGGGCAACTCTGAAATGCTGAGAGCTGAGCTGCCAAATCTATACTCAGCCTTGTTTTCTTTTCATAACTTAAGATCCACACATCCAATGGTGCGATATGACATTACTAACAGGTGACCATATGAAACTGAATATTAAAAGTAGGGTGTTGCTGTTCACAGCGCGCAAGCTTTCCTCTCTTCTTCTCTGATTTTGTGTGGCAGTGTTACGGCGCCACTACAGGTCTGGTGTATGTACTACAGTGTTTTTAGTGGGAAATGTATGGTTAACATTCAAACCTGAATATTTGCTTATTTATCTCATGTCATGTCGTCATCACGATATTGAACAGTGTCATCGCACATCGGACATTTTGCGCATAATCGTACATTAAAATTAAAACCATGTTTTTCTTTAGGTGTGGGCTGTCTAAGTGAGCAGAGAGAGTAGAGGTAAAAACAGATAAAGGACTGAAACCGTCTGACAGTGGACAGCTCCACAACAGTTTAAGAGTGCATAGCAACCTAAAACGTAATAACGGCCAATAACATAATAATTTTTGGCAATTTTTAATGTAATAAAGCCAATAATGTAATACCTTTTTTTTTGCCAATAATGAAATAAATTATTACATTATTGGCTGATTATTATGTAATTGGCCTAGTATTAAAAATAACTGGTACCTGTTTCTAATCTACACTGAGAAGCAAACTCCTATGCTTATGCAATTTGGGCGGCTATCAACAACCTTGTTGTAACACATCGAGTTGTAACATATTGATATCTTCTACCCAGAAAAAAAAGTGATATATATATATATATATATATATATTATTATTATTACATTATTGGCACCAGTTAATACATTTGCAAAGGGTTTTTTAATACTAGGCCAAAAATGTAATAACTTATTACATTATTGACAAACATTTTATTATATTATTGGCAAGTTATTGGCACGTTATTACGTGACATTATTACATTTAAAATTATTACATTATTTGCAGTTATCACAGTTTTGGTCATTATTAAATTTTGGGTTGCAACAGGGTGTCTTCAAATAGGCAGTGTTTAAGTTGGCCCAGTTGAACTTTGAGCCCGAGTGCGGTGCGTTTGGGTCAGTGTGAACCCAACAGTCGGAGTGGTCTTGGTGCTGCTACAGTTGAAATCTGATGAAGTCCGTTTGTTATGTTACATGTACGGCCGGACCTTGATCCGCTCTAACTGCCAGGACCTGCCTTTGATCCATCTGACAGTGATCCAGCATTTGGACCAGAATTAAAACAAAAGTGTGTGAAGTATACTATCCGAAAAATGAAACAATTTATAATTTTTGCATCTGTGTGAAAACACCCTGAAACTACATCCTCAGTTTTGCACATTGAGTTGCTATATGCTGTCCAGGGTTTTAATCTAGTGTGTCTACTCACTTCATCTGTGTCTAACACTGACTTGATGTTAAGAAGTTATCAAAACTGACAGATTTTTTTCTTTCATCAGCAGCTGCAGATGCTTCCAGACATATGGCCATATGTTGTGGCAATCACGTAATGCTGATGACATGACTCAAGTGTTTAGTGACAGCGTAGCCGGTTTTAGTTAGCACTCATCATATTTTTTACATTTCCTTCCTTGTAATTTGTCACACTGTATTGATGCCCCCCCTCCTCCTTTATCAAGCAGACAGAGGGTCCCTTCAACACACACAGTCCAAACTCCAAGTGGTTAAGGAACACAAAGAGGGATTGAGACGATGGGCGCGGCTGAGTAGAGGAGGACAGAGGGAGAAGTGTCACACAGGGGACAAAGACAACACCATCTGACTACAGATGATTGTTTCAGTCATTAGCATGGGTTTGGGCCCTCACAGACGTCTCAGCAGGGCTTTTCTCAGCTGACACAGGCAAAGCTTTTATTGAGCAAAGGACGATGCTCAAGTGGAGCTAATACGACTACTTCCTCTTCTCCTTGTTCCCACCATGACCTCACATACAAACACAAGCTTGTTTTAAAATACTTTTCTGCAAAGTCCTTCAGACGCAACGGCACGTTGGCTAAGAGAGAGTCAAGCACGAACATCCAAACTGTGTCGGTGATAATCAGGAGTTGCTGTCAGCTCAGAGAAATCTCAGCACTGACACTGAGAATTTTCTGATGGGGAGGGAGATTTAATAAAACTTGTGAATACTGTTGTCATCTTACTCTACAAAGAGTCAGTCATGACAGACAGCATGGTAGGTAAAACTTTTTTTTTTTCAGTCTCAGTCTCAATTACCTGCTGATTTATACACACTAACTGGTCACATGCAAATGCCATACTGAGAGGCATTTTGTACTTTTAAAGGGCATCCCTGTGTTTTGGCACAAACCGGTAGATTTGATGGAGTAGTGATTTTGGTAACTCAAAAGTAACTCTTAATTCTAATGCCAGACTTACAATGCCAGAGTTTATGATTTAAAGGTACATGTAGTGCACCAAGCTGACCGACCACAGCTGTAATTGAGCCTGATGTTATAATGAGTGATCACGGTGAGGGATGTTGCCAAGTGGTGATTGGCGCTGAGCAGCACACTTCATTCTAAAGTCCACACTCAAACAACCAAACAAGAAAACCAAACAGATGGAAAATAAATGTACACTGTGTACACTGATGATATTGGCCACTCAACCTGCATAAAATCTGATCAGTGTGATCAGTACCTGCAGTCTTCCTGATGCCGAAGAGGATAGGAGAGCTCCTCAATTAGAGATTCTGATTCAAATTAACTTTATTGTCCTCAAGAGGAAATTAGCTTGGGCTAAAAAGTGCCGGTCGCAGTTGCAGTCACAGTCACAGTCACATGACAAATAGTATGTACACACACATTCACATTACACAAACAAAACTGTAAGTTAGAGCAGTGCTTGACCAGAACAGACTCAGTTTGAAGCCAACAGTATTTTAAATGTGCTCAGCAGACTAAATCGATAAAAATGTACAACAATATATAAAAATTGACTAATATAGCTTAGACACAGCTTGTCTGAAATCTCTCTGTAAGATAACAGTCTGAATCTGATTTATTCTGTGAACAAGACATGATGCCATTGGTGTTTTTCCTCCTGATTGTGAGGTCAAAAAATTATTTCCCCACTAACATTACCACAGATACCAGATGTGAAAGTGAAGTTTAAGTCAAAGTGGTGCACTAAAAGTTACCTGTGTTACAGCACATTTCCCATTAAAACCATTGAAATGGTAACGCATGCCGTGGCTTTTACTGTGTAGTCACAGAATACACACCATGTTTGTCATAGATGTTAATTCTGACTGTGATCATTCATTAAACATGCATCTACAAAACAAAGCACCATTTTATTCAAACAATATGAGTTGTTTTGGCTGCACTGTAAACAGCCACATGTGAAGTGATTAATATTTGATGTAGCATTAAACTGCCCGTGTTGTTACCTTGGTAACCACAGGTGTTAGCAGATTATCTGGATCTGTACTGGACGTGTTTAGTATTTCTCTATAAGCTTGATTATTCCTTAACAAACAATTGCCAAATAAGCAGTAGACAATTTTACATCTAGGGAGAAAAAACAGCAATAGCTATTTTGAGGACTGTTAACCAGTTTCATCAGAACTGTGTTGGTAATCAGATTATAACAGACAGTCACAAACTGTTTGGTGCGTGGAAATTCACAACGTTGGAATGCATGGAAAGACACAAATAAAAATATTTCATATGAAATCAATGTGTTCAAACTTATGCTGTGAAAAGCAAAAATAAAAACAAACAAAAAAAACATTTTCATGTTGAACTTCCTAAAACATGGCAAGAAAACAAAGAACTACAAAAAAGCGTTTAACACCTATGATTTTAAACATCAGTCTGCAATCACTGGTGTTCAGAAAGAACTATCCGAGTGATCAAAGCAGCAGCAGCAGCAGCTTTTAATCGCTTCCAAATAAGGGAACAGATTATGTCAACAGCATTAACAGACTGAGACAATGATTCAAGGGACAAGAGGGGGAAATTAGCAACAGCTCTAAACTTTCTCTGCAAAACATCATTTTCATGCCCTGTGTTAAAACTATAGACTTCAGAGAATGTGTTTCTTTCAACAAAGACAGCTCTGTCTGTAGTTTTGTAAGTAAAGTGAAAATGGAGTAGTGAGATGAGAGTTTAGTCTAGTTTGCATGTAGGGGTTAAAGGGATAGTTCAACATTTTTGAAAATTGGCCCATCGCCATGATCCCCCTAGTAATAGCAGTAGGTTCGTTACCTTTAATTGTTGGTCCAAGCTGCTTTTAGATCGGGGGAGAAGAATACCGAGCGGCGCAGCTACACTACGGAGGCTAATGGAATTTCTTGGTTTTGCTCATCAAACTCAGAAAATACACAACCAAAAAACTCAAAAACGCTGTGGTGGACAAGTTGTGACCTGCACATTCACCACGCTATGAGATAATAGCGGAAAGTTGCGAGATGGAGTTGTTTTAGAGGCAAAGTCGGACTTTACACTCTAGACGGCTGCTCGGCGGAGTGATTTCAAAAGCGCCTGTTTACTGCAGATACGTCCGTATACTACGGCACTGGCTGAGGTGCGCACACTGTGTCCCTCCGACCAGTGGTTCACTGAAGAAAGTAGTTCCGAGTATTTGCTTCACTTCTCTTAACTTTCCGCTATTATCTCATAGCGTGGTAAATGTGTAGGTCACAACTTGTCCACCACAGCGTTTTTGAGTTTTTTGGTTGTGTATTTGCTGAGTTTGATGAGCAAAACCAAGAAATTCCATTAGCCTCCGTAGTGTAGCTGCGCCGCTCGGTATTCTTCTCCCCCGATCTAAAAGCAGCTTGGACCAACAATTAAAGGTAACGAACCTACTGCTATTACTAGGGGGATCATGGCGATGGGCCAATTTTCAAAAATGTTGAACTATCCCTTTAAGTTTATGTCCACACTCTTTTTGCTCTGGTTTTAAGTGGCAACAAAACAACCGCTTTGGAAGGGTAAAAGCAAAAAAAAGAAAAATGGGGCTGATGACAGCTTCAGCATGTACAACCTTCAGCTTTCATGTTGACAGCATAAATACCTTGGATGTCAAAACTGATGTAAGCCGACATATCAGCGTTTAATCCACATTTGTTGTCTCTGATCAGACAGAACATTGCAGATTTCTGACTGTGGAATTCAGGTTCTTAGAGAGGCAACAGCCTGTAACAACAGTGCTTGGTACACAAGATGTAACATGAGCTGTCACCATGTCAGGAGCCAGGTAGCCTGCTGAATCTCCCTGAAATACTAGTTCCCTAACCAGCTCATTGGTATGACACAGGCTGTCTTTGCCTCATGCCCTCTGCTGTGCTCTTTCCAGGCAGCCTGATTATGTAAGCTGTTATCCAATCGAAGCCTGTCTGGATCGCACAGTCCTCTGTGTGCCTGTTTGTTTGCATAGTATATAGCTGAGAGCGGTACAAAGAAGAAACCTGGATATTTGAAAGAGTTTTATGTAACTAAAAGCCACACAGTGTGGCATCACAATACCTGCATGCAATGCCTCCAAATTGGGAGACAACTCACACAGAATAATCACAGATGGGTATACAAATTATTCTTGTGGGTGTTATTGATCAAGCTTGATTCACAAAACCACCCGCTGCTCTGGTTCTCATAAAAGCCTTGAAGTGTGTTGCACTTGCAGAGATGGTCAAACTTGGATGAAAGCCAAAAAGTGGGTAGAGGGTGAATGGCAGGTTCCCACTCAAAGAGAATAATGTCCACCTTTAGAGGTGCGAGAACGAATGTTCGCTCACACTTGAAATGGTGAAGGCTGTCTTACAAGTAGGTACGAGCCATGGATACTGGCAAAAGTACAAACACACAAGGAGACTGCTAAAGGCCACAGTGCACATATGGACCATTTCTGCCTCCAAAGAGCCCCAGGAGCTAAGCAGATCTACTAGAGCAGATCAGTGGTTGGCTTTTTGATATGACAATGCAGCCCTTTACACTGTTCTTCATCTACTGCTAATCGTTTAAAATGTGTCTTTACCCCATTTTTTGCATTTTGTAAATAACATAATACAGATACGAAGAAGAAACCTCATAAACATATCCAATACTCTTTTGTCACCTACAGTAATGTGTAAGCAGTAAGCACCCCCCTCTACAGAAATATGCATGCAACCTGTTCAGGGTATACCCCACCTTCGCTCTATGTTAGCTGGGATTGGTTCCAGTCCACATGCAACCCTGCACAGATAAGACAATGGATGGGTGGATGGACATATTAAGATACACTTGATAAAATTTGTACATATAGTAATAAATATCTATTGTGAATTTCTATATGACATAACATGCTGGGACGGTATAGGTTATCAATATGTGGTTTTCTATGTGAAATACACTGCTCGTCCAAAAAAGAAAAATCACCACTTGGATTTAATTAAGCTAATAGGTAATAGCCTCCCATTGGATAATTACTGCATGGATGATTATGTTTAAGCTGGCAACAATTTATTTACCCTTTCAGAAGGGTAAAATTATTGGCATCAAGCAAATAAAACATCTAAAGAGATTGCTGAGACTAAAATTGGGTTAAGAACTGTCCATCGCATTATTAAAAACTGGAAGGATAGTGGGGAACCATCATCTTCAAGGGAGAAATGTGGTCCAATATGACCACAGAGTTCATATCTTAACCCCTGAGACATTTTTAAAAATGAATGCAACTCTGGACGGAAATAAAAATAAGTTTATCTAAACAATGCCACAGCAAATGCGTGCCGTAATTAAAGCTAAATGCGGCCCAACAAAATATTAGAGTGTGTGACTTTTTTTTGGGACGGGCAGTGTATATGAAGCCCCATTACCCACTGTCACTGAACAATGAGTAAGACCAAGAAGCACAACCTGATTGGTCGTCTTCTGTGCATTTTAAGTGCTGATTGGCTGAGAATTACAACCCTACCAAAACCTAGTTAAGAATTCGACTTTGGAGACTTACTTTTCATACTTAACATTTCTGACCTCAAAATCGAGGGGAGGCTGCGTCTGAAAATTTTTGTAACCTTGCCAAACAGGACATTCAACAATTATCTGCTTTGCTGCCTCCTTGTATGGTTTGTACAAATGGAAATGGCAGTCCAGTCCTGCCCCTCTAGTTGCTCTTAACAATGTAAAACGACTTGATCATACTCATTTTAGCATTAATTCTGCTGGTGAATATGTTCCCATTTGATACTGCAGTGAGTTTGTGTTCATTTAGTCATGAGGTGTGAAAAGGGACAGATGATTCTGTGATCAGAGTCACACAGTGCTGGATCAATATGATTCAAGACACATTGCAGTAGAATATGGCTCTGCTAACTGTGAGACCACTTGCCAGGGCCATGCTTCATAATCAAAAGCTAAAATTGCAGGAGATTTTTTTCGCTCTTCTATTAAAAGGCCTTCAATGGCCAGCAATCATTTTTAACATTCACTGTATCCTGTGTGAAATTGACATAAAATAAGGATGAGCAGCTGCTGGCATCAAAAGGTATCAGTCAAATGGAGCAGAGAGACAAAAAATAAAAGGACAGTGGAATGAGGACAGTGGATCTTTGCAGCCTTTCTCTCTGGTCTCTGTCAGTTCAGTCAGCTGTGATTTCCATATCAATATTTGAGTGACACTGAATAATTTAGAGGCGTGCAGTGACACAACGGGATGCAAGGCTGAGTGGCGCCCTGCCACCGCTCTTATTGTTTGTGTGTATGTGTGTGCGTGTGTGTGTAGCTCCATTTTTCCAGTTGCATTTAGAATATATATTTGGAAATCAACTGACAGAAATTGAAAAAGCAATCATGTATGTATGTGTCAGCACTGGTAGAATAGGCTCTCAAATGGCCTGCCAAGGAACCATTTGGTTCCTTAAGAGTCGCTCTGACTAACACAACTTCAGCTCATAGATAATATTTACAAACCAAACATTCATGGGTGATTGACAACATCTGAGCACAACTTATTTTCCATAGTAATGCATAGTACGTCTATAGAGTAGAAGAAGAAAGACATCCCACCAAAATAACTTTTTTTTTTCATAACACAAAGATGATAGATCGTAGGTATGTGTGATTTTGTCAGCTTGGAGAGAACAGATGCACATGAGCTCTGCCAAAAATCTTCTGGGATTAGTTAAACCATGTGCCCCGTTACATTTTTAGATGTCAGGCTGTATTTCACTTCTGCTGAGATTATTTGAATATATTTTAAAACTTAGTTAATGGAACATTGAGGTCACTTTTTGGTCATAACTAACATACGCTTTATCCAAGCTATTTTCAGCAAGTACACTTGAGGTTAATACCATCAATTTGATTTTATGACACTTTGCCTATGGTTATGTAAGGAAGAGCTTGATCTAGTATATGACCACTCTCTGGCTGCCAAGCCCTCTCCAGCGCCTCTCATGGACATTGAGGTGAATCGGCTGTTGTCTCCCAACTGTTAAGCTGAATGCTGAATGCAATGTGCATTGTCAACTAATCAGAAACTTTCTCCCATTTTAACTTGGTTTGTAAGACAAATTAATGCAATGTAACCTACATCTGGCCTTGATCAACAGGTGTCTCTACTACAACTCTAGCTAAAGAAAGTTTCAACCTTCGTATGGCTGTAAGCTTGGAACAAACAATTTGTGGTTTCCCTAATGTCTTCCCGTAAGACATTACCTTGATAGTTTGATTAGTATTCTTTCAATAGAAAAAAAATAAGGGGACGGCTCTGAGTGGTAGGCTATTAGTTACCTCATTAATTCCTGGCCGAACTGGCCAGTATGCCTGCCCCTTTTTATAAATATGCAATTTAATAGCAGTTATTTTGAATAAAATCATAGTAGGTAAACCTCATGGTAAGTGAAAAAAATAACAGAAAGGTATCTGTGTTTGGCACTTCACAACCTCCAAAGTACCATATAGTATGTCTCCAGTCAAAGTGAGTTTCGTACATGCTCTTCAACATTACCTCAATGTTTGCCTTTCAGTAGAATGAGCTGTGGCTCAAGTCTTGGATGGTGATAGGACATACTATCACTATGGTCACTTGATCTAGACCTAACTAGTCGTTTTGTGTATCAGTACCCCTGCAGTAATATAATTTAAATAACTCTTGTTCTGAATATCATCTTTTCATACTGCAACTGCTGAAGAAAGTTGCAACCTTGGTATGTGAGAGACATGAACCAATCTAGATGCACTGAATTGCTTAGAGGTATGAACACTGATCTTTGCTTAAAACAAAGAATACAAATCTTAGTAGATAAACCTCATGGTCTGTGAAAAAATAACCAAAAGGTGCCTGTGTTTTGCACTTTGTAACCTCTTTTGTTAAACATTTGTTGCTTAAATCTTCTTTTTAACATATTTACTATTTCTGATGCTTTAAGCCAAACCATTGTTAAACCACAAATTGAGATGCGAGTGTGGTTCTTGTGCTCTGCTGCGCCAGTTTATGTTTACTCTGGAGGTCATATCTCTTGGTACTTTCCCTTTCACAAAAAGTCTCTGAATATTACCAGGTAGTTGATTATGTTTTACCCTGTAGATGATTTGTACAGTTTTTCGTTTGACCAAATCTTATAATTTCAGTGGAGCTGCCCTCAAGTACAAGTGGTATGTTCATTATATTTTCCACTGAATACAGTACGGGTAGCTCTTTTCTGTAAAACAACCGAAGAAATTGGTGTTGTATGTGTTACAGTAATTGCCCCAGACCTTCACACAGCAATTCAAATATACTTTTTCAATCTTAGAAAAAACATTTTTTATCCAGCTAAGATTTCCAGCAGATTTCTTCATGAATTATCACACCGGGAAGCATCGTTTGTTCTACCTTTTCAATTATTACATTGCCTATTATGATTTGAACTGCGACATCAGTTTTTTTGTTTTATTCCAATTTAAAGCCCCACTCTGTAATTTTTCCAGAGTTGGGTTGCCTCGGCTGCAGCTGCACTATGTAACTTTCCTGTACCTCTATATCACTGTTTTGCGTGCTGAAATAGCTCAGTTCAGAGTGTGTTGGATTGAAGATCTACAGGTTCCAGGTTTGATCCCGGGTTTTGGCAGGGAATAATATAGGTTTTGCAGGAGTACAACAGATGTCTTTCAGTAGAATCATCTGTAGCTCTGGTCTAGTGAGTTGGATTCTTTTTTTCTTTGTGTGTGTGTGTGTGTATGTGTATTATTATTTTCATCAAGAAAAATCAAGAAAAACATTGGACTGTTAGTCCTGGATGCAGGTATTGGTAGTTTTTTTTTTTTGGAATTGGTCAAATCAGTATGACACCAGAAACATAGAGTGCCATAGCCAACACTAAACCAACCCAGAGACGTTCTAATATGAGGAGACAGACCACTCTGCCCGTTTTGAATGGGGAAAGCTGCGACGCCAAAGATGGCGCATGTCCCGCCCCTTTTCACCAGCAGCCAATCACCTGCGTTGCCAGAGCTGAACTAGGCCAATCATGTTGTTGCACCAGCGCATGCGCACAAGTAGATTTACGACAGACAAACCTACATGGTGGCAACAACAACACGGCTTTAGCACCGTGTGTACTGTGTGTGGTCAGGTTGAAAATTTACTCTAAGGTTTTCGGAAAAGTGCAGAGAGCCACCGGCGACCGGGAGCGGAGTTTTAGAGGTTTACTTGTTAATTTGGCAGCCACATTGGTTGGTCTTAATGAAAAGTGAAGCTTCAGGTGTGTGCTGCTGAACGAAAGAGCTACCTCGGGGCTACGTATACAGAATTCACCACATTTACATCAATACGCGTTTTACAATGAACCGATCAGTCCACATTTTCTTTAATTTAATTTTTGAATGTATAGTTTTGTTCGTTTCATTTTTTAACCTAAACGTTCAAACTTGGCCCCCTCCCTTGGGGCTAAGCGTTAGCCTCCTGTCCATGATAGCAGCAGCAGCAGCAGCAGCAGCAGCAGCAGCAGCAGCAGCAGTCCACTCCAAAAAAAAAACTGTCCGGGTGAAGCACTGGAGCTGTGGACCGATAGACACCGTCACCATTAACGAGAGCCTCTATTGTTTTATTGTACCGAGTACGAGAGGCTTGTTGTGAGCTGAGAAGCGGCTGTTAGCGGCGGATGCTAACCGCTACCACTAGTCGAAGTTAGCATCGAGCTAGCTCAGCACAACGAACGCCCCTCATACTTGTTACCGGTCGAGGCTTTAGTTGTCAGTGATGGTCGGTAATCAGTCCGTGGCTCCAGCGGTTCACTCGGACTGTATTTATTTATTTTAACTGACTGCTGCTGCTGAGACGACATGCTAGCATTAACACATCCATGCTAGCACTCGATAGCATCCGAGACAGCTAACGTTAGTGGGGATCGGGGGAGCGGGTGGGAGGGGGAGCAGACACAGGCACCACACACAGAACTAGGAGCCCATAGGGGATGATTAAGACGGATTTCATGTAAGTCTAGCGGTTATTTTTGGGCAAAAATCTCCAGACTCAAGCCGATGTGTCTCCAGGTAGAGCAGGGCAGACCGGTGTAGGTATGTTCGGGCTGCTGCTAGATCACGGACTCAGCCGTTACAGCCGTACAGTGACGGCGGTGTCGTAAATCCGCGCGCATGCGCAGTTGAGTACTCCCTGTAGGAAAATAGCGATTTAAACGTCATTCTGCGGTAAAGTCTATGTTTTTTTGGTTTTTATTTGTATCTTATTTCACTGGCTAGCATGTCTGTATGTTTTTTCCGTCCTGCTATCACGTTAAAGGGTGGATTTGACCATCCCTCCATTCATTTAGATAGGGGTCTGGTCTCTTTGGGCTTTTCGTGGCATCGCCAAGATGGCCGCCGAGTGGCATGACTTGCCTAGAAGGACTTTGACCAACCTCACTGTTGAGTCTCCACCCTGTCGGGATCGACACGCCTCCTCTTGAGGTGATAAGGACCCACCCTCAAACTCCAGCCCTCTCTCCTTTCCCGCCAGAGACCAGACAAAGGAACCAGAGACCAAAAGAACCGGAGACATATCCTTACCTCATAACATTTCATTGTGGATGCATTAGTTCTAAGTGGGTTACGTTTGATTGTTTTATTTATCTGAAATGGATATTTATGTTTTCTTCTATTTTTCCTGTACAGAAAATCATCCACCACCTTTACTGCATTTATTATTGTCTAGTTAACCTGTTCACGCAGGCCCCCTAGTGGTTGGGACGCCGGCGTCCCAAATCAATAACACATGAACGGCGTCCTTAATATAACGAAAAGTAGGCATGCTGTAATGAAAACTCCACCACAGACCTTTTAAGGACACTTTCGGCAACAAGTAGGAAAAAAATGAAGTTTCTAGGTGCTACGGTTTTTTCACAGTCACTGAAAATGTCTCAAACAATATCACTACGGCAGCCCACAAGCGACGTCACGTCAACAACGAAGGTGATTTAAACATATATGTACCATCTGTACACCTCTTCTTTCACCATCAAAAAATCGTTTACTGTCATATAAACAAAAGCAAAGAACAAAAATGCAGTTTTTACCCCATTAAAGGTTTAAACAAGCCTGCTCACTCAACACAAACAAACCCGGAAGTCATTTTCGAGTGCCGAAAAATACGGATATTTGTCAGTCACAGACCCACTAAAACACTGAATAAAATTACAAGCTTACCCTCTTGTTATGTATGTGCTCGACAAAACAGGCATGGGCGATTTAATCCATCGTGACCAGATAATCCATCAATGGTTACGTTTACCCGCAGTGCTAATGCTAATGAGTCATTCTCCGTCAGACTGCGCACCCGCTTTGCGCAGCTGGCATCGCCTGTCAATCAAAGTCACGGGGGTGAAAACTTTTTGGTCCAATAGCAGAGACTCTAAGGTGTGACCTGATATATAATGATCCCTGATTGGGCAAAGCTTAAGCCTGCACCCAGCTGGTTCATGTGGTTCCCTCTCCCCCATGGATGTATTCCCCCTAGTGTCAACAAGTAAGCAATACAAGTCGACACAAAAAGTGTGTTTTTACTGCCCCAAGTTTAATTAAAATAATAATAAAAGACAAAATGAACTATTTCAAATGTCCTTGTTAATTTAAGCCATCACTGATGGTTGTGGGATGTTTACTTCTGGAGTTTTAAAGGAAAATAACAATATAATACAGGCGAAAATAGGTAAATTCATGTTTGGATGGGTTTTGGACACTAAATATTCATCCCCATTAATTAAATTTTCAAATGGCATTTTACTTATGTAACTGGTGTTCCTAAAAACCATCAAGTGTGTGATTGGCCCCAATAGGTTATCTGTTGGAAAAAAAAAAATCTCACTAAAATCTTGCAGTGTGCATTTTAGCCAAATTGGACAATTTTGGACAGGTTTTGCACACTGTACATCGCCAAGGGACACTGTTTGGAAAAACTCTATAGTGCCTCAGTAGTTTTACCTATCAACCTAAAATTTGGTACATATGTGGACAGGGAGTGTGTGAACCATATATGTAAAATTCAACCTGTTTTATAATTAGGATTTTGATATATCACCATTTCACCAAAAATTTCAAACTCGTTTTTCTTTTTTTTCCAAAAAAAATAGTAATTTCAGAAGCCCATTTTTTTATGGAATGACTCAATTCAATATTTTATACATATAGATGTAAAGGGACAAAGGTTGTCTTTCATTTAAGCCATAAACCATAGTTGTGGGATTAGTACTTCTGTGGTTATTAAGCTTTAATTGCAGTGATACAAAAACAGGCGGAAATTGCCAAAAATGGCCTCTGCATGAAGAGGTTAAATAAATAACTGAACTGATTTCTGAATCCAGTGGAGTCAGCACCACCACTAGTTTTTTCACTCACTGACTACCTGTTTCAAAAGGGAACAAAAACATGTCATGCACTTAGACCAAACAGCAGGTAGTTACACAAGTGTCCATGTCTAACCAGAGAGCTGATATTATCAGACTGGCTCACTGGAGGACATCTCATACATTCTGCAAATCCCAAAAGTTACTCATGATCAGTGTGATGATAAAATGTAAAGATTGTATCTATTACAGTATCATTAAACTTGAGTATTATAGACCAGGCGTCTTAAACGTTTTTCAGGCCAAGGGCCCCCAAACCGACGGACAGATGGAGCAGGGACCCTACTATATTAAAATATGTATAAACATTGCTTGTTATTGTGCGTTATACTAAGCTATTCAAATAATACTAAGGTTCATATATTCATGTTTTTTTCAAAACGTGTACAGGGTAGTAGGGTGGCTGTCCCTCTGCCATATATAAACAGACCTTGTTCACTGATACCAGTGCCAATATCAACAATGTCTGTCAACTGCATGATAATCATGCAGAGAAGCTATTCAAATTAATGGGTTTTTTGGTTGTTGTTTTTTTTAAACATAAATGTGAAAACTAAAGATATAAAACATTGTCTACTCAACCAAAAATTCCACAACCCCACTGCAGCACCTCTGCGGACCCCCTAGTGGTCACGGAACCTCTGTTGAAGACCTCTGTTATAGACTATTATTGTACAGCCATCACACTTATACACCAAGAGCAGACAACAAGCATGAGAACCATGACCCACACATACCTCCATATTCATTTTATGATTTCCCTTCGAGAAGCATGGTTACACCCCGCCTTTCCGAAGCCCCGCCTTTCCGACAATAGACTTCCATTCATCGTAATAGCGGGGTTTTCTATTTTTTCTAAAGACCCCGCTATTCCGAAAAGGCTATTGGGGGAAATCCCCAGTGCGCAGTGCGCATTGATCCTTTTTTCCTTTTTGGGGTCGAAACGGATCATGTGCATAATTAACTGCAAAAAAAGCAAATACTTCATATTAATGACATATAGGCCTAACGTTCATTATGCTTCTAGTCTGTCTAGCCTCTACCTGGTCTTTTTACTAAACTTAACCAACTCCTTTCTTCATTGCCTAAGCCCAACCAAAGCATCTCCCTCAGTCAGCTGTAGTACGAGGCGCGCACCCGTGTGAGCTCTAGCCGGGTTCAGCCGCGCGGGTCCCAGTGCAGCGCACGTTTCACAGACAAGCCACAAAGCAGAATGTAAACAACGTCACGCGGTTCAGCACCTTGGACAGCTGCGGGGGGGAGGGTGTCGGAACAGCGGGGTGTCGAAGTGGAGGTATTTCGGAACAGCGGGGTGTCGAAGTGGAGGTGTGTCGGAATGGAGAGCTGTCCCCGAGAAGCATACCTTGATATATTAATAATTTATTCATAGCATATTATTGTATAACATAGTAGGCCTATATCATCACCATTGGCCTGAGGATAGTATAGTAATTACAGTACAGTACAATATGGTACAGTATGGTGCCTGTATGTCTGGACAACAGACTGGCTGTGGTTTAAAAAGAGTGAGCTACTGCTCTTTGCATTCTACTCAGCCACTGTTGACCCAGAGACTTTGCCCCTGTCTCTGTGACTGATCAGCCATTTATCAGCTCTGTATCTTCTGACTGGAGGCTGCTGTCACTGCTTTCCTCCCTCTGAGTTGCCTGGAGACTGTTGCTCTTCTATCCACTTCAGGTACAAGGACAAACAGGATGATTCACAAAACGGCTCTGGAATTGTGTGGGACTATACAGTGTCTCTGAGTGGAAGGCCAGCTTCCTTAATTTAATTACATTTTAATTATACTTTCTACATTGTGAACAGCCACGTGTATTTTTTTTTTACTAAATAAAGTCTGTCTCTCTAATACCCCTTTCCCACTGGCCAAAAAAAAAACAGTTTAAACTCGCTAACAATCGGCTTTTGGTGGCAGTGGGAAAGGCGCACTGACCCGCGTCGACCCGTGTCAAACGACTCGGCTTGCAGTGTGAACGCCAGACCCGGGTCAACCCACTAATTTACGTGATGACGTTGAGCGTTACGTGACGCTACGTCATCGCGGCAGTCGCGTCTTATATCACGTACCAAAACAAAGCTCTGCTCGAATTCGAGATTGGGATTTGATCAAAAGATCAAAGAACACTGACCAAAAAAGATTGAGAAAACAAGAAGCGACAGTCTGTTTAACTGCTGCGGACATCTGTCATAAGGCGGCCGTGGCAGACCTGGTGCTCCACAGGTCAGCCTCGTCTGCCTCGGCCGAAGGACATGGCATGTGGCATGACACGTTGTTTCTTACATGAAAGACGGGCAACTGGTTTATGCTCTGTCTGGTCCGGCTGGGAAAGCGGCTTGAGTATGTACACAATTGCGGTTCATCAGATTATTTAGGTGTATCACAGTAAATTAAATCATTTTATCCTTTGTGAAGCCTGGCAGCAGGTTCGGAGTCGTATCAAGTTTGAGTCAACCATCCACTTAGCTCCACATAATAGTCACAGAACAATCAACATCTGAGCAGACAATCAGTTTAGATAATATCACTGTGGTACCTCTTTTCCAATGCTAACAGAGAATGGTGAATGTTCACTGAGAGATCCAGGGTTATCAAGGAGTTTTCAACTGTGGTCTTCCTCAGTGAGGGTTTGGAGGGAACTTTCACATTGATTATTTTTTTCTTGCCGCAGTACCTGCCCCTGTGCCTGCTACTGCAGACAACACGTTTGTGTTAAGCAGCACTAACTCCACCCTTAAAGTCAAATAATAAAAAGAGTTTGAGTGCAGCTAACCATAATGACTCCATCCCCTCTTTCTTCATATCAGATTATAAACAATCATTCGTGAACTGACGTCCCAAAGATGCTGTACTCAGCTATTTTCTTTTCACAGTCATACACTTGGGGACACAAATGACACAAATTAAAAGAAGGTCATTTACAACAAAAGCAGATTCTATACATTTTATTAGATGCAATAACCATTCAACCATTCAAATTGTGCACTTGCCATTGCTGCAGTGACATGTGTCAGTCATAGTAAACTGATTCTCTATGACAGCATCATAAATAGGCTGCATTTGTGATGTTTAGTGCCCCCCAGTAACTGATTAAGGTATCTTACATCAATACCAATATTAATTTAGGAATTAATCATTTGTTTGAGCGATTAGCAGGAAAGATTAGAGTAACAGGGAGATAAGAGACTGTATCATAAACAATATAATAACATACCAGTACGTTATGCGTGCTGACGTTAGCAAGCCAGCAGCGGGATATTTAATCATGTGGACAGGCTACACGAATAAAAACAACAACGTGTGCTTTGTTTTAGATATTCAAGAATATTTTATTGATCAGCTGGCCTCCGATGATCAGAAAAAACGTCAATTACAGGTCTCTGATATGGTCAAAATTACCTGAGCTCCGGATGGGTCGGACATATTTTACACTGGCTTAGACGACCATGATCACATCATATTGAAGGGATCAGTGAGACATTCACAGACCATCCACTTTTACCTCGATGTGAAGGTAACGGTGAGAAGGGAGAGTAGCCAGTTTGAACAGGTCAGCTGTGACTGCGTCGCTGGCGGCAGCTGCTGCTGCTGCTGCTGCTGCTGCTGACACACTGTATGTAACGTTACGGTCTAAACATGGACACTCCTCCTGAAGTAAGGGGCTGTGTTTTGCTGATATTAGAGCAGTCGAGGACGGCACATGTCCTCCCAGCCTTCCTAGACATATTTACAGGAGAGAAAAGGTCCACTTCTTGACGCTTGCATTCAAATGCCCGCTTCGCGCACAGAACCATACAGAACCCATCGCTGCCTGACTGGGAGCTGTCACCGCAGTAATGGCGACTAACGGTTATTACGCCAAATTCGTGTATAGTACATGCACTCTTAGAGAAATGTGCCTTTTTTAAATAAAAAAAATTCCATTCCATTGTTACATTTGCCTAAAGCCGCATTCACACCGGACCTTTTGTTTTTCGAACGAGCGACGAGTTTACATGTTAAGTCAATGCAAACGAGCGATGGAGCGTTTTTTCGCTCAAGTCGCTCCAGTCGCTCGAGATGAGAAATCCCAACTCTCCGGCCATCAGTCGCTCGTCGCCCAGCGCTGATTGGCTGCCGTAATCCCGGTGGTGCCGGTGTAAACAGAGACACATGGCAGTGGGCATGACGTCATCAAAGCGAAAATGCGAGTCTGTGGCTCTGTGCCAAATTGACGAGCGACTGCAGCTGAGCGACGGGGCGTTTTTTTTGGAGCGATACGAGCGACAGCGACAAAAATAAAAGGTCCAGTGTGAATGCACCTTAAATGTTGATTAAATAAATAAAATAACACAATAATAATATTAAAGCATTCATATAATATGAATGATTGAAAAGTTTTATGAATAAAATTAACTGGAGATTGCTAGTCAAATTGACCATGAAGTGAGAAACTACTGAGAGGACATGACTGGCAAGTTCTTGGATTGACGGAAATACATTGTCTTCTTGCTGTGTAGCTTTATATAGTGGAGGGTGTTTCCTTCACACACTGCCTTGGCTGAGTACACCAGTTGCACTTTCACCAAACAATAAGGAAGTCTAATTTTGCCATGTTATCAAGTTCCTCTAGAATGAATTACATCGCATGTCATAGTCGGATGGAAACACTGTTCAAGTAATATGTTGCACATACAGTATTACATTTACATGCCCAATAGTTACTCTCATATTGTGCTAACATAAAATATGAAATGACTATTTCACTTGCCTGCACTAACTGAAAAGGCCCAGTCTCCCTGCTCCTCTCACCCACATAAAAGCGCCCTGTGTTGGGCCGCCCGACCAACCAGCCTCCCCTCCAGAGCTCGAGCTCTGGAGGCAACAAATTCACGTAGACTACTGTGATTCTCTGGGAATGAGGTAGCATTTGCTCTTCTCAACCAGAGTACCAGTACCACAAATCCTACATAATGGGGCTTTAATCTTTTGGCACATCAGTACCACATTATCATCAGTATCAGGGCTTCTCATACAATTGCCACTTCTCAAAACATTATGACTTTGTTCTCGTAATATTATAACTTTATTCTCATAATAATATGACTTTTTTTTCTCAATGTGGCCCTAATATTCCGTTGTAGAGAAGAGATGTAAAACTCATGTTTTTGGTTCTTAAAACCACACACATATCTGCTTATGGCTCAACACTTCAAATATAACACAGTAAAAGCGTAAAAATATGGGACCTTTAAAATACAAATTCTCAAGGTCACCTCAGAACATCTTAAGACTTAGTTTTCTATAGGCAAGACTTGATGCCAACATTAGTGGATTTCTCATCATTCCCTGAATGTAAGCAATAAAACAAGATCCATATCCAGATAAGCATGAACCACTGTCTCTGGGCATCAGCCACTTAGCAGCCTTTGGGGACTTTATTTTGGCTCCAGAAACATGATGGGGACAGATATGACTCCTATCTTCCTTCGATTTCTCCTATCATTTCTCCTCCCATTTTTCTGCCTTGTCAATTTCAGCCTCCCCAGGCAGCCGTATGGAAGCATGTAGCCAGCCTCATTGTTTCGTTGCACCAACTATTTCCTTCATCTTTATAGCCTCTGGATACAGGAACCAGGCTCCATTTGGCGTGCACACATTCATGGATAAAAAAAGAGAAAGAGAAAATTGGTAGAGATAGGAGGGGGAGAGGTAAGAAAGACAGACATATGACTTGAGGCCATGTTTCCAATCTAATCCTCTGTTTGTCTTACAGGATCTCTACTCTTAAAGGGCTTGACATCAAATTCAATAAGAAGATCTCAGGCTGGCATAACTTTGAGCTCATTGGCTTTCAGTCCCCGTTCTCTTTCTCTCTCTATCCCTGCTTCATCCCATCTCTCTGTGCACACTCCTGCCGCTCAATACTGTAGGGTTTTTGGAGGTCACAGTGATGAAGGCCCCTCTCTGATCTGATTTAAAAGGGCAGCCGTGATCTGAGTACATCCTGCTGAAAAGTTAACTATAAAAAATGTTGTTCCTGCTCATAAAATCATGCACCACATCGATGCAGCTTTGAAGCCTGACCTCAGAATAAACTTGATACTCCTTCATTTCGTCATTCCGTGTGTCCTGGATGTATGTAGTCTTAACTGTGTCTACATCTATGTAGAAACTTCTGTTTTGCCACGTGCTGATGCGAACAGTCCCCCCCACACACGCAGTCCTTGAATGTGGTCACCTTCCCCATGGTCACATGTCAAAATATAGCCCGGACTGGAAGAAGGGGGAGAAGATGGGGGTGGGGTAGGGTAGAGGGTTGGAGGACAAAGGGAGACGTTGAGGGAGGGAGGGGTGAACAGCAAAGGTTGAGGCTGCTGTGTTTCTCATTGAAAGAAATGCTACATACCTACACAGAGCTCACTAGACGTCTGACACTGTTTGTACATGAGTGTGTACATTTGTTTGTCTGTTTTTTAATAATGGTTTCATTATGTTTCTTTATATTGCTAGATTTCCAGTGGAGTAATGGGAAGTCAATAATAACAGTAATAATAATAATGATGGTAATAATTTTATAATATTTTTTTTTTCCCATGTTGTCTTCATAATCAACAATATCTACTAGCACCAGAAGCCAAAGCTGGGCTCAGGCTGCAACTTGGAGTTTTGGCTAGTTTAACTTTGATTCATGTCTCTTGACAATCCAAAGATAGATCTGGCCTGGACCTGGGTTGTTACTGATGTTCTGCACAGAGTGTCTGGTAATGCATAGGTGCGTGGACGCGGTAGTGTCCTCAATTAAAACTGTTGCAGAGCATTCACTGGAAATGACAATTTCAACTTGTGACTGTGATTGTTGTCCACCTGCTTGCCTCGCTCACTAGACTTGAGCGCTCACGAAGATACTGTCATTTGTGTGTCCCATGTGATGTGATGTAGTTGCAGATGTTTTGCACCTGCAACTTTGAGACCAACAGTTTGTAAAAATGGGCTATACAAATAAAATTGCCTTGCCTTTCCTTACCACCATCTGCACCGACATCTCCTTCCTCGGTTGCCATTTTTACAAGTTTGAAATGTGGTTCCTCCCTTTTAGCAAAATAGCCAAGACAGCAAATGTTCATTGTACTCAAAATTCTTTGACCGTTGTGAATGCATTGTCTTAAAGTGATAATGCAATTAAATGAGAACACACCTAAGCACTCAAAATGGAAAATGGCAAGTCCAGAAATTAAGGCATGTTTGAGTGTTCCAGATGACCATGGCTATTATTAACTCAGATGGTAAAACTGAGGGATTATAGCTCATCTCCAGCTCAACACAACCTGTCCTTACCACATCTCAAAAAAACTTTTCTTTCTCCATCCAGTTTTCATCCTATTGATGTAGTTTTTTTCTATGACTAACATTACAGGCACTTGTTGTAACCAAGACACTTGTTTATATCCACTTTGTCATGAACAACTATAATGGTTACCATGTTTTTTAAACAGGCATTTGTAACCCCTTCCACCTCTGCCTAGCCTCTTGTCTCTGTCTGATTGTCTGAGTGGAGGAAGGTGTGCTTAAGTCAGAGCAAAGCCCCATCAGCTGCAACACATCCTGCTATCAAGACATACACCACAACTCATGTCTGCCAAAGCCACTCTGGTATACTGTACTTCCTGCTCTGTTATTTTCCCTCCTGTGGTCTGTTTACCAAATGCCAAACCTCTTGTCCTCTTGCTGCAGTCTGTTTCACTTTGCTCTGGCCTCCAGTCCTCAGTCCAACCCACCCAGCTCCTCTTGCCTGGACCCATCCTCAGGTCAGGGTCTCCACCTATTCAGCTCTGAAACAGCTTGGCTTAGCTACCTAGTCTCTAGGCACTTCTCAGCACACCCAGCATGGCCCCCAACATCCCTTTAACTCTACAATAAATACTCTTCCTCTATTTACCTTTTGTCTCATAGCTTCCCTGTGTCCCATACTTGTATTGAAAACACGACTGCGCAAAGTGCGCATGCTCAGAGCGATAATACATTAATGTAGACGGCAGAAATTTGATGGACAGTGGGGCAGTCAGCCCGGAGCCCCACCACAGCGTCATTTCACATGGCAGAGCTGATTGGCTCTCTGTCTGTGACGTGTCTGGACAGTCAGCAAGAAGCGGGAAAAACAAAACTCTCTCAGAGGAAACTAGCTAATCCAGCTGATCTAGCCAACACTAACTACCGTAACTTGGAAAGATGCTCGACATGACCAGGTGGAACAGCTCAGGGTTTCCCGCAGCGCTTTCCTGTTAAGGCGGCTGCCTTAACAACAAAGAGCTGCCGCCTAAACTAACGTCTTAAAAAAATTAAAATGTAGCGATATTCCCCGCCGCCGCGGCCGCGACCCCCCCCCCCCCCCCCCCCCCCCCCCTGTCGGACGAGCGCCTTCATTCATCTCCGCATCCTCTCACACACATACACACCACAGAGAAGCGCGCATGCATAACAGCAGCGCGCGCGCCGAACCCCCCCCCCCCCCGACGATCGATCTATCCCGCCCCCCCACCAACAGGACAGACACCACCTTAACTAACACATTTTCTGGGGGAAACACTGCAGCTGATCATCACCTGATCGATACGAAGCTGATTGACAGCTCGATCTTTACAGAGTTTGTCCGGTCATCTGAGTTTGACTGTGCCGTTAAATACAGCCTGAAGTCCGACCCCCGGTACCGCGGCTACCGCCACACTGAGCCTCACACCGTTCAGAGTAAGTTACCATGGTAACTCACCTCGGTAAGAATGAATCCAGCTTCGTGGTACCGGAAAGCCAGGGTTAACCCTGAAGTTACCTCGCTAAGACAGTGATCCTGCTTCGTGGTACAGGCCTCTGTTCCCTAACAGTCGTGTGTGTGTCTCCGTTGTGGCCTTCAGTATTGAGCTCTTTGTTGCTCCCTCCTTGTTATCTCATTTGCACTGAGTTTGGTTTTGTCAGCTTATGACGTGGAATCTTAGCTTACATTCTTCATTTAGGCTTGTGTTATTGCCATAATGCATGGATCCCTGATGAACATATCAGTAACAACATGCACTGTGTTTTTTCTGGTGTGCAGCTTTTCTATGAAATGATGGTGCCCCACCACTTTTTTACATGTAAAAACGCCACTGGTATTAAATATAGTTTGAGCTACTAAATGTTTGAGCATAAATGTGCAGCTGAGTAACTGGATAGGTTCTAGTTCTACATATGTGTCTTAAGTATTGGACAAACTTATGTGGCAGGTGGCACCGTGTGGGGAAAGGGAGGTGCAAAAAGTTAAGGGGCGGGTAGAAATAAGTCTACCTTTAGAGGGAACGAGAGTAGCCTTGCGTCACCAGGCTCTTCAGACAAGCGAAGAGCCTGGTGTCTGTTTACTCCGAATTTTGTCTGCATTCTGGTTCCCGTCTGTAGCGGAGAGCGAAATCACCAAATTCACTTGTAATACAATAACAGCAAAATGTTAACTTAATGGCCCGGGGGCTTTCTTGTAAATTATATTCCTTAAATTAAAGAGTTTCACCGCATTTTATTAGGTTGGTGCTTTTATTTTGACAGAAAGGCCTGTGTCTCTCGCCCTAGTTCCGTTTCCTACCAAAACAGTGAGTCAGCGGCCCCAGACTAAACGAGAGTCTGTTGGTTCCGGCCGGAGGAGTGAGACAGGTGCACATCTCACTCCATGCGGGAATGCAGGGAAACCAAGAAACACTGGTAGGCTGAGGCCCTGTTTTGAAGGTTTATATTAGGGGTGCCCAAATTCTTCTCAGTGAAGCGCCAATAATGAATCAGGGTGGAGGGTCACAGGCCGAAACTAAACATTCAAATTAAATATGCCTATAACATAGGTTAATTGTGCAAAATAAACACTCATACAAAGTATTTTTAAATAACACTATTGATTATTGTGTTTCACTGTTGAACAGGGCTCCAGGCTTTGCCCCTAAAATTTGGAACAGTGCAAGTAATTTTTTCATCTACTGTGCAACCGGTGAATTCGCCTGTCTTTTGTTTTGTAACACTGGGGAAACATGAAAGGGGAGACTAAAAAAATCTGATGTTTGTCATTACAGGTGGCAGGTAAATGTGTTAGCATTGTGAATACAACAAGTTGATTTACAGTGTGTGCCCCTAAATTTTCTGCTTGCTCTCCTAAAATTTTAAGTTAGGGGCCACTGTGCTCCTAGTCAAAATGTTAGTGTGGAGCCCTGCTGTTAAAGCAAAGCAAAGTTACTGGTACTCTGGTTGAGAAGGGCATTGTCTGCTACTTGTGTCGTCCCCAGAAAAGCAGAGTAGCATGTAAATTTGTTGCCGTTGCCCAGTCAGCTAATGCCCAGTCTCCCTGCTCCTCTCACCCACACTCAGCGTCCTGTGCTGGGCTGCATGTCTGGACACAGTCAAAATAACTTGTGTGTTACTTCCTGTCTCTTCTTCTATGAACACTCCCAGCACGTTAACAACAACACTGGTGACAGACTCCACATAGTGGTTGGAGTCGTACATACATCACAGTGGGAAAATAATAGAAATTTCAAATTTTTTTAATTCGAGCATGGGCAGCGGGCCAAAAATTATAAGGTGTGATGTGGTTAAACGTTTGCAGTGAAATGCATTTGTGTGCAAACTCTAACTTTGTTAGTTCACAGAGTGTGTAAACATTTTGAAGTATGCAAAAAGTGGTTTGTAATACATAATCCTGGCCTTGCTAGTGACATTGATGACGTAAACCGAGGAGATACAAGTGGGCCTATAACCTGTCAAGCAGAACCTTTGTAATAAAACTTAACTTTATTCCCTGGACTGTAATCATTTATGCTAAATACCTGCGGTGGGAGTAACATTAAGTTTTGATCTTCACTTAATTAAGACAATTATCATGGACAGATATTGCCACCCTACCAGTGAGAACTGTGACTTTCAGTAGACTCTCTTCTTGAAGTTACATAGAGGAACATCTTCCCAGTCACTTTCAAATCTGATATATTCCTATCTATTTCTATCCTATAACTAGTAACACACATATAGAGATACACTATAAATACTACTGTCACTGTCAATCAAAAGGGGATTTAGCCTTTAGACAGGTCCTCCAATAATCATGCAGAGGCCAAGCATCCTGGCCAGCCCACTGCTCCATTCACTCTCAAAGACTGTGAATGTCAATGGGAGAGACATAATAGCAGCATTTATACAATGACAATCTCAATTTGCTTCGGTGAACATTACTATCATATGCCACCACATTGAAGTCCATTGATTCGACAGGTTGAATGCACTGAGACACTACGGGAGTGTATGAAAAAAAATCTCAGTGAGTTGTACTAGCAGAAAAAAAATCGTCTTGTCAGTAAAGTTATGGGCGTGTCTTGACATTAGCTCAGCTTTATTCCTGTCGTCATTGGTTCGAAGTTTACTATGAGACTACGGTGAAGTTATGCGTCAATTCATGAATGAATATGAACTTTTTTTTCACATTTCACTTTACATCTGAATAGTATCGATGTTGACAGGTCATTCATATAATAGTGTACACAGCTTGTATGATAACTCATTTGGTAGCTACTGACAAAGTCTGACTACATTATTGTTAAAATTAATTTTTCCGCCATATTTCCACTCTCTCACACACATTTATTATTTTAACCTCTTCATTAATACACACTGAAACAGGTTACACACACTAGTAGTTCTCGACTTCTCCTGTAACTGTCACCCTCCCCCCTCCTGTATCCCAATGTGTGAATTCACACACACACACACACACACACACACACACACACACACACACACACACACACACACACACACACACACACACACAGGGTCATGACCTGTTCAGAGATCAAAGAGAATGTACTGCAGCAAGATCTTACTGTAAAAGGCCAGGTTGTTGAATGAATAGCTTTGATGCAAAACAAACCTGAAATGTCAGAACTTTAAATGTAAAATAAACTTAAAATTCTGTTTTTCTTTTATGGCAGATCAAGATGCAGATGTCTTTTTTCCCTGGGAGACTCAGGGCCGGATTTACTAAAGGTTTGCGTGTATTAAAACGTGTGCAAACGTGATTGCACGCGCAAACACATGTGGAACCTGATCTACTAACCGGACGCACCGAGGATTGCGTCCCTCACACGGGCAAAATAGCACGTGCGATCCATTTAGCGTGTTTGCCTTGATGAATATGTAAATATGGGCGTTTCAGCCAGAACGTGCAAAATACTGGGAGGAGTAGATGCAAATAGATTTATTTAGCGCGTGCAATGTGATTTACCAAACCAGGAAGAGATTGCGGTGGCTGTTTTTGCGTCTATATTTACCACGTCTGAAAACCATGTACTAACTGATACAACTTTGCCAAAACGTTTATTGATTTGATACCTGTCAGAGCCCCGTGATCTTACATCTCTGCATTTCCTCACGTCTGGGTAATTCTGTAATAGTTTTTCAGCCGTGTTAAAAGTATTTTACGCGCCGTTACGCACGGGGCACGTCTGTCCTGCAGTGCGCTCCTCTCCTCTCCTCTCCTCTCACCTGGCTGCTCAGCTCCGTCTCTCGGTCCCGGTCCCGGACTGAGAGACGTCACCACTGCCTTCACCCGTCTTTGATCCCTCTGGTCAGTGGTCAGAGCGTTTAGATCCGTGTGTCCCACCTGAGCTCTCTATTAATCCACTCGATCATGGGCGATTTGTGTTTATTTATCTAAACAGTGCGCGAGAGAGATGAACACACATGCTGTCATTGTATGCATCGTATCAAATGTCATTCTGTCCCTTCGTCCGTCCAGCTCTCTGTCCACTCTCTTCATGGCGGAAACGATTACACGCGCAAAACCCTCATTTACATATTGCGGTTTGTACGTGTTTTCATTTAGCGGGTTACTCTTAGTAGATCACCTGTTTTGCGTGCACTAACCAAACTCGCAATATTATAGCGGGCGCAAACAATATAACGCCCTCTATCTGGGATCTTAGTAAATCCGGCCCTCAGTGTTGTGTTCCGCAAGGGACCACTTGGGTTTCTCCTCCAGGACCCGTCTGCTGAAGCCAGGCGGATCAAGGACGACCCCACTCTGCAGGACAAGTCCAGGTGCGGCAGAACGCTCTGGCTCTCGTCCGTCAGAGAGGAGGCGATGCCTCCGACATGACAGAGGTGCTCGGAGACTACATCCTGCAGTTTGGGAAGTACAAGGGGAAGTCTTTCAGGTGGCTCTTGATGAATGACATTGGGTACACAGTGTACCTCATCAAGGGGGACAGCTCTCCATTCCGACACACCTCCACTTCGACACCCCGCTGTTCCGAAATACCCCCACTTCGAAACACCGCTACTCCGACACCCCTCCCCCCCCGCAGCTGTCCAAGGTGCTGAACCGCGTGACGTTGTTTACATTCTGCTTTGTGGCTTGTCTGTGAAACATGCGCTGCTCAGGGACTGGGCAGATCTGTCCCACTTGCTTTCTCCCCGACTCCATTGTTGGAGATCTCCACAGAGTAAAAGAAATAGCCTACACTTTTTTTCTCCCCCCCTGCTCCGCTCGAGTGCGGCTGAAGCCGGCTTGAGCTCACAGGGGCGTGAGGCTGCTGCAGCCGCCGCTCGCGCTGACAGCTGACTGAGGGAGATGCTTTGGTTGGGCTTAGGCAATGAAGAAAGGAGTTGGTTAAGTTTAGTAAAAAGACCAGGTAGAGGCTAGACAGGCTAGAAGCATAATGAACATTATATGTCATTAATATGAAGTATTTGCTTGTTTTGCAGTTAATTATGCACATGATCCGTTTGACCCCAAAAAGGAAAAAAGGATCAATGCGCACTGCGCACTGGGGGTTTCCCCCAATAGCCTTTTCGGAGTAGCAGGGTCTTTAGAAAAAATAGAAAACCCCGCTATTACGATGAATGGAAGTCTATTGTCGGAAAGGTGGGGCTTCGGAAAGGCGGGGTGTAACCCTCATCAAGCACGTCCAGAAGCAGGAGGCCATGGGAATCTCCACGACCGAGGGGCATAGCAAGGACAGCCTGAGATCTTTGTCCACTATGCTCTCGGTTTTACTGAGATCCAGTCCCTTCTGGCGTATGAGGCCAAGGAAGTGGGTGTTGCAGCAGGCTCAGCGGAGGACGACCAGCTCGTGGGCTTTGGCACCCGGGCCAAGAGCACCTGGAAGGAGGTGTGGGACAGCAGGGCTGATGGCTACGCCAACTTCATCCTGGGGAGGAACTGCGCCCCAGGGACACGCATGGCCAAGCTGCAGCAGTACCTGAGGAAGAGGCAACAGTCTGCTGCTGCTTCCACAGGTGCCTCAAGTGCCCCAGCCAATCCCACAGGTAAGTTCTTTTATTCATATTTTGTACATGATATGTAAAGTTAGTTCTCGTGTCTGGCCAGAAATAGTGCTTTTAATGTGTATCATATACTGTTTATCTATATAGAAATATACTTTACATGTGATAAATTACAGCTTATTTTAATGCAAACTAAATCTTGTTTTATACACACTTCTATACAACAAAGTAATGGATGGAGATACTGAGTTGGAGAGAGGGATGCTGAGCATAACACCCTCCAAGCTTCAGGTGAAGAGCTGTAAGTACACGTTCTTCTACACAAAATGTCATAATTGATGATGGTTATGTTTTGTATCTGATGTCTCCTCTATTTATCTCTCTGTGTGTAAGCAGGTGATGTGCCAGTAGCAGCAGCTACCACACCAGGAGTGCCGTCAGGAGCAAAGACACGTTCTTAAATTCACGGTTTCAGGACTGGAGTACAATTCTTTGACATGATGAAATTCCCTCCAAACCTGAGCCTGTTTTTAACTATTATGTTTGTGTTCTGGCCACGTTCTAGCCTTGTTCTGGCCACGTTCTGGCCCCGTTCCTTTAATAATACGGCCCTATACTGGAGTTGTATAAACTGTCCTATGGACTATGAATTGATGCCTGCCACCATGAACTGATTTCAACAGCAAAGATTGTAAGTATACACCGTTGTTCTCCATGCATGTTGTTTTAAAACAAATGAAGCAGTCTTGTCTACTAACACTTGCATGTTTGTTCGTTGAGTCATACTGCTCCTCCCACTTAGGTTAGTGAGTAGTGTTGTCGGATTTGTTGTCTGCCATGTAATTAATCAATTTAACTTTGTGAAGTTATGAGAAGTGGGAGTAGCAGGTTTATGGCTGTTTGAGTTCCTACTAATACCAACATCTGATGACATTGTGAACTCTGAATATAAGTGATTCATTTGTTTTTCTTTTGTAGTTCCATCTGCTGCATCATCTGCTCCCCCTCCTGATACAACTGTTAAACTGCAGGCATCTCCAGCTCATGGTAAAAACACAGAAATCCAGTCCATGTAAAGAGGAAGACATCTGTGCCCCTCCCACCACAGTTGGCGTTCCTCATAAAGGAGACTGCAGGTCCAACAGAGGAGGAGAGGACTGAGTCAACTGCAGGTCAGTTCACATTGTAGTATACAGTTGACATTTAACTACATATCTGCTAATTGCATGAAGCATTTCATTCACTTTAGCCAACATGTTTCTATGTTTATATCCTGTACAAATGCATAACAGAAAGATTATATTTTTTTCAGGACCCAGCACAAGTCCTGCTCTCACTGCTGCGCGCAAGGTCCTTACTTTTGAGGACAGAGGTGAAGACAGTAAGACAGTGTATAGAAACCCCCTCTGCAACTCTGCTATAATCATTTCATTTTTGCAAAGCTTTTCACACTAACTATAATGATTGTTCTACTGTTTGTCTCCTTGTTTTATCCAGTCCCTCCAACACAGCTCCCTGTCCCTGTTACTCTGCTTGGGCCTGAGCAGTACAGGCCCCGGGTGATTGTTGGCACCAGTGGCCAGTATTACCTCAGAGTCTCTTCTCGACTCTGCTGCAAGGCCTGTCGGAGGATCTGGTCTGCTGACAGTCCCCGGTGGCTGGAGAAACTGCCCAAGCGCTTCACCAAAATCCTGCCTGCATTCCTGACCTACAAGAAGGCCATCTGCAAGTCTGTGATGGATGAGCTGAGGCGCACTGGCAAGTCCCCCACAGACATGGCAAACCAGGTGAACGAGCTCATGCACCTCAAGTATGAGCGAGCTCACCTGGCGTACCTGCACGCCATCGAGAGTGTCAGGGATGCTGAGGCTGGGGTGTATGGGCAGAAGACAATGGGGCAGTTCCTGAGGAAGGAGAACACACCACAGGCTTTCGGGTCATACGAGGATCCAGATGGCTGGTGTGGGGTCTCTGTGTCGGCCCACTACCTGACTGACTGCCTGCTGGATGAGTACAGACGTCAGGAGCCGGCCATGTCCAAACTCCTCCAGGGAACTTTTGGACAGGTCTTCAGATCTGACCACACCAGGAAAGTGGCGCGGAAGGTAACGCTGGCGTCCGGCGTTATGTCCAGTTACGCCGTGATGAATGAGAACTGGCTCATTGCTTCCTGGGTGATGGTTCAGTCTGAGGCTGAGAAGTCCTTGGAGTCGATGTACCAGGGACTGCAGAAGAGGTACATCGATGCCGGAGTGGAAAAGGCAGGCTACCACTGGATGGACAGGTGAGAACAGCCATGTTGTCTTTTCACTGATATACAATAAACATAAATTGTTTCTTTCATTAATCTAAATTGCACTCCGTCTTGCTTTCTTTGGTGTTTAGGGATTGCTGTGCTCCGTTTAGGATCCCAGACTCTGTTCCTGGGGAACATCTCCACTGGGACGCCTGGAAGACCACCCCCTCCGTTGTTGCTGAGGCCACCTCTGGACCGCTGGCAAACTCATGTGCATCACGCTCATGTTACAACAACAACATCTTGTGAAGCTGGACTTGTTCCACTGCATGAGACGTTTTACCCGAGAGTGCACCTCTGAGCATCACCCTCTGTTCAGCACTTTCTGCCAGCTCCTCTCAGCTGCCTTCTCTGTGGTGGACCAGGATGACCTGAAGAAGCTCCGGGCTTCTTATGAGTTCTGGCATCCAGCCACCCAACCCCACCAAGCAGCACACCCACGAGCACTGCAGGACCAAAGTGCCCCCGCCCATGGAGCTGCTGGACAGAGTGGAGAAAGTGCTGCAACATTTCCACGTGGCAACGGACCCCAACAACGTCCCCCTCTTCAAGGCATTCATGCTGAAGACGTGGCGCATCCAGCGCGTCCACGTTCTCCGTGGTTGCCTGAGTGACCCTGAGCTCAAAGAGGGCATCATGTACAGGTACGGCGGCACCCTGCAGCTCAACCACGTACCTGGGGAAGGTGCAGCAGTCCCCCTCTGGATCCCAGTCAGAGGAACATCACAGCAGGAGGGGTTCCACTGCCACCAGGCTCACTGGGTCACCGGGACCCAAGTCTCCCCTGAGCTGTTCCAGGCCCAGGGCATGACAGGGGTGGCGCGCTGGAACTACCAGCGGCTGGTGGACCTGAAGCAGCCCGGTGTCATCCTCCCTGCTGTCTTCGACCCAGCACTGATTGCTGAGCTGAACTCTGCCTCCCAGAGTGTGACAGGCCAGCAGAAGTACCCTGCTCTCTGCCTCTCTGACAGGGACACTGGAGAGAAGTTCGGCCTTGAGTACAGAGAGCCAGGCTGTCGACCGGTGCCTCTGGACTGGGACAAACACCGGACACAGAAAAGAGACAGAACTGTTTCTCCTCCACCTCTGTCCCCTGTGCCGACACCCTCTCCTGCCAAAGGCCAAGCCCCAGACACAGCACCCTCCTCCAGCCAGACACTGTCCTCTGGCCTGACATTTCCTGCGCCTGTCGGCCCTGTCCTCTCTGCTGGCGTGCTGCTGAAGCACGAAATGCCAGCAGAAGATAAGGATCATCCAGCAGCACAGGGTAAGTTGACATAATTCTTTGTGTATAAAAGTTTGGGTTATGTTTTAATGTAATAACATGATTAACTGAGGATGTCCTATTGCTTTATTATGTTCCAGAAATGTCACAGGCCCTGCCACTGCCGCTGAGGTCATCGCCACGGAGTGCACGCACCGGTCCCATCAAGACAGGTGGGCGTGTGTTTGTGCTGGACCACACACGCTGGACTCCACCGATGAAGGCTGCCATTGATGGCTTGCTGCAGAAGCATCGTGGGGAGGAGGACATGCTGCGGCGTGTGGATCAGGAGTACGCAGACATGGTCCATCAGTCTGCCTCTGAACCCAACAGCTTGCTGCACCCCACAACCAGGCTGCACATATCGCGGTATGTGAAGCACCTGGCAAAACTGCTGAACACCAGCTCCTCCCTGAACACGAGCCAGGAGAAACTCCTGCAGACTCAGCAGCTGTGGCACGCTCTGTCGGAGGGGAGTGAGACTGCCAGTGTGCCAGTGGTCACTCTGAAGCCAGCTGTTGTTAATCCACCTGCTCTCTCCACACCTCTGTCTCAAGACTCTATTGAGAAGATTGTGGAGAGCATCTTGGAGAAGCAACAGAGGCAGCAGCAGCAGCAGCAGGAGCAGAAGAAGAGGCAGACAAAGACCTGTCTCGCCTGCGGACAGCCGAAGTCCCGAGGGTGACGGGTCATCGGTGCACTTCTTTTTCCAGCAGGGGCCTATCCGCTATTTCTACTGCTCCAAGAAAGTGCACCAGGTCTACGCTGCTGATGGACTCTCTGACTCCAGAATGCCCTTTGAAGAGTTCCAGGGGACAGAGTTCTTCCAAAGGGAGCTGGAAGCTGCCAGAAAACGGGCTGAGGAGAGAGCAGACAAGAAGAGGAAAAGGCCGGAGTCTGAGAAAGGAGGCCGCCTCTGCAGATTCTGCCACTTGGAGGTGAAACAGGGACCAAACAGCCCCCACATCCACACCTGCTTCCCTGGAGTGGTGGGGAAATACATCTACTGCCCCTCCAAGGTGTTCTCTCTCTACAAGGAGAAGGGCATGGCCAAGGAGATGACCTGGGGGGAGTTTCAGGCCTCTCCTTTCTATGAGGCAGAGAAGCAGAGATGGGTGGAGGACAGAAAAAAGTGATGTACAGTATATGTTGTAAATATGTATGTAAATGTTGTACATAGTTTGTGATGTTGAATAGAGAGAACCAAGTTATTGTTTTGTATGTTTACATGTTCTCTCTATGCACTGTATCATACTGTACATAAATATAGTAGATGTAAATATAATCATTTGTAAATATCTATCTATCTACTGTATCATAATGTACATATATATATAGTAGATGTAAATACTGTATAATGATTTGTAAATATCTATCTATCTATCTATCTATCTATCTATCTATCTATCTATCTATCTATCTATCTATCTATCTATCTATCTATCTATCTATCTATCTATCTATCTATCTATCTATCTATCTACTGTATCATAATGTACATATATATAGTAGATGTAAATATAATAATTTGTAAATATCTATCTATCTATCTATCTATCTATCTATCTATCTATCTATCTATCTATCTATCTATCTATCTATCTATCTATCTATCTATCTATCTATCTATCTATCTATCTATCTACAGTATTGCACATATTGTTCTTTTGGCTGCTACTTTGTATGCCAAAACAACAACAAAGTGTGTAAGTGAACTTACAGTAAAACAGTGCACAAAGTTTGAAATATTTTGTCATACACATGTATATAGTTGTCTTGACCTTTAATATTCCACGTTTCATCTTTATGTACATCTGTTGCAATCCAACATCATATTCTTGTTTTCCAGTATTCTTTCATGTTGATACAATGTTTAGTTTAGTTTAGTTTAGTTTATTTAGATCCCCATTAGCTTTTGCCACGCAGCAGCTATTCTTCCTGGGGTCTTTTCATCATAATAAATGACAAATACAAACCATTAACACATAAAATACATTAATACATAAAACAAAAAAATACATACAGAAAACACATACTCAATACAAGAAAAAAAAAAAAAAAAAAAAAAAAAAAAAAAAAAAAAACATCCAAGACAAACACTTAACATATGTTACCCGCTCCTACATTGAATCACTACACACAAACTACACAACAAGAATACCAGGACCCAGTTTTACAAATAGGCTACTAATGGTCAAAATTGCGATCAAAATAATAATCTCTTAATTTCATTTTAAAACTAACCATGTTTCTTTGTTGTATAACATAATTCGGAAGGGCATTCCACTCCTTCATAGCTCGATATAATACTGTGCCTTGAGAGAGTGCCCTGGGTAAAATAAAATAACCTCCAGCAGCATGTCGAGTTGAATAATTATGTGTGTTTGAACTAAAAGACAATTTTCTATACAAAATGTATGGCATTTTAGTTGTTATTATATTTTTAAGAAAAACCATCAACAAATATGACAATCTGTGCTTAACATCCAGCCAACCAAGACTGGCATGCATTTGACAAATATTCGACCTTATTCCACACATAAGTGCAACACGTGCTGCTTTATTTTGTATAAGTTGCAGTTTTCTGATGTTGGCTAGTGAGGTATTGGACCAAACAACTGTACAATAATCCATATGCGACAAAACCAGTGCTTGAATGACTTGTTTAGTAATTTGTGTTGTTAAATATTTAGAGCATCTCCTAATCATTGAAAGAATGTTTCCAATTTTGGTTATTATCCTCTTTATATGCATGTCCCATGATAATGTACGATCTATGATGATTCCTAATAATTTTACCTCTTTCACATGTTTAATTAATTTGTTATTGATCATCACATTAAGCTCTGGGTTTGAACGCAGTGAATAGTTTGATCCAATAACCATACTAGTTGTTTTTGACACATTCAAAATTAATCCATTACAGTTAACCCACTCAGAAACCAACTTCATTTCTTCATTTAAATGTCTATTTAATCCATCAATAGTTCTTTCAGCTAAGTAAATTGTCGTATCATCGGCATACATTGTCATGCGAGCTGTTTTTAATGCCAAGGGAAAATCATTGGTGAAGATTGAGTACAAAAGAGGTCCAAGGCAACTTCCTTGGGGTACTCCCTGTTTTACTTGTTTTAAATCTGACTCACTTCCATTAAAATAAACCATTTGCCATCTCTCACTCAAATAACTTTTAATAATTAACAAAGCTGATGATGAAAACCCATAATGTTTCAGTTTTGCCAATAATAATTCATGATCTAGAATATCAAACGCTGCCGAAAAATCCAGGAAGACAGCTCCTATCATTTTCTTCTGCGAGATTTCATTGCACCAGTCATCTAACATTTGTGTCATAGCTGTTGTTGTAGAATATTTTTCCCTGTAAGCATGCTGAAAATCTGTAAATAAATAATTATTAGAAAAATATGACTGAATTTGCTCATACACAATTTTTTCCATGATTTTACTCAAAATTGGCAATAAACTGATAGGTCGACTATTTGACTCAGAAAACTGCAACTTTTTGTTTTTGGGAATTGGTATTATTTTTGCAATTTTCCATCCTTGTAGCCATATATTTTTAGTCAAACATAAATTAATTATATGTGTTACCACTGGGGCCACAATACCAACAATAGGTTTCAATAACCTTCCATCAAGAAAATCAACCCCAGGTGACTTATTCTTACAATTCATTAATAATAACTCAACTTTAGAAACTGTAACAGTCTTGAAATCAAAAATACATTCTTTACCTTCCATAATTTGGTTAATTAGTCTATCTGCAAGGTCAGTATCGTTATGCTGTACAGTACTTTTTAACTTATCGATTTTATTAATGAAATAATTATTCAAATGATTAGCAATGTCCTTGGGTTTGGTCAAGAACTCTCCTCCAGTTTCTAAGTAAGATGGTGAAGACTTGGTGTGGCCCTTAACTAAAACATTTAGTGTACTCCATAATCTTTTACTATCGTGCTTCATTTCCTGAACTATGTTATCATAATATTCTTTTTTTCTCCTCCTATTTAACTTTGTAACAAAATTTCTTAATTTACAATAAATTTGCCAGTCTGATTTAATACCAGATGATAAAGCAATCTGTTTTGCCTGATCTCTTTCAATCATATGTTCTTTTGTTTCTCTGTCCAACCATGGTGAGTTAACAGTCCTCACTGTGGCTTTTCTCACAGGTGCATGTTGATCTATAACACCTGTTAATGTATCATCAAAAACTTTAAAGGCAGCTTCAGGATCTTCAAGCAACAGAATATTTGATATCTTAGCATTGTAAATATTAAAACTGTCAATATGATCAACATGTTAATTGTTCTGCCTAATTACTTAATTTTTTTCATACCTCAATATCTCAGAGTAAAATTTAATTCTGTAGTCTAATAATCTATCTATCTATCTATCTATCTATCTATCTATCTATCTATCTATCTATCTATCTATCTATCTATCTATCTATCTATCTATCTATCTATCTATCTATCTATCTATCTATCTATCTATCTATCTGTCTATCTATCTGTCTATCTGTCTGTCTATCTATCTGTCTGTCTATCTGTCTATCTGTCTGTCTGTCTGTCTGTCTGTCTGTCTGTCTATCTATCTAGACTATTACACATATTGTTCTTTTGGCTGCTACTTTGTATCTTTGTACAAGGTAACAAACTACAAACAACAAAGTGTGTAGTGAACTTAAAACAGTAGGATGTACACTTTCCAATAAGATGATACTATAATAATTAAATAATGGTGCAATTAAATAATTAAATTAATAATTAAATAATTCATAATACAGTTTTTCTCAGTCGCTTTGGTGCTATTCTCACATCACTCTTAACATTTGCACAACAGTTAGTGCATTTCTCAGAACAATTATCACAAACTGCAAAACCTAGTGGATGACCTGCAAAAGTGCGTCACTAGCTCAAAATGGATTGTCCATCCCTCAAAAGCAAGTACTCATGTCAATGAAACTGTCAGTGTCGTCAAAATGAGAAGTCCTGACACCATCGTTTATGAACAAGATGGTCAAATGGCTTTGTCATGTTTTCATTAGGACACTTTATTCTCTAAGTGTTTTCCAATGCAAAAAGTGATGATACTACCTGATGCTCTAGACAGCACTATACACTACTAGTACAGCCATGTGAAAACTACAGTAAAGTTACACATTACTGTATTTAGTGGAGATACTGAATATGTATGTTTCACATTTCTACTGCATATGCAATTCTGAAAGGAAAAATACACTACAGTCATCTACAACAAACATAAGAAACACTCTTTGGGTACAACTTTACATAAACAATGTTGCAGTACATATAGTAACTGAACCTACAGAGTACTGTAAATCATTCCTGCACATCCAGACGTTCCAGTCACATTTTCATCTACATCACTCTGAAACAGATTCAATATTCCCAAAGATACAGTAATGTCATCCTTACATTGTATCTCTTTCAACCTTATGCCATTGTTTGTAATGGGCTCAGTCTCTTCCACCTCTGTGAGGTTGTCTTGTAATCCTATGTGATGCAGAGTAAAATTATAGTACGTAATGTACAGTACATGTACTGCAAGAACCATTATTACTGTAGTGTACAATACTGTCAAAGTGCTTCCTACTTGTAAAATGCTGTAGTACAGTACCGTACTGTAAAGATGGGAAATCTTTACTGTGGTTGCTGTAATCCATTACAATACAGTAAATCTGTTCTCTAGTGAAGCTGTAAGTCTAAATGTAAATGTACAAAGTTCTTGTCCCACTGTTTCTTACAGTAAGGCCTGACACAATGACAGCAGTGCAGATTGTTTAGTGCTGAATTACTGTCCAATACTATACATACCTGTTGTTCCTTACTCTAAATGTTTGAATAATTGAATTCACAGTGCTTCTCCCAACATTTAAAATTAGTTTGACAGATTTTGAAAACTAGTTCAACAATTTTGTATGTAATGACTCAAGCAATGAAATGAGGACTATTAGTTTTTTAGGGAAAGACTATTCAGTGTTCAAAAGTATAGTTCATTTTGACTGACATGACATAAACAAATGATAATGTTGTAAAACAGCAGAGAATTGTATGAGAGCAACTGATACATGTCCAAAAGCATTTGCAATTTGTTCAGAGGAAGGAGAAACTGCTACTATGATGTGGACAAATGACTACATGTTGTGGAGGTTGAACTAATAGTTCTGAGAACTTTCATTCTGATCTGAGAATAGCACCAAAGTGACTGAGAAAAACTGTAATATCTGGTTGGTCTGCTTATCATGGTGCAATTAAATAATGGTGCATCAAACATTTCTCAAGTGTTTTCAAAGCTTTACAGAAATTTGATGAAGCTCCACTTGGGATTCGAACACGGGTCTGTGTGGAGTTTGAAAAAAAGAAAAAAGGTTGGCTGTTTCTCCGTTACGGGAATTCACAGCTGGCCTTCGCGTGTTAGGCGAACGTGATAACCACTACACTACGGAAACTGTGCTGCTGGGATGCTCCTGCGTTTGACGCGGGGAAACCCACCAGCGTAGACTGAGCCTGACAAACCTTGGCCGTGCTCTGTTAGCAGTAAACAATGATTTTCTCCGGAATCGTCAGACTGAATCAGGCATTTATTTGGCCAAGCGTAACAGCTTTTTCACCTTGGCACGCTGACTGTCGCCGACATGGAGCAATTTTGAGTCATCTCTTTGTGGGCTGTCAACTGGAGGATTCCCAGTAACTGCCCGATGACTCCCTTCTAAAACCATGGAGATGGAGCCTTGTTTCCGCCCGGTTTCGAACCGGGGACCTTTCGCGTGTGAGGCGAACGTGATAACCACTACACTACGGAAACTGCCTTCTGACAGAAAGCCTGCTCCGGACGTGGGGAAATCCACCAGCGCGCAGTGAGCCTGATAGATTTTCAGTAGCACAAAACAAAGAGACACTCCCCGTCGGGGAATCGAACCCCGGTCTTCCGCGTGACAGGCGGAGATACTGTCCACTATACTAACGAGGACTGACGAGGCTCATCTAAAGCTATGGGCGGAGACCGGACAAACTGGGCAATCCCTGTGGAAACTAGCGGTTGGGATAGGCGGTCTCTCTGCTGGTCCGTCCTCCGAGCCACGTCAGCCATGTCCATGGACCACTGGTGCAGGTTTCAAATGTACCGCTTTGCGGTCTCTACTTTGAAGGGCAAGTACAAGTACTAGTCATTGGGCGCTTGGGCTCTGTACTCAAGTAACCTGAATTTTGTAAAGGACGGCTGACTAAAGGATTTAATGGTTACAGTGCTTCAAATGTCTGAGTTTTCGCATCTGCAAATCCACACTGACTGTGGCAGACTTCGACTGGACTTCATCCAACCTTCCAACAATGCTAACTGTAAGCCGACACGTCAAGATGACACCATCAAGTTCGCTGTGCGCAGTAGGGACCTGACTTCACCTTGTTTTGCAAATCCACAGAAGGAGAAGCTTGTTTCCGCCCAGTTTCGAACTGGGGACCTTTCGCGTGTTAGGCGAACGTGATAACCACTACACTACGGAAACTGTGCTGCTGGGATGCTCCTGCGTTTGACGCGGGGAAACCCACCAGCGTAGACTGAGCCTGACAAACCTTGGCCGTGCTCTGTTAGCAGTAAACAATGATTTTCTCCGGAATCGTCAGACTGAATCAGGCATTTATTTGGCCAAGCGTAACAGCTTTTTCACCTTGGCACGCTGACTGTCGCCGACATGGAGCAATTTTGAGTCATCTCTTTGTGGGCTGTCAACTGGAGGATTCCCAGTAACTGCCCGATGACTCCCTTCTAAAACCATGGAGATGGAGCCTTGTTTCCGCCCGGTTTCGAACCGGGGACCTTTCGCGTGTGAGGCGAACGTGATAACCACTACACTACGGAAACTGCCTTCCGACAGAAAGCCTGCTCCGGACGTGGGGAAATCCACCAGCGCGCAGTGAGCCTGATAGATTTTCAGTAGAACAAAACAAAGAGACACTCCCCGTCAGGGAATCGAACCCCGGTCTTCCGCGTGACAGGCGGAGATACTGTCCACTATACTAACGAGGACTGACCAGGCTCATCTAAAGCTATGGGCGGAGACCGGACAAACTGGGCAATCCCTGTGGAAACTAGCGGTTGGGATAGGCGGTCTCTCTGCTGGTCCGTCCTCCGAGCCACGTCAGCCATGTCCATGGACCACTGGTGCAGGTTTCAAATGTACCGCTTTGCGGTCTCTACTTTGAAGGGCAAGTACAAGTACTAGTCATTGGGCGCTTGGGCTCTGTACTCAAGTAACCTGAATTTTGTAAAGGACGGCTGACTAACGGATTTAATGGTTACAGTGCTTCAAATGTCTGAGTTTTCGCATCTGCAAATCCACACTGACTGTGGCAGACTTCGACTGGACTTCATCCAGCCTTCCAACAATGCTAACTGTAAGCCGACACCATCAAGTTCGCTGTGCGCAGTAGGGACCTGACTTCACCTTGTTTTGCAAATCCACAGAAGGAGAAGCTTGTTTCCGCCCAGTTACGAACTGGGGACCTTTCGCGTGTTAGGCGAACGTGATAACCACTACACTACGGAAACTGTGCTGCTGGGATGCTATGGGCGGAGACCGGACATACTGGGCAATCCCTGTGGAAACTAGCGGTTGGGATAGGCGGTCTCTCTGCTGGTCCGTCCTCCGAGCCACGTCAGCCATGTCCATGGACCACTGGTGCAGGTTTCAAATGTACCGCTTTGCGGTCTCTACTTTGAAGGGCAAGTACAAGTACTAGTCATTGGGCGCTTGGGCTCTGTACTCAAGTAACCTGAATTTTGTAAAGGACGGCTGACTAAAGGATTTAATGGTTACAGTGCTACAAATGTCTGAGTTTTCGCATCTGCAAATCCACACTGACTGTGGCAGACTTCGACTGGACTTCATCCAGCCTTCCAACAATGCTAACTGTAAGCCGACACGTCAAGATGACACCATCAAGCTCGCTGTGCGCAGTAGGGACCTGACTTCACCTTGTTTTGCAAATCCACAGAAGGAGAAGCTTGTTTCCGCCCAGTTTCGAACTGGGGACCTTTCGCGTGTTAGGCGAACGTGATAACCACTACACTACGGAAACTGTGCTGCTGGGATGCTCCTGCGTTTGACGCGGGGAAACCCACCAGCGTAGACTGAGCCTGACAAACCTTGGCCGTGCTCTGTTAGCAGTAAACAATGATTTTCTCCGGAATCGTCAGACTGAATCAGGCATTTATTTGGCCAAGCGTAACAGCTTTTTCACCTTGGCACGCTGACTGTCGCCGACATGGAGCAATTTTGAGTCATCTCTTTGTGGGCTGTCAACTGGAGGATTCCCAGTAACTGCCCGATGACTCCCTTCTAAAACCATGGAGATGGAGCCTTGTTTCCGCCCGGTTTCGAACCGGGGACCTTTCGCGTGTGAGGCGAACGTGATAACCACTACACTACGGAAACTGCCTTCCGACAGAAAGCCTGCTCCGGACGTGGGGAAATCCACCAGCGCGCAGTGAGCCTGATAGATTTTCAGTAGCACAAAACAAAGAGACACTCCCCGTCGGGGAATCGAACCCCGGTCTTCCGCGTGACAGGCGGAGATACTGTCCACTATACTAACGAGGAGTGACGAGGCTCAACTAAAGCTATGGGCGGAGACCGGACATACTGGGCAATCCCTGTGGAAACTAGCGGTTGGGATAGGCGGTCTCTCTGCTGGTCCGTCCTCCGAGCCACGTCAGCCATGTCCATGGACCACTGGTGCAGGTTTCAAATGTACCGCTTTGCGGTCTCTACTTTGAAGGGCAAGTACAAGTACTAGTCATTGGGCGCTTGGGCTCTGTACTCAAGTAACCTGAATTTTGTAAAGGACGGCTGACTAAAGGATTTAATGGTTACAGTGCTTCAAATGTCTGAGTTTTCGCATCTGCAAATCCACACTGACTGTGGCAGACTTCGACTGGACTTCATCCAGCCTTCCAACAATGCTAACTGTAAGCCGACACGTCAAGATGACACCATCAAGCTCGCTGTGCGCAGTAGGGACCTGACTTCACCTTGTTTTGCAAATCCACAGAAGGAGAAGCTTGTTTCCGCCCAGTTTCGAACTGGGGACCTTTTGCGTGTTAGGCGAACGTGATAACCACTACACTACGGAAACTGTGCTGCTGGGATGCTCCTGCGTTTGACGCGGGGAAACCCACCAGCGTAGACTGAGCCTGACAAACCTTGGCCGTGCTCTGTTAGCAGTAAACAATGATTTTCTCCGGAATCGTCAGACTGAATCAGGCATTTATTTGGCCAAGCGTAACAGCTTTTTCACCTTGGCACGCTGACTGTCGCCGACATGGAGCAATTTTGAGTCATCTCTTTGTGGGCTGTCAACTGGAGGATTCCCAGTAACTGCCCGATGACTCCCTTCTAAAACCATGGAGATGGAGCCTTGTTTCCGCCCGGTTTCGAACCGGGGACCTTTCGCGTGTGAGGCGAACGTGATAACCACTACACTACGGAAACTGCCTTCCGACAGAAAGCCTGCTCCGGACGTGGGGAAATCCACCAGCGCGCAGTGAGCCTGATAGATTTTCAGTAGCACAAAACAAAGAGACACTCCCCGTCGGGGAATCGAACCCCGGTCTTCCGCGTGACAGGCGGAGATACTGTCCACTATACTAACGAGGAGTGACGAGGCTCAACTAAAGCTATGGGCGGAGACCGGACATACTGGGCAATCCCTGTGGAAACTAGCGGTTGGGATAGGCGGTCTCTCTGCTGGTCCGTCCTCCGAGCCACGTCAGCCATGTCCATGGACCACTGGTGCAGGTTTCAAATGTACCGCTTTGCGGTCTCTACTTTGAAGGGCAAGTACAAGTACTAGTCATTGGGCGCTTGGGCTCTGTACTCAAGTAACCTGAATTTTGTAAAGGACGGCTGACTAAAGGATTTAATGGTTACAGTGCTTCAAATGTCTGAGTTTTCGCATCTGCAAATCCACACTGACTGTGGCAGACTTCGACTGGACTTCATCCAACCTTCCAACAATGCTAACTGTAAGCCGACACGTCAAGATGACACCATCAAGTTCGCTGTGCGCAGTAGGGACCTGACTTCACCTTGTTTTGCAAATCCACAGAAGGAGAAGCTTGTTTCCGCCCAGTTTCGAACTGGGGACCTTTCGCGTGTTAGGCGAACGTGATAACCACTACACTACGGAAACTGTGCTGCTGGGATGCTATGGGCGGAGACCGGACATACTGGGCAATCCCTGTGGAAACTAGCGGTTGGGATAGGCGGTCTCTCTGCTGGTCCGTCCTCCGAGCCACGTCAGCCATGTCCATGGACCACTGGTGCAGGTTTCAAATGTACCGCTTTGCGGTCTCTACTTTGAAGGGCAAGTACAAGTACTAGTCATTGGGCGCTTGGGCTCTGTACTCAAGTAACCTGAATTTTGTAAAGGACGGCTGACTAAAGGATTTAATGGTTACAGTGCTACAAATGTCTGAGTTTTCGCATCTGCAAATCCACACTGACTGTGGCAGACTTCGACTGGACTTCATCCAGCCTTCCAACAATGCTAACTGTAAGCCGACACGTCAAGATGACACCATCAAGCTCGCTGTGCGCAGTAGGGACCTGACTTCACCTTGTTTTGCAAATCCACAGAAGGAGAAGCTTGTTTCCGCCCAGTTTCGAACTGGGGACCTTTCGCGTGTTAGGCAAACGTGATAACCACTACACTACGGAAACTGTGCTGCTGGGATGCTCCTGCATTTGACACAGGGAAACCCACCAGCGTAGACTGAGCCTGACAAACCTTGGCCGTGCTCTGTTAGCAGTAAACAATGATTTTATCCGGAATCGTCAGACTGAATCAGGCATTTACTGTATTTGGCCAAGCGTACCAGCTTTTTCACCTTGGCACGCTGACTGTCGCCGACGTGGAGCAATTTTGAGTCATCTCTTTGTGGGCTGTCAACTGGAGGATTCCCAGTAACTGCCCGATGACTCCCTTCTAAAACCATGGAGATGGAGCCTTGTTTCAGGCATTTACTGTATTTGACCAAGCGTACCAGCTTTTTCACCTTGGCACGCTGACTGTCGCCGACATGGAGCAATTTTGAGTCATCTCTTTGTGGGCTGTCAACTGGAGGATTCCCAGTAACTGCCCGATGACTCCCTTCTAAAACCATGGAGATGGAGCCTTGTTTCCGCCCGGTTTCGAACCGGGGACCTTTCGCGTGTGAGGCGAACGTGATAACCACTACACTACGGAAACTGCCTTCAGACAGAAAGCCTGCTCCGGACGTGGGGAAATCCACCAGCACCCAGTGAGCCTGATAGATTTTCAGTAGCACAAAACAAAGACATACTCCCCGTCGGGGAATCAAACCCCGGTTTTCCGCGTGACAGGCGGAGATACTGTCCACTATACTAACGAGGACTGACGAGGGTTAACTAAAGCTATGGGCTGAGACCGGACATACTGGGCAATCCCTGTGGAAACTAGCGGTTGGGATAGGCGGTCTCACTGCTGGTCCGTCCTCCCAGCCACATCAGCCATTTCCATGGACCACTGGTGCAGGTTTCAAATGTACCGCTTTGCGGTCTCTACTTTGAAGGGCAAGTACAAGTACTAGTCATTGGGCGCTTGGGCTCTGTACTCAAGTAACCTGAATTTTGTAAAGGACGGCTGACTAAAGGATTTAATGGTTACAGTGCTTCAAATGTCTGAGTTTTCGCATCTGCAAATCCACACTGACTGTGGCAGACTTCGACTGGACTTCATCCAACCTTCCAACAATGCTAACTGTAAGCCGACACGTCAAGATGACACCATCAAGTTCGCTGTGCGCAGTAGGGACCTGACTCACCTTGTTTTGCAAATCCACAGAAGGAGAAGCTTGTTTCCGCCCAGTTTCGAACTGGGGACCTTTCGCGTGTTAGGCGAACGTGATAACCACTACACTATGGAAACTGTGCTGCTGGGATGCTCCTGCGTTTGACGCGGGGAAACCCACCAGCGTAGACTGAGCCTGACAAACCTTGGCCGTGCTCTGTTAGCAGTAAACAATGATTTTCTCCGGAATCGTCAGACTGAATCAGGCATTTACTGTATTTGGCCAAGCGTACCAGCTTTTTCACCTTGGCACGCTGACTGTCGCCGACATGGAGCAATTTTGAGTCATCTCTTTGTGGGCTGTCAACTGGAGGATTCCCAGTAACTGCCCGATGACTCCCTTCTAAAACCATGGAGATGGAGCCTTGTTTCCGCCCGGTTTCGAACCGGGGACCTTTCGCGGGTGAGGCGAACGTGATAACCACTACACTACGGAAACTGCCTTCCGACGGAAAGCCTGCTCCGGACGTGGGGAAATCCACCAGCGCGCAGTGAGCCTGATAGATTTTCAGTAGCACAAAACAAAGAGACACTCCCCGTCGGGGAATCGAACCCCGGTCTTCCGCGTGACAGGCGGAGATACTGTCCACTATACTAACGAGGACTGACGAGGCTCAACTAAAGCTATGGGCGGAGACCGGACATACTGGGCAATCCCTGTGGAAACTAGCGGTTGGGATAGGCGGTCTCTCTGCTGGTCCGTCCTCCGAGCCACGTCAGCCATGTCCATGGACCACTGGTGCAGGTTTCAAATGTACCGCTTTGCGGTCTCTACTTTGAAGGGCAAGTACAAGTACTAGTCATTGGGCGCTTGGGCTCTGTACTCAAGTAACCTGAATTTTGTAAAGGACGGCTGACTAAAGGATTTAATGGTTACAGTGCTACAAATGTCTGAGTTTTCGCATCTGCAAATCCACACTGACTGTGGCAGACTTCGACTGGACTTCATCCAGCCTTCCAACAATGCTAACTGTAAGCCGACACGTCAAGATGACACCATCAAGCTCGCTGTGCGCAGTAGGGACCTGACTTCACCTTGTTTTGCAAATCCACAGAAGGAGAAGCTTGTTTCCTCCCAGTTTCGAACTGGGGACCTTTCGCGTGTTAGGCGACCGTGACAACCACTACACTACGGAAACTGTGCAGCTGGGATGCTCCTGCGTTTGACGCGGGGAAACCCACCAGCGTAGACTGAGCCTGACAAACCTTGGCCGTGCTCTGTTAGCAGTAAACAATGATTTTCTCCGGAATCGTCAGACTGAATCAGGCATTTACTGTATTTGGCCAAGCGTACCAGCTTTTTCACCTTGGCACGCTGACTGTCGCCGACATGGAGCAATTTTGAGTCATCTCTTTGTGGGCTGTCAACTGGAGGATTCCCAGTAACTGCCCGATGACTCCCTTCTAAAACCATGGAGATGGAGCCTTGTTTCCGCCCGGTTTCGAACCGGGGACCTTTCGCGTGTGAGGCGAACGTGATAACCACTACACTACGGAAACTGCCTTCCGACGGAAAGCCTGCTCCGGACGTGGGGAAATCCACCAGCGCGCAGTGAGCCTGATAGATTTTCAGTAGCACAAAACAAAGAGACACTCCCCGTCGGGGAATCGAACCCCGGTCTTCCGCGTGACAGGCGGAGATACTGTCCACTATACTAACGAGGACTGACGAGGCTCAACTAAAGCTATGGGCGGAGACCGGACATACTGGGCAATCCCTGTGGAAACTAGCGGTTGGGATAGGCGGTCTCTCTGCTGGTCCGTCCTCCGAGCCACGTCAGCCATGTCCATGGACCACTGGTGCAGGTTTCAAATGTACGGCTTTGCGGTCTCTACTTTGAAGGGCAAGTACAAGTACTAGTCATTGGGCGCTTGGGCTCTGTACTCAAGTAACCTGAATTTTGTAAAGGACGGCTGACTAAAGGATTTAATGGTTACAGTGCTTCAAATGTCTGAGTTTTCGCATCTGCAAATCCACACTGACTGTGGCAGACTTCGACTGGACTTCATCCAACCTTCCAACAATGCTAACTGTAAGCCGACACGTCAAGATGACACCATCAAGTTCGCTGTGCGCAGTAGGGACCTGACTCACCTTGTTTTGCAAATCCACAGAAGGAGAAGCTTGTTTCCGCCCAGTTTCGAACTGGGGACCTCAGCGTGTTAGGCGAACGTGATAACCACTACACTATGGAAACTGTGCTGCTGGGATGCTCCTGCGTTTGACGCGGGGAAACCCACCAGCGTAGACTGAGCCTGACAAACCTTGGCCGTGCTCTGTTAGCAGTAAACAATGATTTTCTCCGGAATCGTCAGACTGAATCAGGCATTTACTGTATTTGGCCAAGCGTACCAGCTTTTTCACCTTGGCACGCTGACTGTCGCCGACATGGAGCAATTTTGAGTCATCTCTTTGTGGGCTGTCAACTGGAGGATTCCCAGTAACTGCCCGATGACTCCCTTCTAAAACCATGGAGATGGAGCCTTGTTTACGCCCGGTTTCGAACCGGGGACCTTTCGCGTGTGAGGCGAACGTGATAACCACTACACTACGGAAACTGCCTTCCGATGGAAAGCCTGCTCCGGACGTGGGGAAATCCACCAGCGCGCAGTGAGCCTGATAGATTTTCAGTAGCACAAAACAAAGAGACACTCCCCGTCGGGGAATCGAACCCCGGTCTTCCGCGTGACAGGCGGAGATACTGTCCACTATACTAACGAGGACTGACGAGGCTCAACTAAAGCTATGGGCGGAGACCGGACATACTGGGCAATCCCTGTGGAAACTAGCGGTTGGGATAGGCGGTCTCTCTGCTAGTCCGTCCTCCGAGCCACGTCAGCCATGTCCATGGACCACTGGTGCAGGTTTCAAATGTACCGCTTTGCGGTCTCTACTTTGAAGGGCAAGTACAAGTACTAGTCATTGGGCGCTTGGGCTCTGTACTCAAGTAACCTGAATTTTGTAAAGGACGGCTGACTAAAGGATTTAATGGTTACAGTGCTACAAATGTCTGAGTTTTCGCATCTGCAAATCCACACTGACTGTGGCAGACTTCGACTGGACTTCATCCAGCCTTCCAACAATGCTAACTGTAAGCCGACACGTCAAGATGACACCATCAAGCTCGCTGTGCGCAGTAGGGACCTGACTTCACCTTGTTTTGCAAATCCACAGAAGGAGAAGCTTGTTTCAGCCCAGTTTCGAACTGGGGACCTTTCGCGTGTTAGGCGAACGTGATAACCACTACACTACGGAAACTGTGCTGCTGGGATGCTCCTGCGTTTGACGCGGGGAAACCCACCAGCGTAGACTGAGCCTGACAAACCTTGGCCGTGCTCTGTTAGCAGTAAACAATGATTTTATCCGGAATCGTCAGACTGAATCAGGCATTTACTGTATTTGGCCAAGCGTACCAGCTTTTTCACCTTGGCACGCTGACTGTCGCCGACATGGAGCAATTTTGAGTCATCTCTTTGTGGGCTGTCAACTGGAGGATTCCCAGTAACTGCCCGATGACTCCCTTCTAAAACCATGGAGATGGAGCCTTGTTTCCGCCCGGTTTCGAACCGGGGACCTTTCGCGTGTGAGGCGAATGTGATAACCACTACACTACGGAAACTGCCTTCCGACGGAAAGCCTGCTCCGGACGTGGGGAAATCCACCAGCGCGCAGTGAGCCTGATAGATTTTCAGTAGCACAAAACAAAGAGACACTCCCCGTCGGGGAATCGAACCCCGGTCTTCCGCGTGACAGGCGGAGATACTGTCCACTATACTAACGAGGACTGACGAGGCTCAACTAAAGCTATGGGCGGAGACCGGACATACTGGGCAATCCCTGTGGAAACTAGTGGTTGGGATAGGCGGTCTCTCTGCTAGTCCGTCCTCCGAGCCACGTCAGCCATGTCCATGGACCACTGGTGCAGGTTTCAAATGTACCGCTTTGCGGTCTCTACTTTGAAGGGCAAGTACAAGTACTAGTCATTGGGCGCTTGGGCTCTGTACTCAAGTAACCTGAATTTTGTAAAGGACGGTTGACTAAAGGATTTAATGGTTACAGTGCTACAAATGTCTGAGTTTTCGCATCTGCAAATCCACACTGACTGTGGCAGACTTCGACTGGACTTCATCCAGCCTTCCAACAATGCTAACTGTAAGCCGACACGTCAAGATGACACCATCAAGCTCGCTGTGCGCAGTAGGGACCTGACTTCACCTTGTTTTGCAAATCCACAGAAGGAGAAGCTTGTTTCCTCCCAGTTTCGAACTGGGGACCTTTCGCGTGTTAGGCGAACGTGATAACCACTACACTACGGAAACTGTGCTGCTGGGATGCTCCTGCGTTTGACGCGGGGAAACCCACCAGCGTAGACTGAGCCTGACAAACCTTGGCCGTGCTCTGTTAGCAGTAAACAATGATTTTCTCCGGAATCGTCAGACTGAATCAGGCATTTACTGTATTTGGCCAAGCGTACCAGCTTTTTCACCTTGGCACGCTGACTGTCGCCGACATGGAGCAATTTTGAGTCATCTCTTTGTGGGCTGTCAACTGGAGGATTCCCAGTAACTGCCCGATGACTCCCTTCTAAAACCATGGAGATGGAGCCTTGTTTCCGCCCGGTTTCGAACCGGGGACCTTTCGCGTGTGAGGCGAACGTGATAACCACTACACTACGGAAACTGCCTTCCGATGGAAAGCCTGCTCCGGACGTGGGGAAATCCACCAGCGCGCAGTGAGCCTGATAGATTTTCAGTAGCACAAAACAAAGAGACACTCCCCGTCGGGGAATCGAACCCCGGTCTTCCGCGTGACAGGCGGAGATACTGTCCACTATACTAACGAGGACTGACGAGGCTCAACTAAAGCTATGGGCGGAGACCGGACATACTGGGCAATCCCTGTGGAAACTAGCGGTTGGGATAGGCGGTCTCACTGCTGGTCCGTCCTCCCAGCCACATCAGCCATTTCCATGGACCACTGGTGCAGGTTTCAAATGTACCGCTTTGCGGTCTCTACTTTGAAGGGCAAGTACAAGTACTAGTCATTGGGCGCTTGGGCTCTGTACTCAAGTAACCTGAATTTTGTAAAGGACGGCTGACTAAAGGATTTAATGGTTACAGTGCTACAAATGTCTGAGTTTTCGCATCTGCAAATCCACACTGACTGTGGCAGACTTCGACTGGACTTCATCCAGCCTTCCAACAATGCTAACTGTAAGCCGACACGTCAAGATGACACCATCAAGCTCGCTGTGCGCAGTAGGGACCTGACTTCACCTTGTTTTGCAAATCCACAGAAGGAGAAGCTTGTTTCAGCCCAGTTTCGAACTGGGGACCTTTCGCGTGTTAGGCGAACGTGATAACCACTACACTACGGAAACTGTGCTGCTGGGATGCTCCTGCGTTTGACGCGGGGAAACCCACCAGCGTAGACTGAGCCTGACAAACCTTGGCCGTGCTCTGTTAGCAGTAAACAATGATTTTATCCGGAATCGTCAGACTGAATCAGGCATTTACTGTATTTGGCCAAGCGTACCAGCTTTTTCACCTTGGCACGCTGACTGTCGCCGACATGGAGCAATTTTGAGTCATCTCTTTGTGGGCTGTCAACTGGAGGATTCCCAGTAACTGCCCGATGACTCCCTTCTAAAACCATGGAGAGGGAGCCTTGTTTCCGCCCGGTTTCGAACCGGGGACCTTTCGCGTGTGAGGCGAACGTGATAACCACTACACTACGGAAACTGCCTTCCGACGGAAAGCCTGCTCCGGACGTGGGGAAATCCACCAGCACCCAGTGAGCCTGATAGATTTTCAGTAGCACAAAACAAAGACATACTCCCCGTCGGGGAATCAAACCCCGGTTTTCCGCGTGACAGGCGGAGATACTGTCCACTATACTAACGAGGACTGACGAGGGTTAACTAAAGCTATGGGCTGAGACCGGACATACTGGGCAATCCCTGTGGAAACTAGCGGTTGGGATAGGCGGTCTCACTGCTGGTCCGTCCTCCCAGCCACATCAGCCATTTCCATGGACCACTGGTGCAGGTTTCAAATGTACGGCTTTGCGGTCTCTACTTTGAAGGGCAAGTACAAGTACTAGTCATTGGGCGCTTGGGCTCTGTACTCAAGTAACCTGAATTTTGTAAAGGACGGCTGACTAAAGGATTTAATGGTTACAGTGCTTCAAATGTCTGAGTTTTCGCATCTGCAAATCCACACTGACTGTGGCAGACTTCGACTGGACTTCATCCAACCTTCCAACAATGCTAACTGTAAGCCGACACGTCAAGATGACACCATCAAGTTGACACCATCAAGTTCGCTGTGCGCAGTAGGGACCTGACTCACCTTGTTTTGCAAATCCACAGAAGGAGAAGCTTGTTTCCGCCCAGTTTCGAACTGGGGACCTTTCGCGTGTTAGGCGAACGTGATAACCACTACACTACGGAAACTGTGCTGCTGGGATGCTCCTGCGTTTGACGCGGGGAAACCCACCAGCGTAGACTGAGCGTGACAAACCTTGGCCGTGCTCTGTTAGCAGTAAACAATGATTTTCTCCGGAATCGTCAGACTGAATCAGGCATTTACTGTATTTGGCCAAGCGTACCAGCTTTTTCACCTTGGCACGCTGACTGTCGCCGACATGGAGCAATTTTGAGTCATCTCTTTGTGGGCTGTCAACTGGAGGATTCCCAGTAACTGCCCGATGACTCCCTTCTAAAACCATGGAGATGGAGCCTTGTTTCCGCCCGGTTTCGAACCGGGGACCTTTCGCGTGTGAGGCGAACGTGATAACCACTACACTACGGAAACTGCCTTCCGACGGAAAGCCTGCTCCGCACGTGGGGAAATCCACCAGCGCGCAGTGAGCCTGATAGATTTTCAGTAGCACAAAACAAAGAGACACTCCCCGTCGGGGAATCGAACCCCGGTCTTCCGCGTGACAGGCGGAGATACTGTCCACTATACTAACGAGGACTGACGAGGCTCAACTAAAGCTATGGGCGGAGACCGGACATACTGGGCAATCCCTGTGGAAACTAGCGGTTGGGATAGGCGGTCTCTCTGCTGGTCCGTCCTCCGAGCCACGTCAGCCATGTCCATGGACCACTGGTGCAGGTTTCAAATGTACCGCTTTGCGGTCTCTACTTTGAAGGGCAAGTACAAGTACTAGTCATTGGGCGCTTGGGCTCTGTACTCAAATAACCTGAATTTTGTAAAGGACGGCTGACTAAAGGATTTAATGGTTACAGTGCTACAAATGTCTGAGTTTTCGCATCTGCAAATCCACACTGACTGTGGCAGACTTCGACTGGACTTCATCCAGCTTTCCAACAATGCTAACTGTAAGCCGACACGTCAAGATGACACCATCAAGCTCGCTGTGCGCAGTAGGGACCTGACTTCACCTTGTTTTGCAAATCCACAGAAGGAGAAGCCTGTTTCCGCCCAGTTTCGAACTGGGGACCTTTCGCGTGTTAGGTGAACGTGATAACCACTACACTACGGAAACTGTGCTGCTGGGATGCTCCTGCGTTTGACGCGGGGAAACCCACCAGCGTAGACTGAGCCTGACAAACCATGGCCGTGCTCTGTTAGCAGTAAACAATGATTTTCTCCGGAATCGTCAGACTGAATCAGGCATTTATTTGGCCAAGCGTAACAGCTTTTTCACCTTGGCACGCTGACTGTCGCCGACATGGAGCAATTTTGAGTCATCTCTTTGTGGGCTGTCAACTGGAGGATTCCCAGTAACTGCCCGATGACTCCCTTCTAAAACCATGGAGATGGAGCCTTGTTTCCGCCCGGTTTCGAACCGGGGACCTTTCGCGTGTGAGGCGAACGTGATAACCACTACACTACGGAAACTGCCTTCCAACGGAAAGCCTGCTCCGGACGTGGGGAAATCCACCAGCGCGCAGTGAGCCTGATAGATTTTCAGTAGCACAAAACAAAGAGACACTCCCCATCGGGGAATCGAACCCCGGTCTTCCGCGTGACAGGCGGAGATACTGTCCACTATACTAACGAGGACTGACGAGGCTCAACTAAAGCTATGGGCGGAGACCGGACATACTGGGCAATCCCTGTGGAAACTAGCGGTTGGGATAGGCGGTCTCACTGCTGGTCCGTCCTCCCAGCCACATCAGCCATTTCCATGGACCACTGGTGCAGGTTTCAAATGTACGGCTTTGCGGTCTCTACTTTGAAGGGCAAGTACAAGTACTAGTCATTGGGCGCTTGGGCTCTGTACTCAAGTAACCTGAATTTTGTAAAGGACGGCTGACTAAAGGATTTAATGGTTACAGTGCTACAAATGTCTGAGTTTTCGCATCTGCAAATCCACACTGACTGTGGCAGACTTCGACTGGACTTCATCCAACCTTCCAACAATGCTAACTGTAAGCCGACACGTCAAGATGACACCATCAAGTTCGCTGTGCGCAGTAGGGACCTGACTCACCTTGTTTTGCAAATCCACAGAAGGAGAAGCTTGTTTCCGCCCAGTTTCGAACTGGGGACCTTTCGCGTGTTAGGTGAACGTGATAACCACTACACTACGGAAACTGTGCTGCTGGGATGCTCCTGCGTTTGACGCGGGGAAACCCACCAGCGTAGACTGAGCCTGACAAACCATGGCCGTGCTCTGTTAGCAGTAAACAATGATTTTCTCCGGAATCGTCAGACTGAATCAGGCATTTATTTGGCCAAGCGTAACAGCTTTTTCACCTTGGCACGCTGACTGTCGCCGACATGGAGCAATTTTGAGTCATCTCTTTGTGGGCTGTCAACTGGAGGATTCCCAGTAACTGCCCGATGACTCCCTTCTAAAACCATGGAGATGGAGCCTTGTTTCCGCCCAGTTTCGAACCGGGGACCTTTCGCGTGTGAGGCGAACGTGATAACCACTACACTACGGAAACTGCCTTCCAACGGAAAGCCTGCTCCGGACGTGGGGAAATCCACCAGCGCGCAGTGAGCCTGATAGATTTTCAGTAGCACAAAACAAAGAGACACTCCCCGTCGGGGAATCGAACCCCGGTCTTCCGCGTGACAGGCGGAGATACTGTCCACTATACTAACGAGGACTGACGAGGCTCAACTAAAGCTATGGGCGGAGACCGGACATACTGGGCAATCCCTGTGGAAACTAGCGGTTGGGATAGGCGGTCTCTCTGCTGGTCCGTCCTCCGAGCCACGTCAGCCATGTCCATGGACCACTGGTGCAGGTTTCAAATGTACCGCTTTGCGGTCTCTACTTTGAAGGGCAAGTACAAGTACTAGTCATTGGGCGCTTGGGCTCTGTACTCAAGTAACCTGAATTTTGTAAAGGACGGCTGACTAAAGGATTTAATGGTTACAGTGCTTCAAATGTCTGAGTTTTCGCATCTGCAAATCCACACTGACTGTGGCAGACTTCGACTGGACTTCATCCAGCCTTCCAACAATGCTAACTGTAAGCCGACACCATCAAGTTCGCTGTGCGCAGTAGGGACCTGACTTCACCTTGTTTTGCAAATCCACAGAAGGAGAAGCTTGTTTCCGCCCAGTTTCGAACTGGGGACCTTTCGCGTGTTAGGCGAACGTGATAACCACTACACTACGGAAACTGTGCTGCTGGGATGCTCCTGCGTTTGACGCGGGGAAACCCACCAGCGTAGACTGAGCCTGACAAACGGTTACATGCTGCCATTCCGACATGCTGCCACTCCGACATATCGCCATTCCGACATTTTACTATTCAGACATGTCACCATTCAGACATACCACCATTCCGACATACAAACGTCCTGCCATTCCGACAGTTTCGTCCCGCCATTCCGACAAGGCTTTAATTTCCATAAGGAAATGTGCGTTACTCCGAGCGGCGGTTAGGTGTACGTGTGTATATATATATATATATTTTTTTTTTTTCATGTTTTAAGACGGTATCCGCGGGTCATTCCGACATACCGCCACTCCGACATTGACGTCTAATTGTCGTAATGGCGGCACTTCCATTAATTGAAAACGTCCCACCACTCCGACAATTTTTGTTTCCATTGTCGGAATGGCGGTACTTTCCTTTTTTGGAAACGTTCCGCCATTCCGACATAAGGTCATTAAATGTGTAGGTTAATAATGATCACCGCCTCCCTGCCTGCCCATCTCTCTCCTCTAACAGCACTTTGACTCTGGTCAACGCTCTTGTCACATCCCATCTCGATTATAAAATGCATTATTATTATTATTATTATTATTATTATTATTATTATTATTATTATTATTGGCGCTGTGCTACTTAGTTTGCAGCTGTGGTCGAGAGAGCTAGAGAGTTAATGGAGAGAGGGACCGCTACGCCGGTGAATCAGATCAGTGATGTTGTTTTTTATTGTATCACAGTGGTTACAGTACGTTCAACAGGATCAGTGGTTCTCATGGGGGTCCTGGACCCCTGCATATTTTTGATCTCTCCTGTAGCCTGGCCGGGTCTGGCTCCAAGTTTAATTATAGACAATTTGATCTGCAGACGCACAGAGGAATGCGTAAAACACATATTTTGACTACTTTGTGCTGTTGCTATTTTTTTTAAAGTTACTTTTCGTTTCCTTTGTATTTTTGTGCGTATTATGGAGCCGACCTGTAAATTCCCAAAAGTTGCAACAACTTGTAGTGATCCACTGGGTTTTGCCTGGCCAGCTGGGGTAGTTGATTTGCAGGTTTGCTCCCCAGGTTTTGTTCATTGTGTATTAGGCCAGGGAAATGATCAATTATCCTTGTGGTTTGCGCACTTGGACGTGCGGACCTTTAATGAATGAATGAATGTTTCTTTTTTGCTGTAAGTTGTGTGCGTAATGCGTAAAAGTGCATTAGTGGGACCGAGGGTTTAAATGGAGAAGTGACGTGGTGAGAGGGGAGGAGAGGCGGCATAGTGGATTATTTTTCCCGGTGGATTACCCTGTGGATCATAAAGGCCCGTTTGGACACCTCACAGCCCGTTTTCAGCCAAGCGGGACGAGGGAGAGGACTGGTGGTCACCTCGGCGGAGCCGCGGCGTCTCTCCCGTGTGGACAGTAGGACAAACAAACTCTCTCTCACTCACCCTCACCACGCACCAACACACACACACATACGCACGCCACGCACGCACGCACACACACACACACACACACACACACACACACACATACACTGACTGTGAGCTCGCGCACCCCCGCACACACACATACACGCCGGCACGGACAGTGACAGTGCGCTCGCGCTCGCGCACCCACACACACACTTATTCCCACTCGGACTTAATGGACAGCGGGAGGGGGGAGGTCTTTCGGGTTCTGTTGATCTGTGTGTAATAGTTTATTACATGCCGCCTGTGATGGGCGCGTTTTGAGTTCAGTGAAATACAGAGACTCAAGTAGCGACTTTGATTATTGCTTCCCTGGACGCACCAGTAGCGCGAGCCTAGATCCGCCTGCAGCAGGACTGCGTTGTGCCAGTTCCCCTTATATCCTTATTGTAAGGGAAATTGTTACAAACTGACATCGGAGTGTGTGATTGTAAATGGCGAGACTTTGTGTTTGTTTATTTATTAAGCTTCCACTGACTGTATCACATCTGTACACATGTCTTAAAACATGAAAAAAAAAAAAAAAAAAACATACACACATACACCTAACCGCCACTCGGAGTAACGCACATTTCCTTATGGAAATTAAAGCCTTGTCGGAATGGCGGGACGAAACTGTCGGAATGGCAGGACGTTTGCATGTCGGAATGGTGGTATGTCTGAATGGTGACATGTCTGAATAGTAAAATGTCGGAATGGCGATATGTCGGAGTGGCAGCATGTCGGACTGGCAGCATGTAACCTTTTAAGACATGTGTACAGATGTGATACAGTCAGTGGAAGCTTAATAAATAAACAAACACAAAGTCTCGCCATGTACAATCACACACTCCGATGTCAGTTTGTAACAATTTCCCTTACAATAAGGATATAAGAGGAACTGGCACAACGCAGTCCTGCTGCAGGCGGACCTAGGCTCGCGCTACTGTGCGTCCAGGGAAGCAATAATCAAAGTCGCTACTTAGTCTGAGTCTCTGTATTTCACTGAACTCAAAACGCGCCCATCACAGGCGGCATATAATAAACAATTACACACAGATCAACAGAACCCGAAAGCCCTCCCCCCTCCCGCTGTCCATTAAGTCCGAGTGGGAATGAGTGTGTGTGTGGGTGCGCGAGCGAACTGTCACTGTCCGTGCCGGCGTGTATGTGTGTGTGCGGGGGTGCGCGAGCTCACAGTCAATGTGTATGTGTGTGTGTGTGTGTGTGTGTGTGTGTGTGTGCGTGTGCGTGCGTATGTGTGTGTGTTGGTGCGTGGTGAGGGTGAGTGAGAGAGAGTTTGTTTGTCCTACTGTCCACACGGGAGAGACGCCGCAGCTCCGCCGAGGTGACCACCAGTCCTCTCCCTCGTCCCGCTTGGCTGAAAACGGGCTGTGAGGTGTCCAAACGGGCCTTTATGATCCACAGGGTAATCCACCGGGAAAAATAATCCACTATGCCGCCTCTCCTCCCCTCTCACCACGTCACTTCTCCATTTAAACCCTCGGTCCCACTAATGCACTTTTACGCATTACGCACACAACTTACAGCAAAAAAGAAACATTCATTCATTCATTAAAGGTCTGCACGTCCCAGTGCGCAAACCAAAAGGATAATTGATCATTTCCCTGGCCTAATACACAATGAAAAAAACCTGGGGAGCAAACCTGCAAATCAACTACCCCAGCTGGCCAGGCAAAACCCAGTGGATCACTACAAGTTGTTGCAACTTTTGGGAATTTACTCCTGGTAAAAAGGCTTACAAACATGGACCAGGACGGCTTCATAATACGCACAAAAATCCAAAGGAAACGAAAGGTAACTTTAAAAAAAATAGCAACAGCACGAAGTAGTCAAAATATGTGTTTTACGCATGCCTCTGTGCGTCTGCAGATCAAATTGTCTATAATTAAACTTGGAGCTAGACCCGGCCAGGCTACAGGAGAGATCAAAAATATGCAGGGGTCCAGGACCCCCATGAGAACCACTGATTCTGTTGAACGTACTGTAACCACTGTGATACAATAAAAAACAACATCACTGATCTGATTCACCGGCGTAGCGGTCCCTCTCTCCATTAACTCTCTAGCTCTCTCGACCACAGCTGCAAACTAAGTAGCACAGCGCCAATAATAATAATAATAATAATAATGCATTTTATAATCGAGATGGGATGTGACAAGGGCGTTGACCAGAGTCAAAGTGCTGTTAGAGGAGAGAGATGGGCAGGCAGGGAGGCGGTGATCATTATTAACCTACACATTTAATGACCTTATGTCGGAATGGCGGGACGTTTCCAAAAAAGGAAAGTACCGCCATTCCGACAATGGAAACAAAAATTGTCGGAGTGGTGGGACGTTTTCAATTAATGGAAGTGCCGCCATTACGACAATTAGACGTCAATGTCGGAGTGGCGGTATGTCGGAATGACCCGCGGATACCCTGACAAACCATGGCCGTGCTCTGTTAGCAGTAAACAATGATTTTCTCCGGAATCGTCAGACTGAATCAGGCATTTATTTGGCCAAGCGTAACAGCTTTTTCACCTTGGCACGCTGACTGTCGCCGACATGGAGCAATTTTGAGTCATCTCTTTGTGGGCTGTCAACTGGAGGATTCCCAGTAACTGCCCGATGACTCCCTTCTAAAACCATGGAGATGGAGCCTTGTTTCCGCCCGGTTTCGAACCGGGGACCTTTCGCGTGTGAGGCGAACGTGATAACCACTACACTACGGAAACTGCCTTCCAACGGAAAGCCTGCTCCGGACGTGGGGAAATCCACCAGCGCGCAGTGAGCCTGATAGATTTTCAGTAGCACAAAACAAAGAGACACTCCCCGTCGGGGAATCGAACCCCGGTCTTCCGCGTGACAGGCGGAGATACTGTCCACTATACTAACGAGGACTGACGAGGCTCAACTAAAGCTATGGGCGGAGACCGGACATACTGGGCAATCCCTGTGGAAACTAGCGGTTGGGATAGGCGGTCTCTCTGCTGGTCCGTCCTCCGAGCCACGTCAGCCATGTCCATGGACCACTGGTGCAGGTTTCAAATGTACCGCTTTGCGGTCTCTACTTTGAAGGGCAAGTACAAGTACTAGTCATTGGGCGCTTGGGCTCTGTACTCAAGTAACCTGAATTTTGTAAAGGACGGCTGACTAAAGGATTTAATGGTTACAGTGCTTCAAATGTCTGAGTTTTCGCATCTGCAAATCCACACTGACTGTGGCAGACTTCGACTGGACTTCATCCAGCCTTCCAACAATGCTAACTGTAAGCCGACACCATCAAGTTCGCTGTGCGCAGTAGGGACCTGACTTCACCTTGTTTTGCAAATCCACAGAAGGAGAAGCTTGTTTCCGCCCAGTTTCGAACTGGGGACCTTTCGCGTGTTAGGCGAACGTGATAACCACTACACTACGGAAACTGTGCTGCTGGGATGCTATGGGCGGAGACCGGACATACTGGGCAATCCCTGTGGAAACTAGCGGTTGGGATAGGCGGTCTCTCTGCTGGTCCGTCCTCCGAGCCACGTCAGCCATGTCCATGGACCACTGGTGCAGGTTTCAAATGTACCGCTTTGCGGTCTCTACTTTGAAGGGCAAGTACAAGTACTAGTCATTGGGCGCTTGGGCTCTGTACTCAAGTAACCTGAATTTTGTAAAGGACGGCTGACTAAAGGATTTAATGGTTACAGTGCTTCAAATGTCTGAGTTTTCGCATCTGCAAATCCACACTGACTGTGGCAGACTTCGACTGGACTTCATCCAGCTTTCCAACAATGCTAACTGTAAGCCGACACGTCAAGATGACACCATCAAGCTCGCTGTGCGCAGTAGGGACCTGACTTCACCTTGTTTTGCAAATCCACAGAAGGAGAAGCTTGTTTCCGCCCAGTTTCGAACTGGGGACCTTTCGCGTGTTAGGCGAACGTGATAACCACTACACTACGGAAACTGTGCTGCTGGGATGCTCCTGCGTTTGACGCGGGGAAACCCACCAGCGTAGACTGAGCCTGACAAACCATGGCCGTGCTCTGTTAGCAGTAAACAATGATTTTCTCCGGAATCGTCAGACTGAATCAGGCATTTATTTGGCCAAGCGTAACAGCTTTTTCACCTTGGCACGCTGACTGTCGCCGACATGGAGCAATTTTGAGTCATCTCTTTGTGGGCTGTCAACTGGAGGATTCCCAGTAACTGCCCGATGACTCCCTTCTAAAACCATGGAGATGGAGCCTTGTTTCCGCCCGGTTTCGAACCGGGGACCTTTCGCGTGTGAGGCGAACGAGATAACCACTACACTACGGAAACTGTGCTGCTGGGATGCTATGGGCGGAGACCGGACATACTGGGCAATCCCTGTGGAAACTAGCGGTTGGGATAGGCGGTCTCTCTGCTGGTCTGTCCTCCGAGCCACGTCAGCCATGTCCATGGACCACTGGTGCAGGTTTCAAATGTACCGCTTTGCGGTCTCTACTTTGAAGGGCAAGTACAAGTACTAGTCATTGGGCGCTTGGGCTCTGTACTCAAGTAACCTGAATTTTGTAAAGGACGGCTGACTAAAGGATTTAATGGTTACAGTGCTTCAAATGTCTGAGTTTTCGCATCTGCAAATCCACACTGACTGTGGCAGACTTCGACTGGACTTCATCCAGCTTTCCAACAATGCTAACTGTAAGCCGACACGTCAAGATGACACCATCAAGCTCGCTGTGCGCAGTAGGGACCTGACTTCACCTTGTTTTGCAAATCCACAGAAGGAGAAGCTTGTTTCCGCCCAGTTTCGAGCTGGGGACCTTTCGCGTGTTAGGCGAACGTGATAACCACTACACTACGGAAACTGTGCTGCTGGGATGCTCCTGCGTTTGACGCGGGGAAACCCACCAGCGTAGACTGAGCCTGACAAACCATGGCCGTGCTCTGTTAGCAGTAAACAATGATTTTCTCCGGAATCGTCAGACTGAATCAGGCATTTATTTGGCCAAGCGTAACAGCTTTTTCACCTTGGCACGCTGACTGTCGCCGACATGGAGCAATTTTGAGTCATCTCTTTGTGGGCTGTCAACTGGAGGATTCCCAGTAACTGCCCGATGACTCCCTTCTAAAACCATGGAGATGGAGCCTTGTTTCCGCCCGGTTTCGAACCGGGGACCTTTCGCGTGTGAGGCGAACGTGATAACCACTACACTACGGAAACTGCCTTCCAACGGAAAGCCTGCTCCGGACGTGGGGAAATCCACCAGCGCGCAGTGAGCCTGATAGATTTTCAGTAGCACAAAACAAAGAGACACTCCCCGTCGGGGAATCGAACCCCGGTCTTCCGCGTGACAGGCGGAGATACTGTCCACTATACTAACGAGGACTGACGAGGCTCAACTAAAGCTATGGGCGGAGACCGGACATACTGGGCAATCCCTGTGGAAACTAGCGGTTGGGATAGGCGGTCTCTCTGCTGGTCCGTCCTCCGAGCCACGTCAGCCATGTCCATGGACCACTGGTGCAGGTTTCAAATGTACCGCTTTGCGGTCTCTACTTTGAAGGGCAAGTACAAGTACTAGTCATTGGGCGCTTGGGCTCTGTACTCAAGTAACCTGAATTTTGTAAAGGACGGCTGACTAAAGGATTTAATGGTTACAGTGCTTCAAATGTCTGAGTTTTCGCATCTGCAAATCCACACTGACTGTGGCAGACTTCGACTGGACTTCATCCAGCCTTCCAACAATGCTAACTGTAAGCCGACACCATCAAGTTCGCTGTGCGCAGTAGGGACCTGACTTCACCTTGTTTTGCAAATCCACAGAAGGAGAAGCTTGTTTCCGCCCAGTTTCGAACTGGGGACCTTTCGCGTGTTAGGCGAACGTGATAACCACTACACTACGGAAACTGTGCTGCTGGGATGCTATGGGCGGAGACCGGACATACTGGGCAATCCCTGTGGAAACTAGCGGTTGGGATAGGCGGTCTCTCTGCTGGTCCGTCCTCCGAGCCACGTCAGCCATGTCCATGGACCACTGGTGCAGGTTTCAAATGTACCGCTTTGCGGTCTCTACTTTGAAGGGCAAGTACAAGTACTAGTCATTGGGCGCTTGGGCTCTGTACTCAAGTAACCTGAATTTTGTAAAGGACGGCTGACTAAAGGATTTAATGGTTACAGTGCTTCAAATGTCTGAGTTTTCGCATCTGCAAATCCACACTGACTGTGGCAGACTTCGACTGGACTTCATCCAGCTTTCCAACAATGCTAACTGTAAGCCGACACGTCAAGATGACACCATCAAGCTCGCTGTGCGCAGTAGGGACCTGACTTCACCTTGTTTTGCAAATCCACAGAAGGAGAAGCTTGTTTCCGCCCAGTTTCGAACTGGGGACCTTTCGCGTGTTAGGCGAACGTGATAACCACTACACTACGGAAACTGTGCTGCTGGGATGCTCCTGCGTTTGACGCGGGGAAACCCACCAGCGTAGACTGAGCCTGACAAACCATGGCCGTGCTCTGTTAGCAGTAAACAATGATTTTCTCCGGAATCGTCAGACTGAATCAGGCATTTATTTGGCCAAGCGTAACAGCTTTTTCACCTTGGCACGCTGACTGTCGCCGACATGGAGCAATTTTGAGTCATCTCTTTGTGGGCTGTCAACTGGAGGATTCCCAGTAACTGCCCGATGACTCCCTTCTAAAACCATGGAGATGGAGCCTTGTTTCCGCCCGGTTTCGAACCGGGGACCTTTCGCGTGTGAGGCGAACGTGATAACCACTACACTACGGAAACTGCCTTCCAACGGAAAGCCTGCTCCGGACGTGGGGAAATCCACCAGCGCGCAGTGAGCCTGATAGATTTTCAGTAGCACAAAACAAAGAGACACTCCCCGTCGGGGAATCGAACCCCGGTCTTCCGCGTGACAGGCGGAGATACTGTCCACTATACTAACGAGGACTGACGAGGCTCAACTAAAGCTATGGGCGGAGACCGGACATACTGGGCAATCCCTGTGGAAACTAGCGGTTGGGATAGGCGGTCTCTCTGCTGGTCCGTCCTCCGAGCCACGTCAGCCATGTCCATGGACCACTGGTGCAGGTTTCAAATGTACCGCTTTGCGGTCTCTACTTTGAAGGGCAAGTACAAGTACTAGTCATTGGGCGCTTGGGCTCTGTACTCAAGTAACCTGAATTTTGTAAAGGACGGCTGACTAAAGGATTTAATGGTTACAGTGCTTCAAATGTCTGAGTTTTCGCATCTGCAAATCCACACTGACTGTGGCAGACTTCGACTGGACTTCATCCAGCCTTCCAACAATGCTAACTGTAAGCCGACACCATCAAGTTCGCTGTGCGCAGTAGGGACCTGACTTCACCTTGTTTTGCAAATCCACAGAAGGAGAAGCTTGTTTCCGCCCAGTTTCGAACTGGGGACCTTTCGCGTGTTAGGCGAACGTGATAACCACTACACTACGGAAACTGTGCTGCTGGGATGCTATGGGCGGAGACCGGACATACTGGGCAATCCCTGTGGAAACTAGCGGTTGGGATAGGCGGTCTCTCTGCTGGTCCGTCCTCCGAGCCACGTCAGCCATGTCCATGGACCACTGGTGCAGGTTTCAAATGTACCGCTTTGCGGTCTCTACTTTGAAGGGCAAGTACAAGTACTAGTCATTGGGCGCTTGGGCTCTGTACTCAAGTAACCTGAATTTTGTAAAGGACGGCTGACTAAAGGATTTAATGGTTACAGTGCTTCAAATGTCTGAGTTTTCGCATCTGCAAATCCACACTGACTGTGGCAGACTTCGACTGGACTTCATCCAGCTTTCCAACAATGCTAACTGTAAGCCGACACGTCAAGATGACACCATCAAGCTCGCTGTGCGCAGTAGGGACCTGACTTCACCTTGTTTTGCAAATCCACAGAAGGAGAAGCTTGTTTCCGCCCAGTTTCGAACTGGGGACCTTTCGCGTGTTAGGCGAACGTGATAACCACTACACTACGGAAACTGTGCTGCTGGGATGCTCCTGCGTTTGACGCGGGGAAACCCACCAGCGTAGACTGAGCCTGACAAACCATGGCCGTGCTCTGTTAGCAGTAAACAATGATTTTCTCCGGAATCGTCAGACTGAATCAGGCATTTATTTGGCCAAGCGTAACAGCTTTTTCACCTTGGCACGCTGACTGTCGCCGACATGGAGCAATTTTGAGTCATCTCTTTGTGGGCTGTCAACTGGAGGATTCCCAGTAACTGCCCGATGACTCCCTTCTAAAACCATGGAGATGGAGCCTTGTTTCCGCCCGGTTTCGAACCGGGGACCTTTCGCGTGTGAGGCGAACGTGATAACCACTACACTACGGAAACTGCCTTCCAACGGAAAGCCTGCTCCGGACGTGGGGAAATCCACCAGCGCGCAGTGAGCCTGATAGATTTTCAGTAGCACAAAACAAAGAGACACTCCCCGTCGGGGAATCGAACCCCGGTCTTCCGCGTGACAGGCGGAGATACTGTCCACTATACTAACGAGGACTGACGAGGCTCAACTAAAGCTATGGGCGGAGACCGGACATACTGGGCAATCCCTGTGGAAACTAGCGGTTGGGATAGGCGGTCTCTCTGCTGGTCCGTCCTCCGAGCCACGTCAGCCATGTCCATGGACCACTGGTGCAGGTTTCAAATGTACCGCTTTGCGGTCTCTACTTTGAAGGGCAAGTACAAGTACTAGTCATTGGGCGCTTGGGCTCTGTACTCAAGTAACCTGAATTTTGTAAAGGACGGCTGACTAAAGGATTTAATGGTTACAGTGCTTCAAATGTCTGAGTTTTCGCATCTGCAAATCCACACTGACTGTGGCAGACTTCGACTGGACTTCATCCAGCCTTCCAACAATGCTAACTGTAAGCCGACACCATCAAGTTCGCTGTGCGCAGTAGGGACCTGACTTCACCTTGTTTTGCAAATCCACAGAAGGAGAAGCTTGTTTCCGCCCAGTTTCGAACTGGGGACCTTTCGCGTGTTAGGCGAACGTGATAACCACTACACTACGGAAACTGTGCTGCTGGGATGCTATGGGCGGAGACCGGACATACTGGGCAATCCCTGTGGAAACTAGCGGTTGGGATAGGCGGTCTCTCTGCTGGTCCGTCCTCCGAGCCACGTCAGCCATGTCCATGGACCACTGGTGCAGGTTTCAAATGTACCGCTTTGCGGTCTCTACTTTGAAGGGCAAGTACAAGTACTAGTCATTGGGCGCTTGGGCTCTGTACTCAAGTAACCTGAATTTTGTAAAGGACGGCTGACTAAAGGATTTAATGGTTACAGTGCTTCAAATGTCTGAGTTTTCGCATCTGCAAATCCACACTGACTGTGGCAGACTTCGACTGGACTTCATCCAGCTTTCCAACAATGCTAACTGTAAGCCGACACGTCAAGATGACACCATCAAGCTCGCTGTGCGCAGTAGGGACCTGACTTCACCTTGTTTTGCAAATCCACAGAAGGAGAAGCTTGTTTCCGCCCAGTTTCGAACTGGGGACCTTTCGCGTGTTAGGCGAACGTGATAACCACTACACTACGGAAACTGTGCTGCTGGGATGCTCCTGCGTTTGACGCGGGGAAACCCACCAGCGTAGACTGAGCCTGACAAACCATGGCCGTGCTCTGTTAGCAGTAAACAATGATTTTCTCCGGAATCGTCAGACTGAATCAGGCATTTATTTGGCCAAGCGTAACAGCTTTTTCACCTTGGCACGCTGACTGTCGCCGACATGGAGCAATTTTGAGTCATCTCTTTGTGGGCTGTCAACTGGAGGATTCCCAGTAACTGCCCGATGACTCCCTTCTAAAACCATGGAGATGGAGCCTTGTTTCCGCCCGGTTTCGAACCGGGGACCTTTCGCGTGTGAGGCGAACGTGATAACCACTACACTACGGAAACTGCCTTCCAACGGAAAGCCTGCTCCGGACGTGGGGAAATCCACCAGCGCGCAGTGAGCCTGATAGATTTTCAGTAGCACAAAACAAAGAGACACTCCCCGTCGGGGAATCGAACCCCGGTCTTCCGCGTGACAGGCGGAGATACTGTCCACTATACTAACGAGGACTGACGAGGCTCAACTAAAGCTATGGGCGGAGACCGGACATACTGGGCAATCCCTGTGGAAACTAGCGGTTGGGATAGGCGGTCTCACTGCTGGTCCGTCCTCCGAGCCACGTCAGCCATGTCCATGGACCACTGGTGCAGGTTTCAAATGTACCGCTTTGCGGTCTCTACTTTGAAGGGCAAGTACAAGTACTAGTCATTGGGCGCTTGGGCTCTGTACTCAAGTAACCTGAATTTTGTAAAGGACGGCTGACTAAAGGATTTAATGGTTACAGTGCTACAAATGTCTGAGTTTTCGCATCTGCAAATCCACACTGACTGTGGCAGACTTCGACTGGACTTCATCCAGCCTTCCAACAATGCTAACTGTAAGCCGACACGTCAAGATGACACCATCAAGCTCGCTGTGCGCAGTAGGGACCTGACTCACCTTGTTTTGCAAATCCACAGAAGGAGAAGCTTGTTTCAGCCCAGTTTCGAACTGGGGACCTTTCGCGTGTTAGGCGAACGTGATAACCACTACACTACGGAAACTGTGCTGCTGGGATGCTCCTGCGTTTGACGCGGGGAAACCCACCAGCGTAGACTGAGCCTGACAAACCTTGGCCGTGCTCTGTTAGCAGTAAACAATGATTTTATCCGGAATCGTCAGACTGAATAAGGCATTTACTGTATTTGGCCAAGCGTACCAGCTTTTTCACCTTGGCACGCTGACTGTCGCCGACATGGAGCAATTTTGAGTCATCTCTTTGTGGGCTGTCAACTGGAGGATTCCCAGTAACTGCCCGATGACTCCCTTCTAAAACCATGGAGATGGAGCCTTGTTTCCGCCCGGTTTCGAACCGGGGACCTTTCGCGTGTGAGGCGAACGTGATAACCACTACACTACGGAAACTGCCTTCCGACGGAAAGCCTGCTCCGGACGTGGCGAAATCCACCAGCACCCAGTGAGCCTGATAGATTTTCAGTAGCACAAAACAAAGACATACTCCCCGTCGGGGAATCAAACCCCGGTTTTCCGCGTGACAGGCGGAGATACTGTCCACTATACTAACGAGGACTGACGAGGGTTAACTAAAGCTATGGGCTGAGACCGGACATACTGGGCAATCCCTGTGGAAACTAGCGGTTGGGATAGGCGGTCTCACTGCTGGTCCGTCCTCCCAGCCACATCAGCCATTTCCATGGACCACTGGTGCAGGTTTCAAATGTACGGCTTTGCGGTCTCTACTTTGAAGGGCAAGTACAAGTACTAGTCATTGGGCGCTTGGGCTCTGTACTCAAGTAACCTGAATTTTGTAAAGGACGGCTGACTAAAGGATTTAATGGTTACAGTGCTTCAAATGTCTGAGTTTTCGCATCTGCAAATCCACACTGACTGTGGCAGACTTCGACTGGACTTCATCCAACCTTCCAACAATGCTAACTGTAAGCCGACACGTCAAGATGACACCATCAAGTTCGCTGTGCGCAGTAGGGACCTGACTCACCTTGTTTTGCAAATCCACAGAAGGAGAAGCTTGTTTCCGCCCAGTTTCGAACTGGGGACCTTTCGCGTGTTAGGCGAACGTGATAACCACTACACTACGGAAACTGTGCTGGTGGGATGCTCCTGCGTTTGACGCGGGGAAACCCACCAGCGTAGACTGAGCCTGACAAACCATGGCCGTGCTCTGTTAGCAGTAAACAATGATTTTCTCCGGAATCGTCAGACTGAATCAGGCATTTATTTGGCCAAGCGTAACAGCTTTTTCACCTTGGCACGCTGACTGTCGCCGACATGGAGCAATTTTGAGTCATCTCTTTGTGGGCTGTCAACTGGAGGATTCCCAGTAACTGCCCGATGACTCCCTTCTAAAACCATGGAGATGGAGCCTTGTTTCCGCCCGGTTTCGAACCGGGGACCTTTCGCGTGTGAGGCGAACGTGATAACCACTACACTACGGAAACTGCCTTCCAACGGAAAGCCTGCTCCGGACGTGGGGAAATCCACCAGCGCGCAGTGAGCCTGATAGATTTTCAGTAGCACAAAACAAAGAGACACTCCCCGTTGGGGAATCGAACCCCGGTCTTCCGCGTGACAGGCGGAGATACTGTCCACTATACTAACGAGGACTGACGAGGCTCAACTAAAGCTATGGGCGGAGACCGGACATACTGGGCAATCCCTGTGGAAACTAGCGGTTGGGATAGGCGGTCTCTCTGCTGGTCCGTCCTCCGAGCCACGTCAGCCATGTCCATGGACCACTGGTGCAGGTTTCAAATGTACCGCTTTGCGGTCTCTACTTTGAAGGGCAAGTACAAGTACTAGTCATTGGGCGCTTGGGCTCTGTACTCAAGTAACCTGAATTTTGTAAAGGACGGCTGACTAAAGGATTTAATGGTTACAGTGCTTCAAATGTCTGAGTTTTCGCATCTGCAAATCCACACTGACTGTGGCAGACTTCGACTGGACTTCATCCAGCTTCCACCAATGCTAACTGTAAGCCGACACGTCAAGATGACACCATCAAGCTCGCTGTGCGCAGTAGGGACCTGACTTCACCTTGTTTTGCAAATCCACAGAAGGAGAAGCTTGTTTCCGCCCAGTTTCGAACTGGGGACCTTTCGCGTGTTAGGCGAACGTGATAACCACTACACTACGGAAACTGTGCTGCTGGGATGCTCCTGCGTTTGACGCGGGGAAACCCACCAGCGTAGACTGAGCCTGACAAACCTTGGCCGTGCTCTGTTAGCAGTAAACAATGATTTTATCCGGAATCGTCAGACTGAATCAGGCATTTACTGTATTTGGCCAAGCGTACCAGCTTTTTCACCTTGGCACGCTGACTGTCGCCGACATGGAGCAATTTTGAGTCATCTCTTTGTGGGCTGTCAACTGGAGGATTCCCAGTAACTGCCCGATGACTCCCTTCTAAAACCATGGAGATGGAGCCTTGTTTCCGCCCGGTTTCGAACCGGGGACCTTTCGCGTGTGAGGCGAACGTGATAACCACTACACTACGGAAACTGCCTTCGGACGGAAAGCCTGCTCCGGACGTGGGGAAATCCACCAGCACCCAGTGAGCCTGATAGATTTTCAGTAGCACAAAACAAAGACATACTCCCCGTCGGGGAATCAAACCCCGGTTTTCCGCGTGACAGGCGGAGATACTGTCCACTATACTAACGAGGACTGACGAGGGTTAACTAAAGCTATGGGCTGAGACCGGACATACTGGGCAATCCCTGTGGAAACTAGCGGTTGGGATAGGCGGTCTCACTGCTGGTCCGTCCTCCCAGCCACATCAGCCATTTCCATGGACCACTGGTGCAGGTTTCAAATGTACGGCTTTGCAGTCTCTACTTTGAAGGGCAAGTACAAGTACTAGTCATTGGGCGCTTGGGCTCTGTACTCAAGTAACCTGAATTTTGTAAAGGACGGCTGACTAAAGGATTTAATGGTTACAGTGCTTCAAATGTCTGAGTTTTCGCATCTGCAAATCCACACTGACTGTGGCAGACTTCGACTGGACTTCATCCAACCTTCCAACAATGCTAACTGTAAGCCGACACGTCAAGATGACACCATCAAGTTCGCTGTGCGCAGTAGGGACCTGACTTCACCTTGTTTTGCAAATCCACAGAAGGAGAAGCTTGTTTCCACCCAGTTTCGAACTGGGGACCTTTCGCGTGTTAGGCGAACGTGATAACCACTACACTACGGAAACTGTGCTGCTGGGATGCTCCTGCGTTTGACGCGGGGAAACCCACCAGCGTAGACTGAGCCTGACAAACCTTGGCCGTGCTCTGTTAGCAGTAAACAATGATTTTCTCCGGAATCGTCAGACTGAATCAGGCATTTACTGTATTTGGCCAAGCGTACCAGCTTTTTCACCTTGGCACGCTGACTGTCGCCGACATGGAGCAATTTTGAGTCATCTCTTTGTGGGCTGTCAACTGGAGGATTCCCAGTAACTGCCCGATGACTCCCTTCTAAAACCATGGAGATGGAGCCTTGTTTCCGCCCGGTTTCGAACCGGGGACCTTTCGCGTGTGAGGCGAACGTGATAACCACTACACTACGGAAACTGCCTTCCGACGGAAAGCCTGCTCCGGACGTGGGGAAATCCACCAGCGCGCAGTGAGCCTGATAGATTTTCAGTAGCACAAAACAAAGAGACACTCCCCGTCGGGGAATCGAACCCCGGTCTCCCGCGCGGCGGCCGGGAATTGTTTAGCTAAAATCCCTAAACCGTTTCTCATTCATTCTCTATGGTAGTGCTAAACCACTACGGATGTAATATATTTTTGGCCGCTACGCCCCGGTGGCGCTGTTCCCAATCACTTACATTGTTTTCTATGAGCTGTCATTCATTCTACGCTGACTACTGTTGGAGACCAGTCGAGCCCACAGACACAGCCGAGAATTTCACTTCGTGTACATTTATCAAAGGTAAGATGATGTTTTTTAATATATAAATTTAACACTACAGTATGAGTTTACTGTCATGTCACCGGGTTTATGTTCCGCGCTCATTCAAACTTTACGGTTCGCTATTCATTCACCCACTCGGTACGATTTGTCTCTGTCAAACGGGTTTTGTGTAAATACGGACTGAACTATGAATTAACTTAGTATTGTTTTTTGATAATATACATGTGTGATAAAGTTAACGTTATGATACTGCCGTGAGAGCGCCGTACGATACCGATCTGTCACCGGTTAACGTTAGCCCGCTTTTTCTTTCCCCCGGTAAATCATAAAAAGGCGCTTGTAGTAAAAAGGCGCTCGTAGTAAAACGCCGCGCAGAATTAACAATGAAACATGATGGTTTTATATTTTCTTGTGTACAGTTGTTGTTGTTGATGACGGTAAATCGTCTTGTCAGTAAAGTTATGGGCGTGTCTTGACGTTAGCTCAGCTTTATTCCTGTCGTCATTGGTTCGAAGTTTACTATGAGACTACGGTGAAGTTATGCGTCAATTCATGAATGAATATTATGAACTTTTTTTTTTTCACATTTCACTTTACATCTGAATAGTATCGGTGTTGACAGGTCATTCATATAATAGTGTACACAGCTTGTATGATAACTCGTTTGGTAGCTACTGACAAAGTCTGACTACATTATTGTTAAAATAAATTTTTCCGCCATATTTCCACTCTCTCACACACACGTTTATTCTTTTAACCTCTTCATTAATACACACTGAAACAGGTTACACACACTAGTAGTTCTCCACTTCTCCTGTAACTGTCACCCTCCCCCCTCCTGTATCCCAATGTGTGAATTCACACACACACACACACACACACACACACACACACACACACACACACACACACACACACACACACACACACACACACACACACACACACACACACACACACACACACACACACACAGGGTCATGACCTGTTTTGAAGTTCAGAGATCAAAGAGAATGTACTGCAGCAAGATCTTAAAAGGCCAGGTTGTTAAATTAATAGCATTGATGCAAAACAAACCTGAAATGTCATAACTTTAAATGTAAAATAAACTTAAAATTCTGTTTTTCTTTTATGGCAGATCGAGAGATGCAGATGTCTTTTTTCCCAGGGAGACTCAGTGTTGTGTTCCGCAAGGGACCACTTGGGTTTCTCCTCCAGGACCCGTCTGCTGAAGCCAGGCGGATCAAGGACGACCCCACTCTGCAGGACAAGTCTGCACCCATGAGGGAGGACCAGGTGCGGCAGAACGCTCTGGCTCTCGTCCGTCAGAGAGGAGGCGATTCCTCCGACATGACGGAGGTGCTTGGAGACTACATCCTGCAGTTTGGGAAGTACAAGGGGAAGTCCTTCAGGTGGCTCTTGATGAACGACATCGGGTACACAGTGTACCTCATCAAGCACGTCCAGAAGGAGGAGGCCATGGGAATCTCCACGACCGAGGGGCATAGCAAGGACAGCCTGAGATCTTTCGTCCACTATGCTCTCGGTTTTACTGAGATCCAGTCCCTTCTGGCGTATGAGGCCAAGGAAGTGGGTGTTGCAGCAGGCTCTGCGGAGGACGACCAGCTCGTGGGCTTTGGCACCCGGGCCAAGAGCACCTGGAAGGAGGTGTGGGACAGCAGGGCTGATGGCTACGCCAACTTCATCCTGGGGAGGAACTGCGCCCCAGGGACACGCATGGCCAAGCTGCAGCAGTACCTGAGGAAGAGGCAACAGTCTGCTGCTGCTTCCACAGGTGCCTCAAGTGCCCCAGCCAATCCCACAGGTAAGTTCTTTTATTCATATTTTGTACATTATATAAAGTTAGTGGTGGTTAGTTGTCTGGCCAGAAATAGTGCTTTAAATCTGTATCATCTATATCTATATAGAAATATACTTTACATGTAACAAATTACAGCTTCTTTTAATGCAAACTAAATCTGGTTTTATACACACTTCTATACAACAAAGTGATGGATGAAGATGATGAGTTGGAGAGAGCGATGCTGAGCATAACACCCTCCAAGCTTCAGGTGCAGAGCTGTAAGTACACTTTTTTCTACACAAAATGTCATAATTGATGATGGTTATGTTTTGTATCTGATGTCTCCTCTATTTATTTCTCTGTGTGTAACCAGGTGATGTGCCAGTAGCAGCAGCTACCACACCAGGAGTGCCGTCAGGAGCAAAGACAGGTTCTTAAATTCACGGTTTCAGGACTGGAGTACAATTCTTTGACATGATGAAATGCCCTCCAAACCTGAGCCTGTTTTTAACTATTATGTTTGTGTTCTGGCCACGTTCTGGCCTTGTTCTGGCCACGTTCTGGCCCCGTTCCTTTAATAATACGGCCCTATGCTGGAGTTGTGTTAACTGTCCTATGGACTATGAATTGATGCCTGCCACCATGAACTGATTTCAACAGCAAAGATGGTAAGTATACACCGTTGTTCTCCGTGCATGTTGTTTTAAAACAAATGAAGCAGTCTTGCCTGCTAACACTTGCATGCTTGTTCGTTGAGTCATACTGCTCCTCCCACTTAGGTTAGTGAGTAGTGTCGTCTGATTTGTTGCCTGCCATGTAATTAATCAATTTAACTTTGTGAAGTTATGAGAAGTGGGAGTAGCAAGTTTATGGCTGTTTGAGTTCCTACTAACACCAACACCTGATGACATTGTGAACTCTGAATATAAGTGATTAATTTGTTTTTCTTTTGTAGTTCCATCTGCTGCTGCATCTGCTCCCCCTCCTGATACAACTGTTAAACTGCAGGCATCTCCAGCTCATGGTAAAAACACAGAAATCGGTCCATGTAAACAAATCATGTGTTATCTTGAGTTAAATATGACATATTAAATATGATTATAATTGTTTTGTTTTTTATATTTAACTCTCCTCTAGCTCCAGCCTCACCAGGAGCTCAGAGGAAGACACCTGTGCCCCTCCCACCACAGTTGGCGTTCCTCTTGAAGGAGACTGCAGGTCCAACAGAGGAGGAGAGGACTGAGTCAACTGCAGGTCAGTTCACATTGTAGTATACAGCTGACATTTAACTACATATCTGCTAATTGCATGAAGCATTTCATTCACTTTAGCCAACATGTTGCCATGTTTATAAAGTTTACAGTTTACAAATGCATAACAGAAAGATTATATTTTTTTCAGGACCCAGCACAAGTCCTGCTCTTACTGCTGCGCGCAAGGTCCTGACTTTTGAGGACAAAGGTGAAGACGGTAAGAAACCCCCTCTGCAACTCTGCTATAATCATTTCATTTTACCAAAGCTTTTCACACTAACTATAATGATCTTTCTACTGTTTGTCTCCTTGTTTTATCCAGTCCCTCCAGCACAGCTCCCTGTCCCTGTTACTCTGCTTGGGCCTGAGCAGTACACGGTCACCTGGAGCTGTTCCCGGCAGCAGAGGCTGTGGATGAAGACTGAGCTGCAGGATCTCGGACTGTGGCCAGGGTCACGCCCAGTTCGTCACCCAGGAAACAGCATTTCACTGTGGCGTCTTCCTCCGCAGCCGGAGCTCATCGACACAGTGGCTGACCTCCCATCTCCCAACTTCTTCCAGCTGCACCCCTTCTTCATCTGGAAGCCCGAGAGTGACATCATGGTCAGGCTGAGGAACAATTACACCCTGCCTTGCCTCCATGACTGCCGTCATCCTCGGGTGGTCTCTGCTGGCGTGGGCAGGCCCCGGGTGATTGTTGGCACCAGCGGCCAGTATTACATCTTCTCCTCTCGACTCTGCTGCAAGGAATGTCGGAGGATCTGGTCTGCTGACAGTCCCCGGTGGCTGGAGAAACTGCCCAAGCGCTTCACCAACCTCCTGCCTGCATTCCTGACCTACAAGAAGGCCATCTGCAAGTCTGTGATGGATGAGCTGAGGCGCACTGGCAAGTCCCCCACAGACATGGCAAACCAGGTGAACGAGCTCATGCACCTCAAGTATGAGCGAGCTCACCTGGCGTACCTGCACGCCATCGAGAGTGTCCAGGATGCTGAGGCTGGGGTGTATGGGCAGAAGACCATGGGGCAGTTCCTGAGGAAGGAGAACACACCACAGGCTTTCAGGTCATACGAGGATCCAGATGGCTGGTGTGGGGTCTCTGTGTCGGCCCACTACCTGACTGACTGCCTGCTGGACGAGTTCAGACGCCAGGAGCCGGCCATGTCCAAACTCCTCCAGGGAACTTTTGGACAGGTCTTCAGATCTGACCACACCAGGAAAGTGGCGCGGAAGGTAACGCTGGCGTCCGGCGTTATGTCCAGTTACGCCGTCATGAACGAGAACTGGCTCATTGCTTCCTGGGTGATGGTTCAGTCTGAGGCTGAGAAGTCCTTGGAGTCGATGTACCAGGGACTGCAGAAGAGGTACATCGACGCCGGAGTGGAAAAGGCAGGCTACCACTGGATGGACAGGTGAGAACAGCCATGTTGTCTTTTCACTGATATACAATTAACAAAAATTGTTTCTTTCATTAATCTAAATTGCACTCCGTCTTGCTTTCTTTGGTGTGTAGGGATTGCTGTGCTCCGTTTAGGATCCCAGACTCTGCTCCTGGGGAACATCTCCACTGGGACGCCTGGAAGACCACCCCCTCCGTTGTTGCTGAGGCCACCTCTGGACCGCTGGCAAACTCATGTGCATCACGCTCATGTTACAACAACAACATCGTTGTGAAGCTGGACTTGTTCCACTGCATGAGACGTTTTACACGTGAGTGCACCTCTGAGCATCACCCTCTGTTCAGCACTTTCTGCCAGCTCCTCTCAGCTGCCTTCTCTGTGGTGGACCAGGATGACCTGAAGAAGCTCCGGGCTTCTTATGAGTTCTGCGGCATCCAACCACCCAACCCCACCAAGCAGCACATCCGCGAGCACTGCAGGACCAAAGTGCCCCAGCCCATGGAGCTGCTGGACAGAGTGGAGAAAGTGCTGCAACATTTCCACGTGGCAACGGACCCCAACAACGTCCCCCTCTTCAAGGCATCCATGATGAAGATGTGGCGCATCCAGCGCGTCCACGTTCTCCGTGGTTGCCTGAGTGACCCTGAGCTCAAAGAGGGCATCATGTACAGGTACGGCGGCACCCTGCAGCTCAACCACGTACCTGGGGAAGGTGCAGCAGTCCCCCTCTGGATCCCTGTCAGAGGTACATCACAGCAGGAGGGGTTCCACTGCCACCAGGCTCACTGGGTCACCGGGACCCAAGTCTCCCCTGAGCTGTTCCAGGCCCAGGGCATGACAGGGGTGGCGCGCTGGAACTACCAGCGGCTGGTGGACCTGAAGCAGCCAGGTGTCGTCCTCCCTGCTGTCTTCGACCCAGCGCTGATTGCTGAGCTGAACTCTGCCTCCCAGAGTGCGACAGGCCAGCAGAAGTACCCTGCTCTCTGCCTCTCTGACAGGGACACTGGAGAGAAGTTCGGCCTCGAGTACAGAGAGCCAGGCTGTCGACCGGTGCCTCTGGACTGGGACAAACACCGGACACAGAAAAGAGACAGAACTGTTTCTCCTCCACCTCTGTCCCCTGTGCCGACACCCTCTCCTGCCAAAGGCCAAGCCCCAGACACAGCACCCTCCTCCAGCCAGACACTGTCCTCTGGCCTGACATTTCCTGCGCCTGTCGGCCCTGTCCTCTCTGCTGGCGTGCTGCTGAAGCACGAAATGCCAGCAGAAGATAAGGATCATCCAGCAGCACAGGGTAAATTGACATAATTCTTTGTGTATAAAAGTTTGGGTTATGTTTTAATGTAATAACATGATTAACTGAGGATGTCCTATTGCTTTATTATGTTCCAGAAATGTCACAGGCCCTGCCACTGCCGCTGAGGTCATCGCCACGGAGTGCACGCACCGGTCCCATCAAGACAGGTGGGCGTGTGTTTGTGCTGGACCACACACGCTGGACTCCACCGATGAAGGCTGCCATCGATGGCTTGCTGCAGAAGCATCGTGGGGAGGAGGACATGCTGCGGCGTGTGGATCAGGAGTACGCAGACATGGTCCATCAGTCTGCCTCTGATCCCAACAGCTTGCTGCACCCCACCACCAGGCTGCACATATCGCGGTATGTGAAGCACCTGGCAAAACTGCTGAACACCAGCTCCTCCCTGAACACGAGCCAGGAGAAACTCCTGCAGACTCAGCAGCTGTGGCACGCTCTGTCGGAGGGGAGTGAGACTGCCAGTGTGCCAGTGGTCACTCTGAAGCCAGCTGTTGTTAACCCACCTGCTCTCTCCACACCTCTGTCTCAAGACTCTATTGAGAAGATTGTGGAGAGCATCATGGAGAAGCAACAGAGGCAGCAGCAGCAGCAGCAGCAGCAGCAGCAACAACAGCAGCAGGAGCAGAAGAAGAGGCAGACAAAGACCTGTCTCGCCTGCGGACAGCCGAAGTCCCGTTATGAGGGTGACGGGTCATCGGTGCACTTCTTTTTCCAGCAGGGGCCTATCCGATACTTCTACTGCTCCAAGAAAGTGCACCAGATCTACGCTGCCGATGGACTCTCTGACTCCAGAATGCCCTTTGAAGAGTTCCAGGGGACAGAATTCTTCCAAAGAGAGGTGGAAGCTGCCAGAAAACGGGCTGAGGAGAGGGCAGACAAGAAGAGGAAAAGGCCGGAGTCTGAAAAAGGAGGCCGCCTCTGCAGATTCTGCCACTTGGGGGTGAAACAGGGACCAAACAGCCCCCACATCCACACCTGCTTCCCTGGAGTGGCAGGGAAGTACATTTACTGCCCCTCCAAGGTGTTCTCTCTCTACAAGGAGAAGGGCATGGCCAAGGAGATGACCTGGGGGGAGTTTCAGGCCTCTCCTTTCTATGAGGCAGAGAAGCAGAGATGGGTGGAGGACAGAAAGAAGTAATGTATATGTTGTAAATATGTATGTAAATGTTGTACATAGTTTGTGATGTTGAATAGAGAGAACCAAGTTATTGTTTTGTATGTTTACATGTTCTCTCTATGTACTGTATAATACTGTACATATACTGTATATAGTAGATGTAAATATAATCATTTGTAAATATGTAAATATCTATCTATCTACTGTATCATAATGTACATATATATATAGTAGATGTAAATATAATAATTTGTAAATATCTATCTATCTATCTATCTATCTACTGTATCATACTGTACATATATATAATAGATGTAAATATAATAATTTGTAAATATCTATCCATCTATCTATCTATCTATCTACTATATCTACAGTATTGCACATATTGTTCTTTTGGCTGCTACTTCGTATGCCAAAACAACAACAAAGTGTGTAAGTGAACTTACAGTAAAACAGTGCACAAAGTTTGAAATATTTTGTCATACACATGTATATAGTTGTCTTGACCTTTAATATTCCACGTTTCATCTTTATGTACATCTGTTGCAGTCCAAAATCATATTCTTGTTTTCCAGTATTCTTTCATGTTGATACATTGTAAATATTAAAACTGTCAATATGATCAACATGTTAAGTGTTCTGCCTAATTACTTTATTTTTTTCATACCTCAATATCTCAGTAAAAAAATGTAATTCTGTAGTCTAAAATACTTAGAAAAGAAAAGTAGGACTCTCACAACTACTACTATTACTACTACCGTCAGTATGTTTTGAAACGTCCATGGTATTAGTACCAGAGGTCAACCCTGTATTAGACCCACTGCAGTTTGCATACAGGTAAGGATGGAGTAAAGATCCACCAGTGACATGTTCTGCTGGAAGTGACATCATTTAGGTCTTTTGAAAGTCATGGGAAGACCAACATTAAATTCTGTAATTTATTTTTCCTGAAATTGAATGATATTGTAGCTATGTCAGGGTCGGTCACTCTTAAAACTCATTCCTGTTACCTAAATTATCTCTAGAAAGTGTTTGTTGATATCAAAAGTAAAATATTCAGTTAAATCCTAAGAATGTGCTCTGTGTGCTCAAGCTATTAGTATAGATGCTATTTGGCTAGATTTCACACAATTGCTGATTTTATGCTAAAAACTCATTGCTGTTACCCTCATTGCTGTTACTCATTCTTCAAAAATGCAATGATAAAAGCAGCAATAAATTAAATAAAGTAGCCTGAGATTGACCAGTACTCATTTTGAATGAGTAAATGGATATTTAAAAATTCTATACTGAAATGGAATGAAAAATGAAGTTTAATTTTTAAGAGTTACAATGAGCAAATGGCACTCTTTTGGCGGAATGACCCAAATAATGGTGCATTTCCAAATCTAATCAAACATTTCTCAAGTGTTTTCAAAGCTTTACATTCATTTAGAATGAAATTTGATGAAGCTCCACTCGGGATTCGAACACGGGTCTGTGTGGAGTTTGAAAAAAAGAAAAAAGCTCCCTTGTTTCTCTGTTACGGGAATTCACAGCTGGCCTCCGCGTGACAGGCGGAGATACTGTCCACTATACTAACGAGGACTGACGAGGCTCAACTAAAGCTATGGGCGGAGACCGGACATACTGGGCAATCCCTGTGGAAACTAGCGGTTGGGATAGGCGGTCTCTCTGCTGGTCCGTCCTCCGAGCCACGTCAGCCATGTCCATGGACCACTGGTGCAGGTTTCAAATGTACCGCTTTGCGGTCTCTACTTTGAAGGGCAAGTACAAGTACTAGTCATTGGGCGCTTGGGCTCTGTACTCAAGTAACCTGAATTTTGTAAAGGACGGCTGACTAAAGGATTTAATGGTTACAGTGCTTCAAATGTCTGAGTTTTCGCATCTGCAAATCCACACTGACTGTGGCAGACTTCGACTGGACTTCATCCAGCCTTCCAACAATGCTAACTGTAAGCCGACACCATCAAGTTCGCTGTGCGCAGTAGGGACCTGACTTCACCTTGTTTTGCAAATCCACAGAAGGAGAAGCTTGTTTCCGCCCAGTTTCGAACTGGGGACCTTTCGCGTGTTAGGCGAACGTGATAACCACTATACTACGGAAACTGTGCTGCTGGGATGCTATGGGCGGAGACCGGACATACTGGGCAATCCCTGTGGAAACTAGCGGTTGGGATAGGCGGTCTCTCTGCTGGTCCGTCCTCCGAGCCACGTCAGCCATGTCCATGGACCACTGGTGCAGGTTTCAAATGTACCGCTTTGCGGTCTCTACTTTGAAGGGCAAGTACAAGTACTAGTCATTGGGCGCTTGGGCTCTGTACTCAAGTAACCTGAATTTTGTAAAGGACGGCTGACTAAAGGATTTAATGGTTACAGTGCTTCAAATGTCTGAGTTTTCGCATCTGCAAATCCACACTGACTGTGGCAGACTTCGACTGGACTTCATCCAGCTTTCCAACAATGCTAACTGTAAGCCGACACGTCAAGATGACACCATCAAGCTCGCTGTGCGTAGTAGGGACCTGACTTCACCTTGTTTTGCAAATCCACAGAAGGAGAAGCTTGTTTCCGCCCAGTTTCGAACTGGGGACCTTTCGCGTGTTAGGCGAACGTGATAACCACTACACTACGGAAACTGTGCTGCTGGGATGCTCCTGCGTTTGACGCGGGGAAACCCACCAGCGTAGACTGAGCCTGACAAACCATGGCCGTGCTCTGTTAGCAGTAAACAATGATTTTCTCCGGAATCGTCAGACTGAATCAGGCATTTATTTGGCCAAGCGTAACAGCTTTTTCACCTTGGCACGCTGACTGTCGCCGACATGGAGCAATTTTGAGTCATCTCTTTGTGGGCTGTCAACTGGAGGATTCCCAGTAACTGCCCGATGACTCCCTTCTAAAACCATGGAGATGGAGCCTTGTTTCCGCCCGGTTTCGAACCGGGGACCTTTCGCGTGTGAGGCGAACGTGATAACCACTACACTACGGAAACTGTGCTGCTGGGATGCTATGGGCGGAGACCGGACATACTGGGCAATCCCTGTGGAAACTAGCGGTTGGGATAGGCGGTCTCTCTGCTGGTCCGTCCTCCGAGCCACGTCAGCCATGTCCATGGACCACTGGTGCAGGTTTCAAATGTACCGCTTTGCGGTCTCTACTTTGAAGGGCAAGTACAAGTACTAGTCATTGGGCGCTTGGGCTCTGTACTCAAGTAACCTGAATTTTGTAAAGGACGGCTGACTAAAGGATTTAATGGTTACAGTGCTTCAAATGTCTGAGTTTTCGCATCTGCAAATCCACACTGACTGTGGCAGACTTCGACTGGACTTCATCCAGCTTTCCAACAATGCTAACTGTAAGCCGACACGTCAAGATGACACCATCAAGCTCGCTGTGCGCAGTAGGGACCTGACTTCACCTTGTTTTGCAAATCCACAGAAGGAGAAGCTTGTTTCCGCCCAGTTTCGAACTGGGGACCTTTCGCGTGTTAGGCGAACGTGATAACCACTACACTACGGAAACTGTGCTGCTGGGATGCTCCTGCGTTTGACGCGGGGAAACTCACCAGCGTAGACTGAGCCTGACAAACCATGGCCGTGCTCTGTTAGCAGTAAACAATGATTTTCTCCGGAATCGTCAGACTGAATCAGGCATTTATTTGGCCAAGCGTAACAGCTTTTTCACCTTGGCACGCTGACTGTCGCCGACATGGAGCAATTTTGAGTCATCTCTTTGTGGGCTGTCAACTGGAGGATTCCCAGTAACTGCCCGATGACTCCCTTCTAAAACCATGGAGATGGAGCCTTGTTTCCGCCCGGTTTCGAACCGGGGACCTTTCGCGTGTGAGGCGAACGTGATAACCACTACACTACGGAAACTGCCTTCCAACGGAAAGCCTGCTCCGGACGTGGGGAAATCCACCAGCGCGCAGTGAGCCTGATAGATTTTCAGTAGCACAAAACAAAGAGACACTCCCCGTCGGGGAATCGAACCCCGGTCTTCCGCGTGACAGGCGGAGATACTGTCCACTATACTAACGAGGACTGACGAGGCTCAACTAAAGCTATGGGCGGAGACCGGACATACTGGGCAATCCCTGTGGAAACTAGCGGTTGGGATAGGCGGTCTCACTGCTGGTCCGTCCTCCCAGCCACATCAGCCATTTCCATGGACCACTGGTGCAGGTTTCAAATGTACGGCTTTGCGGTCTCTACTTTGAAGGGCAAGTACAAGTACTAGTCATTGGGCGCTTGGGCTCTGTACTCAAGTAACCTGAATTTTGTAAAGGACGGCTGACTAAAGGATTTAATGGTTACAGTGCTACAAATGTCTGAGTTTTCGCATCTGCAAATCCACACTGACTGTGGCAGACTTCGACTGGACTTCATCCAACCTTCCAACAATGCTAACTGTAAGCCGACACGTCAAGATGACACCATCAAGTTCGCTGTGCGCAGTAGGGACCTGACTCACCTTGTTTTGCAAATCCACAGAAGGAGAAGCTTGTTTCCGCCCAGTTTCGAACTGGGGACCTTTCGCGTGTTAGGCGAACGTGATAACCACTACACTACGGAAACTGTGCTGCTGGGATGCTCCTGCGTTTGACGCGGGGAAACCCACCAGCGTAGACTGAGCCTGACAAACCTTGGCCGTGCTCTGTTAGCAGTAAACAATGATTTTCTCCGGAATCGTCAGACTGAATCAGGCATTTACTGTATTTGGCCAAGCGTACCAGCTTTTTCACCTTGGCACGCTGACTGTCGCCGACATGGAGCAATTTTGAGTCATCTCTTTGTGGGCTGTCAACTGGAGGATTCCCAGTAACTGCCCGATGACTCCCTTCTAAAACCATGGAGATGGAGCCTTGTTTCCGCCCGGTTTCGAACCGGGGACCTTTCGCGTGTGAGGCGAACGTGATAACCACTACACTACGGAAACTGCCTTCCGACAGAAAGCCTGCTCCGGACGTGGGGAAATCCACCAGCGCGCAGTGAGCCTGATAGATTTTCAGTAGCACAAAACAAAGAGACACTCCCCGTCGGGGAATCGAACCCCGGTCTTCCGCGTGACAGGCGGAGATACTGTCCACTATACTAACGAGGAGTGACGAGGCTCAACTAAAGCTATGGGCGGAGACCGGACATACTGGGCAATCCCTGTGGAAACTAGCGGTTGGGATAGGCGGTCTCTCTGCTGGTCCGTCCTCCGAGCCACGTCAGCCATGTCCATGGACCACTGGTGCAGGTTTCAAATGTACCGCTTTGCGGTCTCTACTTTGAAGGGCAAGTACAAGTACTAGTCATTGGGCGCTTGGGCTCTGTACTCAAGTAACCTGAATTTTGTAAAGGACGGCTGACTAAAGGATTTAATGGTTACAGTGCTTCAAATGTCTGAGTTTTCGCATCTGCAAATCCACACTGACTGTGGCAGACTTCGACTGGACTTCATCCAGCCTTCCAACAATGCTAACTGTAAGCCGACACGTCAAGATGACACCATCAAGCTCGCTGTGCGCAGTAGGGACCTGACTTCACCTTGTTTTGCAAATCCACAGAAGGAGAAGCTTGTTTCCGCCCAGTTTCGAACTGGGGACCTTTTGCGTGTTAGGCGAACGTGATAACCACTACACTACGGAAACTGTGCTGCTGGGATGCTCCTGCGTTTGACGCGGGGAAACCCACCAGCGTAGACTGAGCCTGACAAACCTTGGCCGTGCTCTGTTAGCAGTAAACAATGATTTTCTCCGGAATCGTCAGACTGAATCAGGCATTTATTTGGCCAAGCGTAACAGCTTTTTCACCTTGGCACGCTGACTGTCGCCGACATGGAGCAATTTTGAGTCATCTCTTTGTGGGCTGTCAACTGGAGGATTCCCAGTAACTGCCCGATGACTCCCTTCTAAAACCATGGAGATGGAGCCTTGTTTCCGCCCGGTTTCGAACCGGGGACCTTTCGCGTGTGAGGCGAACGTGATAACCACTACACTACGGAAACTGCCTTCCGACAGAAAGCCTGCTCCGGACGTGGGGAAATCCACCAGCGCGCAGTGAGCCTGATAGATTTTCAGTAGCACAAAACAAAGAGACACTCCCCGTCGGGGAATCGAACCCCGGTCTTCCGTGTGACAGGCGGAGATACTGTCCACTATACTAACGAGGACTGACGAGGCTCAACTAAAGCTATGGGCGGAGCCCGGACATACTGGGCAATCCCTGTGGAAACTAGCGGTTGGGATAGGCGGTCTCTCTGCTGGTCCGTCCTCCGAGCCACGTCAGCCATGTCCATGGACCACTGGTGCAGGTTTCAAATGTACCGCTTTGCGGTCTCTACTTTGAAGGGCAAGTACAAGTACTAGTCATTGGGCGCTTGGGCTCTGTACTCAAGTAACCTGAATTTTGTAAAGGACGGCTGACTAAAGGATTTAATGGTTACAGTGCTTCAAATGTCTGAGTTTTCGCATCTGCAAATCCACACTGACTGTGGCAGACTTCGACTGGACTTCATCCAGCTTCCAACAATGCTAACTGTAAGCCGACACGTCAAGATGACACCATCAAGCTCGCTGTGCGCAGTAGGGACCTGACTTCACCTTGTTTTGCAAATCCACAGAAGGAGAAGCTTGTTTCCGCCCAGTTTCGAACTGGGGACCTTTCGCGTGTTAGGCGAACGTGATAACCACTACACTACGGAAACTGTGCTGCTGGGATGCTCCTGCGTTTGACGCGGGGAAACCCACCAGCGTAGACTGAGCCTGACAAACCATGGCCGTGCTCTGTTAGCAGTAAACAATGATTTTCTCCGGAATCGTCAGACTGAATCAGGCATTTATTTGGCCAAGCGTACCAGCTTTTTCACCTTGGCACGCTGACTGTCGCCGACATGGAGCAATTTTGAGTCATCTCTTTGTGGGCTGTCAACTGGAGGATTCCCAGTAACTGCCCGATGACTCCCTTCTAAAACCATGGAGATGGAGCCTTGTTTCCGCCCGGTTTCGAACCGGGGACCTTTCGCGTGTGAGGCGAACGTGATAACCACTACACTACGGAAACTGCCTTCCGACGGAAAGCCTGCTCCGGACGTGGGGAAATCCACCAGCGCGCAGTGAGCCTGATAGATTTTCAGTAGCACAAAACAAAGAGACACTCCCCGTCGGGGAATCGAACCCCGGTCTTCCGCGTGACAGGCGGAGATACTGTCCACTATACTAACGAGGACTGACGAGGCTCAACTAAAGCTATGGGCGGAGCCCGGACATACTGGGCAATCCCTGTGGAAACTAGCGGTTGGGATAGGCGGTCTCTCTGCTGGTCCGTCCTCCGAGCCACGTCAGCCATGTCCATGGACCACTGGTGCAGGTTTCAAATGTACCGCTTTGCGGTCTCTACTTTGAAGGGCAAGTACAAGTACTAGTCATTGGGCGCTTGGGCTCTGTACTCAAGTAACCTGAATTTTGTAAAGGACGGCTGACTAAAGGATTTAATGGTTACAGTGCTTCAAATGTCTGAGTTTTCGCATCTGCAAATCCACACTGACTGTGGCAGACTTCGACTGGACTTCATCCAGCTTTCCAACAATGCTAACTGTAAGCCGACACGTCAAGATGACACCATCAAGCTCGCTGTGCGCAGTAGGGACCTGACTTCACCTTGTTTTGCAAATCCACAGAAGGAGAAGCTTGTTTCCGCCCAGTTTCGAACTGGGGACCTTTCGCGTGTTAGGCGAACGTGATAACCACTACACTACGGAAACTGTGCTGCTGGGATGCTCCTGCGTTTGACGCGGGGAAACCCACCAGCGTAGACTGAGCCTGACAAACCATGGCCGTGCTCTGTTAGCAGTAAACAATGATTTTCTCCGGAATCGTCAGACTGAATCAGGCATTTATTTGGCCAAGCGTAACAGCTTTTTCACCTTGGCACGCTGACTGTCGCCGACATGGAGCAATTTTGAGTCATCTCTTTGTGGGCTGTCAACTGGAGGATTCCCAGTAACTGCCCGATGACTCCCTTCTAAAACCATGGAGATGGAGCCTTGTTTCCGCCCGGTTTCGAACCGGGGACCTTTCGCGTGTGAGGCGAACGTGATAACCACTACACTACGGAAACTGCCTTCCAACGGAAAGCCTGCTCCGGACGTGGGGAAATCCACCAGCGCGCAGTGAGCCTGATAGATTTTCAGTAGCACAAAACAAAGAGACACTCCCCGTCGGGGAATCGAACCCCGGTCTTCCGCGTGACAGGCGGAGATACTGTCCACTATACTAACGAGGACTGACGAGGCTCAACTAAAGCTATGGGCGGAGACCGGACATACTGGGCAATCCCTGTGGAAACTAGCGGTTGGGATAGGCGGTCTCACTGCTGGTCCGTCCTCCCAGCCACATCAGCCATTTCCATGGACCACTGGTGCAGGTTTCAAATGTACGGCTTTGCGGTCTCTACTTTGAAGGGCAAGTACAAGTACTAGTCATTGGGCGCTTGGGCTCTGTACTCAAGTAACCTGAATTTTGTAAAGGACGGCTGACTAAAGGATTTAACCTGTTCACGCAGGCCCCCTAGTGGTTGGGACGCCGGCGTCCCAAATCAATAACACACGAACGGCGTCCTTAATATAACGAAAAACAGGCATGCTGTAATGAAAACTCCACCACAGACCTTTTAAGGACACTTTAAGCAACAGGTAGAAAAAAAAATGAAGTTTCTAAGTGCTACGGTTTTTTCACAGTCACTGAAAATGTCTCAAACAATATCAGACTACGGCAGCCCACAAGCGACGTCACGTCAACAACGAAGGTGATTTTAACATATATGTACCATCTGTACACCTCTTCTTTCACCACCAAAAAATCGTTTTCTGTCATATAAACAAAAGCAATGCACAAAAATGCAGTTTTTACCCCATTAAAGGTTTAAACAAGCCTGCTCACTCAAAACAAACAAACCCGGAAGTCATTTTCGAGTGCCGAAAAAGACGGACATAAACAGTCACAGACCCACTAAAACACTGAATAAAATTACAAGCTTACCCTCTTTTTCAAGCTGAAGATGTGCTCGAAAATAATCCATTGATTGATTTTATCCATCGTGACCAGATATTCCACGGCGTGTTACGTAACCCCGCAGTGCTAATGCTATGAGCTATTATCCGTCAGACTGCGCACCCGCTTTGCGCATCTCTCGTCGCCTGTCAATCAAAGTCACGGGGGTGAAAACTTTTTGGTCCAATAGCAGAGACTCTAAGGTGTGACCTGATATATAATGATCCCTGATTGGGCAAAGCTTAAGCCTGCACCCAGCTGGTTCATGTGGTTCCCTCTCCCCCTAGTGTCAACATGTAAGCAATACAAGTCGACACAAAAAGTGTGTTTTTACCGACCCAAGTTTAATTAAAAATAATAATAAAAGACAAAATGAACTATTTCAAATGTCCTTGTTAATTTAAGCCATCACTGATGGTTGTGGGATGTTTACTTCTGGAGTTTTAAAGGAAAATAACAATATAATACAGGCGAAAATAGGTAAATTCATGTTTGGATGGGTTTTGGACACTAAATATTCATCCCCAGAAATAAAATTTTCAAATGGCATTTTACTTATGTAACTGGTGTTCCTAAAACCCATCAAGTGTGTGATTGGCCCCAATAGGTTATCTGTTGGAAAAAAAAAAAATCTCACTAAAATCTTGCAGTGTGCATTTTAGCCAAATTGGACAATTTTGGACACTGTACATCGCCAAGGAACACTGTTTGGAAAAACTCTATAGTGCCTCAGTAGTTTTACATATCAACCTAAAATTTGGTACACATGTGGACAGGGAGTGTGTGAACCATATATGTAAAATTCAACCTGTTTTATAATTAGGATTTTGATATATCACATTTTCACCAAAAATTTCAAACTCGTTTTTTTTTTTTCCAAAAAAAAAAAGCAATTCCAGAAGCCCATTTTTTTATGGAATGACTCAATTCAATATTTTATACATATAGATGTAAAGGGACAAAGGTTGTCTTTAATTTAAGCCATAAACCATAGTTGTGGGATTAGTACTTCTGTGGCTATTAAGCTTTAATTGCAGTGATACAAAAACAGGCGGAAATTGCCAAAAATGGCCTCTGCATGAAGAGGTTAATGGTTACAGTGCTACAAATGTCTGAGTTTTCGCATCTGCAAATCCACACTGACTGTGGCAGACTTCGACTGGACTTCATCCAACCTTCCAACAATGCTAACTGTAAGCCGACACGTCAAGATGACACCATCAAGTTCGCTGTGCGCAGTAGGGACCTGACTCACCTTGTTTTGCAAATCCACAGAAGGAGAAGCTTGTTTCCGCCCAGTTTCGAACTGGGGACCTTTCGCGTGTTAGGCGAACGTGATAACCACTACACTACGGAAACTGTGCTGCTGGGATGCTCCTGCGTTTGACGCGGGGAAACCCACCAGCGTAGACTGAGCCTGACAAACCTTGGCCGTGCTCTGTTAGCAGTAAACAATGATTTTCTCCGGAATCGTCAGACTGAATCAGGCATTTACTGTATTTGGCCAAGCGTACCAGCTTTTTCACCTTGGCACGCTGACTGTCGCCGACATGGAGCAATTTTGAGTCATCTCTTTGTGGGCTGTCAACTGGAGGATTCCCAGTAACTGCCCGATGACTCCCTTCTAAAACCATGGAGATGGAGCCTTGTTTCCGCCCGGTTTCGAACCGGGGACCTTTCGCGTGTGAGGCGAACGTGATAACCACTACACTACGGAAACTGCCTTCCGACGGAAAGCCTGCTCCGCACGTGGGGAAATCCACCAGCGCGCAGTGAGCCTGATAGATTTTCAGTAGCACAAAACAAAGAGACACTCCCCGTCGGGGAATCGAACCCCGGTCTTCCGCGTGACAGGCGGAGATACTGTCCACTATACTAACGAGGACTGACGAGGCTCAACTAAAGCTATGGGCGGAGACCGGACATACTGGGCAATCCCTGTGGAAACTAGCGGTTGGGATAGGCGGTCTCTCTGCTGGTCCGTCCTCCGAGCCACGTCAGCCATGTCCATGGACCACTGGTGCAGGTTTCAAATGTACCGCTTTGCGGTCTCTACTTTGAAGGGCAAGTACAAGTACTAGTCATTGGGCGCTTGGGCTCTGTACTCAAGTAACCTGAATTTTGTAAAGGACGGCTGACTAAAGGATTTAATGGTTACAGTGCTTCAAATGTCTGAGTTTTCGCATCTGCAAATCCACACTGACTGTGGCAGACTTCGACTGGACTTCATCCAGCTTTCCAACAATGCTAACTGTAAGCCGACACGTCAAGATGACACCATCAAGCTCGCTGTGCGCAGTAGGGACCTGACTTCACCTTGTTTTGCAAATCCACAGAAGGAGAAGCTTGTTTCCGCCCAGTTTCGAACTGGGGACCTTTCGCGTGTTAGGCGAACGTGATAACCACTACACTACGGAAACTGTGCTGCTGGGATGCTCCTGCGTTTGACGCGGGGAAACCCACCAGCGTAGACTGAGCCTGACAAACCATGGCCGTGCTCTGTTAGCAGTAAACAATGATTTTCTCCGGAATCGTCAGACTGAATCAGGCATTTATTTGGCCAAGCGTAACAGCTTTTTCACCTTGGCACGCTGACTGTCGCCGACATGGAGCAATTTTGAGTCATCTCTTTGTGGGCTGTCAACTGGAGGATTCCCAGTAACTGCCCGATGACTCCCTTCTAAAACCATGGAGATGGAGCCTTGTTTCCGCCCGGTTTCGAACCGGGGACCTTTCGCGTGTGAGGCGAACGTGATAACCACTACACTACGGAAACTGCCTTCCAACGGAAAGCCTGCTCCGGACGTGGGGAAATCCACCAGCGCGCAGTGAGCCTGATAGATTTTCAGTAGCACAAAACAAAGAGACACTCCCCGTCGGGGAATCGAACCCCGGTCTTCCGCGTGACAGGCGGAGATACTGTCCACTATACTAACGAGGACTGACGAGGCTCAACTAAAGCTATGGGCGGAGACCGGACATACTGGGCAATCCCTGTGGAAACTAGCGGTTGGGATAGGCGGTCTCACTGCTGGTCCGTCCTCCCAGCCACATCAGCCATTTCCATGGACCACTGGTGCAGGTTTCAAATGTACGGCTTTGCGGTCTCTACTTTGAAGGACAAGTACAAGTACTAGTCATTGGGCGCTTGGGCTCTGTACTCAAGTAACCTGAATTTTGTAAAGGACGGCTGACTAAAGGATTTAATGGTTACAGTGCTTCAAATGTCTGAGTTTTCGCATCTGCAAATCCACACTGACTGTGGCAGACTTCGACTGGACTTCATCCAGCTTTCCAACAATGCTAACTGTAAGCCGACACGTCAAGATGACACCATCAAGCTCGCTGTGCGCAGTAGGGACCTGACTTCACCTTGTTTTGCAAATCCACAGAAGGAGAAGCTTGTTTCCGCCCAGTTTCGAACTGGGGACCTTTCGCGTGTTAGGCGAACGTGATAACCACTACACTACGGAAACTGTGCTGCTGGGATGCTCCTGCGTTTGACGCGGGGAAACCCACCAGCGTAGACTGAGCCTGACAAACCATGGCCGTGCTCTGTTAGCAGTAAACAATGATTTTCTCCGGAATCGTCAGACTGAATCAGGCATTTATTTGGCCAAGCGTAACAGCTTTTTCACCTTGGCACGCTGACTGTCGCCGACATGGAGCAATTTTGAGTCATCTCTTTGTGGGCTGTCAACTGGAGGATTCCCAGTAACTGCCCGATGACTCCCTTCTAAAACCATGGAGATGGAGCCTTGTTTCCGCCCGGTTTCGAACCGGGGACCTTTCGCGTGTGAGGCGAACGTGATAACCACTACACTACGGAAACTGCCTTCCGACGGAAAGCCTGCTCCGGACGTGGGGAAATCCACCAGCGCGCAGTGAGCCTGATAGATTTTCAGTAGCACAAAACAAAGAGACACTCCCCGTCGGGGAATCGAACCCCGGTCTTCCGCGTGACAGGCGGAGATACTGTCCACTATACTAACGAGGACTGACGAGGCTCAACTAAAGCTATGGGCGGAGACCGGACATACTGGGCAATCCCTGTGGAAACTAGCGGTTGGGATAGGCGGTCTCTCTGCTGGTCCGTCCTCCGAGCCACGTCAGCCATGTCCATGGACCACTGGTGCAGGTTTCAAATGTACCGCTTTGCGGTCTCTACTTTGAAGGGCAAGTACAAGTACTAGTCATTGGGCGCTTGGGCTCTGTACTCAAGTAACCTGAATTTTGTAAAGGACGGCTGACTAAAGGATTTAATGGTTACAGTGCTTCAAATGTCTGAGTTTTCGCATCTGCAAATCCACACTGACTGTGGCAGACTTCGACTGGACTTCATCCAGCTTTCCAACAATGCTAACTGTAAGCCGACACGTCAAGATGACACCATCAAGCTCGCTGTGCGCAGTAGGGACCTGACTTCACCTTGTTTTGCAAATCCACAGAAGGAGAAGCTTGTTTCCGCCCAGTTTCGAACTGGGGACCTTTCGCGTGTTAGGCGAACGTGATAACCACTACACTACGGAAACTGTGCTGCTGGGATGCTCCTGCGTTTGACGCGGGGAAACCCACCAGCGTAGACTGAGCCTGACAAACCATGGCCGTGCTCTGTTAGCAGTAAACAATGATTTTCTCCGGAATCGTCAGACTGAATCAGGCATTTATTTGGCCAAGCGTAACAGCTTTTTCACCTTGGCACGCTGACTGTCGCCGACATGGAGCAATTTTGAGTCATCTCTTTGTGGGCTGTCAACTGGAGGATTCCCAGTAACTGCCCGATGACTCCCTTCTAAAACCATGGAGATGGAGCCTTGTTTCCGCCCGGTTTCGAACCGGGGACCTTTCGCGTGTGAGGCGAACGTGATAACCACTACACTACGGAAACTGCCTTCCAACGGAAAGCCTGCTCCGGACGTGGGGAAATCCACCAGCGCGCAGTGAGCCTGATAGATTTTCAGTAGCACAAAACAAAGAGACACTCCCCGTCGGGGAATCGAACCCCGGTCTTCCGCGTGACAGGCGGAGATACTGTCCACTATACTAACGAGGACTGACGAGGCTCAACTAAAGCTATGGGCGGAGACCGGACATACTGGGCAATCCCTGTGGAAACTAGCGGTTGGGATAGGCGGTCTCACTGCTGGTCCGTCCTCCAGCCACATCAGCCATTTCCATGGACCACTGGTGCAGGTTTCAAATGTACCGCTTTGCGGTCTCTACTTTGAAGGGCAAGTACAAGTACTAGTCATTGGGCGCTTGGGCTCTGTACTCAAGTAACCTGAATTTTGTAAAGGACGGCTGACTAAAGGATTTAATGGTTACAGTGCTACAAATGTCTGAGTTTTCGCATCTGCAAATCCACACTGACTGTGGCAGACTTCGACTGGACTTCATCCAGCCTTCCAACAATGCTAACTGTAAGCCGACACGTCAAGATGTTACCATCAAGTTCGCTGTGCGCAGTAGGGACCTGACTCACCTTGTTTTGCAAATCCACAGAAGGAGAAGCTTGTTTCCGCCCAGTTTCGAACTGGGGACCTTTCGCGTGTTAGGCGAACGTGATAACCACTACACTACGGAAACTGTGCTGCTGGGATGCTCCTGCGTTTGACGCGGGGAAACCCACCAGCGTAGACTGAGCCTGACAAACCTTGGCCGTGCTCTGTTAGCAGTAAACAATGATTTTCTCCGGAATCGTCAGACTGAATCAGGCATTTACTGTATTTGGCCAAGCGTACCAGCTTTTTCACCTTGGCACGCTGACTGTCGCCGACATGGAGCAATTTTGAGTCATCTCTTTGTGGGCTGTCAACTGGAGGATTCCCAGTAACTGCCCGATGACTCCCTTCTAAAACCATGGAGATGGAGCCTTGTTTCCGCCCGGTTTCGAACCGGGGACCTTTCGCGTGTGAGGCGAATGTGATAACCACTACACTACGGAAACTGCCTTCCGATGGAAAGCCTGCTCCGGACGTGGGGAAATCCACCAGCGCGCAGTGAGCCTGATAGATTTTCAGTAGCACAAAACAAAGAGACACTCCCCGTCGGGGAATCGAACCCCGGTCTTCCGCGTGACAGGCGGAGATACTGTCCACTATACTAACGAGGACTGACGAGGCTCAACTAAAGCTATGGGCGGAGACCGGACATACTGGGCAATCCCTGTGGAAACTAGCGGTTGGGATAGGCGGTCTCTCTGCTGGTCCGTCCTCCGAGCCACGTCAGCCATGTCCATGGACCACTGGTGCAGGTTTCAAATGTACCGCTTTGCGGTCTCTACTTTGAAGGGCAAGTACAAGTACTAGTCATTGGGCGCTTGGGCTCTGTACTCAAATAACCTGAATTTTGTAAAGGACGGCTGACTAAAGGATTTAATGGTTACAGTGCTTCAAATGTCTGAGTTTTCGCATCTGCAAATCCACACTGACTGTGGCAGACTTCGACTGGACTTCATCCAGCTTTCCAACAATGCTAACTGTAAGCCGACACGTCAAGATGACACCATCAAGCTCGCTGTGCGCAGTAGGGACCTGACTTCACCTTGTTTTGCAAATCCACAGAAGGAGAAGCTTGTTTCCGCCCAGTTTCGAACTGGGGACCTTTCGCGTGTTAGGCGAACGTGATAACCACTACACTACGGAAACTGTGCTGCTGGGATGCTCCTGCGTTTGACGCGGGGAAACCCACCAGCGTAGACTGAGCCTGACAAACCATGGCCGTGCTCTGTTAGCAGTAAACAATGATTTTCTCCGGAATCGTCAGACTGAATCAGGCATTTATTTGGCCAAGCGTAACAGCTTTTTCACCTTGGCACGCTGACTGTCGCCGACATGGAGCAATTTTGAGTCATCTCTTTGTGGGCTGTCAACTGGAGGATTCCCAGTAACTGCCCGATGACTCCCTTCTAAAACCATGGAGATGGAGCCTTGTTTCCGCCCGGTTTCGAACCGGGGACCTTTCGCGTGTGAGGCGAACGTGATAACCACTACACTACGGAAACTGCCTTCCAACGGAAAGCCTGCTCCGGACGTGGGGAAATCCACCAGCGCGCAGTGAGCCTGATAGATTTTCAGTAGCACAAAACAAAGAGACACTCCCCATCGGGGAATCGAACCCCGGTCTTCCGCGTGACAGGCGGAGATACTGTCCACTATACTAACGAGGACTGACGAGGCTCAACTAAAGCTATGGGCGGAGACCGGACATACTGGGCAATCCCTGTGGAAACTAGCGGTTGGGATAGGCGGTCTCACTGCTGGTCCGTCCTCCCAGCCACATCAGCCATTTCCATGGACCACTGGTGCAGGTTTCAAATGTACGGCTTTGCGGTCTCTACTTTGAAGGGCAAGTACAAGTACTAGTCATTGGGCGCTTGGGCTCTGTACTCAAGTAACCTGAATTTTGTAAAGGACGGCTGACTAAAGGATTTAATGGTTACAGTGCTTCAAATGTCTGAGTTTTCGCATCTGCAAATCCACACTGACTGTGGCAGACTTCGACTGGACTTCATCCAACCTTCCAACAATGCTAACTGTAAGCCGACACGTCAAGATGACACCATCAAGTTCGCTGTGCGCAGTAGGGACCTGACTCACCTTGTTTTGCAAATCCACAGAAGGAGAAGCTTGTTTCCGCCCAGTTTCGAACTGGGGACCTTTCGCGTGTTAGGCGAACGTGATAACCACTACACTACGGAAACTGTGCTGCTGGGATGCTCCTGCGTTTGACGCGGGGAAACCCACCAGCGTAGACTGAGCCTGACAAACCTTGGCCGTGCTCTGTTAGCAGTAAACAATGATTTTATCCGGAATCGTCAGACTGAATCAGGCATTTACTGTATTTGGCCAAGCGTACCAGCTTTTTCACCTTGGCACGCTGACTGTCGCCGACATGGAGCAATTTTGAGTCATCTCTTTGTGGGCTGTCAACTGGAGGATTCCCAGTAACTGCCCGATGACTCCCTTCTAAAACCATGGAGATGGAGCCTTGTTTCCGCCCGGTTTCGAACCGGGGACCTTTCGCGTGTGAGGCGAACGTGATAACCACTACACTACGGAAACTGCCTTCCGACGGAAAGCCTGCTCCGGACGTGGCGAAATCCACCAGCACCCAGTGAGCCTGATAGATTTTCAGTAGCACAAAACAAAGAGACACTCCCCGTCGGGGAATCAAACCCCGGTTTTCCGCGTGACAGGCGGAGATACTGTCCACTATACTAACGAGGACTGACGAGGTTAACTAAAGCTATGGGCTGAGACCGGACATACTGGGCAATCCCTGTGGAAACTAGCGGTTGGGATAGGCGGTCTCACTGCTGGTCCGTCCTCCCAGCCACATCAGCCATTTCCATGGACCACTGGTGCAGGTTTCAAATGTACGGCTTTGCGGTCTCTACTTTGAAGGGCAAGTACAAGTACTAGTCATTGGGCGCTTGGGCTCTGTACTCAAGTAACCTGAATTTTGTAAAGGACGGCTGACTAAAGGATTTAATGGTTACAGTGCTTCAAATGTCTGAGTTTTCGCATCTGCAAATCCACACTGACTGTGGCAGACTTCGACTGGACTTCATCCAACCTTCCAACAATGCTAACTGTAAGCCGACACGTCAAGATGACACCATCAAGTTCGCTGTGCGCAGTAGGGACCTGACTCACCTTGTTTTGCAAATCCACAGAAGGAGAAGCTTGTTTCCGCCCAGTTTCGAACTGGGGACCTTTCGCGTGTTAGGCGAACGTGATAACCACTACACTACGGAAACTGTGCTGCTGGGATGCTCCTGCGTTTGACGCGGGGAAACCCACCAGCGTAGACTGAGCCTGACAAACCTTGGCCGTGCTCTGTTAGCAGTAAACAATGATTTTCTCCGGAATCGTCAGACTGAATCAGGCATTTACTGTATTTGGCCAAGCGTACCAGCTTTTTCACCTTGGCACGCTGACTGTCGCCGACATGGAGCAATTTTGAGTCATCTCTTTGTGGGCTGTCAACTGGAGGATTCCCAGTAACTGCCCGATGACTCCCTTCTAAAACCATGGAGATGGAGCCTTGTTTCCGCCCGGTTTCGAACCGGGGACCTTTCGCGTGTGAGGCGAACGTGATAACCACTACACTACGGAAACTGCCTTCCGACGGAAAGCCTGCTCCGGACGTGGCGAAATCCACCAGCGCGCAGTGAGCCTGATAGATTTTCAGTAGCACAAAACAAAGACATACTCCCCGTCGGGGAATCGAACCCCGGTCTTCCGCGTGACAGGCGGAGATACTGTCCACTATACTAACGAGGACTGACGAGGCTCAACTAAAGCTATGGGCTGAGACCGGACATACTGGGCAATCCCTGTGGAAACTAGCGGTTGGGATAGGCGGTCTCACTGCTGGTCCGTCCTCCCAGCCACATCAGCCATTTCCATGGACCACTGGTGCAGGTTTCAAATGTACGGCTTTGCGGTCTCTACTTTGAAGGGCAAGTACAAGTACTAGTCATTGGGCGCTTGGGCTCTGTACTCAAGTAACCTGAATTTTGTAAAGGACGGCTGACTAAAGGATTTAATGGTTACAGTGCTTCAAATGTCTGAGTTTTCGCATCTGCAAATCCACACTGACTGTGGCAGACTTCGACTGGACTTCATCCAACCTTCCAACAATGCTAACTGTAAGCCGACACGTCAAGATGACACTATCAAGTTCGCTGTGCGCAGTAGGGACCTGACTCACCTTGTTTTGCAAATCCACAGAAGGAGAAGCTTGTTTCCGCCCAGTTTCGAACTGGGGACCTTTCGCGTGTTAGGCGAACGTGATAACCACTACACTACGGAAACTGTGCTGCTGGGATGCTCCTGCGTTTGACGCGGGGAAACCCACCAGCGTAGACTGAGCCTGACAAACCTTGGCCGTGCTCTGTTAGCAGTAAACAATGATTTTCTCCGGAATCGTCAGACTGAATCAGGCATTTACTGTATTTGGCCAAGCGTACCAGCTTTTTCACCTTGGCACGCTGACTGTCGCCGACATGGAGCAATTTTGAGTCATCTCTTTGTGGGCTGTCAACTGGAGGATTCCCAGTAACTGCCCGATGACTCCCTTCTAAAACCATGGAGATGGAGCCTTGTTTCCGCCCGGTTTCGAACCGGGGACCTTTCGCGTGTGAGGCGAACGTGATAACCACTACACTACGGAAACTGCCTTCCGACGGAAAGCCTGCTCCGCACGTGGGGAAATCCACCAGCGCGCAGTGAGCCTGATCGATTTTCAGTAGCACAAAACAAAGAGACACTCCCCGTCGGGGAATCGAACCCCGGTCTTCTGCGTGACAGGCGGAGATACTGTCCACTATACTAACGAGGACTGACGAGGCTCAACTAAAGCTATGGGCGGAGACCGGACATACTGGGCAATCCCTGTGGAAACTAGCGGTTGGGATAGGCGGTCTCTCTGCTGGTCCGTCCTCCGAGCCACGTCAGCCATGTCCATGGACCACTGGTGCAGGTTTCAAATGTACCGCTTTGCGGTCTCTACTTTGAAGGGCAAGTACAAGTACTAGTCATTGGGCGCTTGGGCTCTGTACTCAAGTAACCTGAATTTTGTAAAGGACGGCTGACTAAAGGATTTAATGGTTACAGTGCTTCAAATGTCTGAGTTTTCGCATCTGCAAATCCACACTGACTGTGGCAGACTTCGACTGGACTTCATCCAACCTTCCAACAATGCTAACTGTAAGCCGACACGTCAAGATGACACCATCAAGTTCGCTGTGCGCAGTAGGGACCTGACTCACCTTGTTTTGCAAATCCACAGAAGGAGAAGCTTGTTTCCGCCCAGTTTCGAACTGGGGACCTTTCGCGTGTTAGGCGAACGTGATAACCACTACACTACGGAAACTGTGCTGCTGGGATGCTCCTGCGTTTGACGCGGGGAAACCCACCAGCGTAGACTGAGCCTGACAAACCTTGGGCGTGCTCTGTTAGCAGTAAACAATGATTTTCTCCGGAATCGTCAGACTGAATCAGGCATTTACTGTATTTGGCCAAGCGTACCAGCTTTTTCACCTTGGCACGCTGACTGTCGCCGACATGGAGCAATTTTGAGTCATCTCTTTGTGGGCTGTCAACTGGAGGATTCCCAGTAACTGCCCGATGACTCCCTTCTAAAACCATGGAGATGGAGCCTTGTTTCCGCCCGGTTTCGAACCGGGGACCTTTCGCGTGTGAGGCGAACGTGATAACCACTACACTACGGAAACTGCCTTCCGACGGAAAGCCTGCTCCGGACGTGGGGAAATCCACCAGCGCGCAGTGAGCCTGATAGATTTTCAGTAGCACAAAACAAAGAGACACTCCCCGTCGGGGAATCGAACCCCGGTCTTCCGCGTGACAGGCGGAGATACTGTCCACTATACTAACGAGGACTGACGAGGCTCAACTAAAGCTATGGGCGGAGACCGGACATACTGGGCAATCCCTGTGGAAACTAGCGGTTGGGATAGGCGGTCTCTCTGCTGGTCCGTCCTCCGAGCCACGTCAGCCATGTCCATGGACCACTGGTGCAGGTTTCAAATGTACCGCTTTGCGGTCTCTACTTTGAAGGGCAAGTACAAGTACTAGTCATTGGGCGCTTGGGCTCTGTACTCAAATAACCTGAATTTTGTAAAGGACGGCTGACTAAAGGATTTAATGGTTACAGTGCTACAAATGTCTGAGTTTTCGCATCTGCAAATCCACACTGACTGTGGCAGACTTCGACTGGACTTCATCCAGCTTTCCAACAATGCTAACTGTAAGCCGACACGTCAAGATGACACCATCAAGCTCGCTGTGCGCAGTAGGGACCTGACTTCACCTTGTTTTGCAAATCCACAGAAGGAGAAGCTTGTTTCCGCCCAGTTTCGAACTGGGGACCTTTCGCGTGTTAGGCGAACGTGATAACCACTACACTACGGAAACTGTGCTGCTGGGATGCTCCTGCGTTTGACGCGGGGAAACCCACCAGCGTAGACTGAGCCTGACAAACCATGGCCGTGCTCTGTTAGCAGTAAACAATGATTTTCTCCGGAATCGTCAGACTGAATCAGGCATTTATTTGGCCAAGCGTAACAGCTTTTTCACCTTGGCACGCTGACTGTCGCCGACATGGAGCAATTTTGAGTCATCTCTTTGTGGGCTGTCAACTGGAGGATTCCCAGTAACTGCCCGATGACTCCCTTCTAAAACCATGGAGATGGAGCCTTGTTTCCGCCCGGTTTCGAACTGGGGACCTTTCGCACCGGGGACCTTTCGCGTGTGAGGCGAACGTGATAACCACTACACTACGGAAACTGCCTTCCAACGGAAAGCCTGCTCCGGACGTGGGGAAATCCACCAGCGCGCAGTGAGCCTGATAGATTTTCAGTAGCACAAAACAAAGAGACACTCCCCGTCGGGGAATCGAACCCCGGTCTTCCGCGTGACAGGCGGAGATACTGTCCACTATACTAACGAGGACTGACGAGGCTCAACTAAAGCTATGGGCGGAGACCGGACATACTGGGCAATCCCTGTGGAAACTAGCGGTTGGGATAGGCGGTCTCTCTGCTGGTCCGTCCTCCGAGCCACGTCAGCCATGTCCATGGACCACTGGTGCAGGTTTCAAATGTACCGCTTTGCGGTCTCTACTTTGAAGGGCAAGTACAAGTACTAGTCATTGGGCGCTTGGGCTCTGTACTCAAGTAACCTGAATTTTGTAAAGGACGGCTGACTAAAGGATTTAATGGTTACAGTGCTACAAATGTCTGAGTTTTCGCATCTGCAAATCCACACTGACTGTGGCAGACTTCGACTGGACTTCATCCAGCCTTCCAACAATGCTAACTGTAAGCCGACACCATCAAGTTCGCTGTGCGCAGTAGGGACCTGACTTCACCTTGTTTTGCAAATCCACAGAAGGAGAAGCTTGTTTCCGCCCAGTTTCGAACTGGGGACCTTTCGCGTGTTAGGCGAACGTGATAACCACTACACTACGGAAACTGTGCTGCTGGGATGCTATGGGCGGAGACCGGACATACTGGGCAATCCCTGTGGAAACTAGCGGTTGGGATAGGCGGTCTCTCTGCTGGTCCGTCCTCCGAGCCACGTCAGCCATGTCCATGGACCACTGGTGCAGGTTTCAAATGTACCGCTTTGCGGTCTCTACTTTGAAGGGCAAGTACAAGTACTAGTCATTGGGCGCTTGGGCTCTGTACTCAAGTAACCTGAATTTTGTAAAGGACGGCTGACTAAAGGATTTAATGGTTACAGTGCTACAAATGTCTGAGTTTTCGCATCTGCAAATCCACACTGACTGTGGCAGACTTCGACTGGACTTCATCCAGCTTTCCAACAATGCTAACTGTAAGCCGACACGTCAAGATGACACCATCAAGCTCGCTGTGCGCAGTAGGGACCTGACTTCACCTTGTTTTGCAAATCCACAGAAGGAGAAGCTTGTTTCCGCCCAGTTTCGAACTGGGGACCTTTCGCGTGTTAGGCGAACGTGATAACCACTACACTACGGAAACTGTGCTGCTGGGATGCTCCTGCGTTTGACGCGGGGAAACCCACCAGCGTAGACTGAGCCTGACAAACCTTGGCCGTGCTCTGTTAGCAGTAAACAATGATTTTCTCCGGAATCGTCAGACTGAATCAGGCATTTATTTGGCCAAGCGTAACAGCTTTTTCACCTTGGCACGCTGACTGTCGCCGACATGGAGCAATTTTGAGTCATCTCTTTGT